>NC_139711.1:11201966-11256966 GCF_964188405.1 Protomyctophum parallelum
CTCCTCATCAAGACTCCTCGGCCCTTTGTGTGATGGCTCTGCTTAGTTAGAATCTTCTGTAATGACAGACACACCATTCAGCCCATAGATGAGTGTTCATTAGGGCCTGAATACAGCAACTAAAGCAAAATGAATAACATGAATAAGAATTAACTTGGGTCCACAAGCCTATCTGACAAATTATTGTAGGCCACATGTTTTCAAAGTGGGGGCCACAGACCCCGGGGGGGCTGGGGGGCAAGCATGCTGCCATGACATGCGGCAAGCCTGCCGTCTTGAAAATGAAGCCAATGAGGGTGACAATTAACAGTTCTATTAAGGCCACAGTGCAGTGCTGATCAGGAAGCAATGCATTTAGTGCTGAATAATCATTAGGCTGACCTAGTATCAGATTACTGCTGTGTAAAATTAGAAGGAAGAAAGTTTAGCTGCGCATTTGTGTCTGGGTCAGTTCTGTAGTTTCTCGTAACAAATGGAAAATAGGTAATAGGAAGAGCTCGCAAAATACATTTCCGGGTACATTCGTTTTTGGGTCAGTGATAAAAAAAAGTGACGGAACCAATCAGGCCTCAAAACTAATTTTATGGTTCCATTATGGTGCCGGTCTGTCCATTTTGGAGCGCTCTACTTTGTTGTACTTTGGTGTTGCACACTGAAAATGGCAGATCCACAAGGGTGTCACGGATATGATGTGTTTGTTAGCTTCTCTATCTTGTTTTTAGGATTGATTTTAAAATAATTTTACTTGTCTATAAAGCTCTCAATGGTCTCGCACCTTCCTACCTACATGACTGCCTGCCTAAATATGTCCCAAACCGCCCCCTAAGGTCTTCCACTGCTGGCCTGCTCGCTTTGCCTAAGAAAATGGCAACTAAAAAATACGGGGAAGCAGCTTTTTGCTTCTACGGGCCGTCGGCATGGAACAAGCTCCCATTGTACCTTCGTCAGGCAGCCTCTGTAGACATTTTTAAAGCTCAGCTCAAGACCCACTTCTACAACATTGCTTTTAATTGATCTTTTATTTTTTTATTATTTTATTATTATTATTATTATTTTGTTATTCATGTCCTCACTGTATTGCATTACTGCTTGTTTTTTGTCGTTGCCTTGCTGTATTCATTGCATTACTGCTTGTTTTTTGTCGTTGCCTTGCTGTATTCATTGCATTACTGCTTGTTTTTTGTCGTTGCCTTGCTTTTATTTTATTCTCCATTGTTCTGTAAAGCACTTTGAGCTGCATTTCATGTCATGAAAGGTGCTATACAAATAAAGTTTTATTATTATTATTATTATCTTCTATCGACAAAGCATAAATCAGGCTTCAAGGTTAAATGGGGACAACCTTGATTGGATTGTGCAGGTGATTGCTGGCACTTGGTCACTCTGGCAGGGAGCGGCTTCAGAAAGACACATAATAACTAGGTCAGGCCGTGACACTGCTAGTACATTATATCGTTGCTATCCGGCAGAAACCTTGTATCTCCATTATTTCAACTTTATGTTTGTCATAAATTAATGTCCTACGTCATTGTACAACAATGAAAATTGAAAATGAAAATTATTAACAGTATTAACAAGAGCTTGAGACTAAATAATATAGCTTCATTGAATTGGATACATTGGAGCACTGGTTATTTTTATTTTTTCCTTTTCCTGAAAAGTTACGTTTTGGACATACAAGCTTTCCACCCGACAGCAACTATAGGCCTATAGGGTGTCGTGAACCTGAACTGACAGGAAAGTGTGATACTATCACCCCTAGCTATACTACTGTACCTGTGTTTAGGAGCATGACAAGCATGCGGTGCTGAGCGAGACAGCCTCTGCTGCCATCTGTCAGCTAGGCAGACCACCAACTAATATTAGCAGATACGCTATCACTAAGAACTAACTCTGTACTGTGTGTGTGTGTGTGTGTGTGTGTGTGTGTGTGTGTGTGTGTGTGTGTGTGTGTGTGTGTGTGTGTGTGTGTGTGTGTGTGTGCATGTGGCCTACTGTATGGACTGTATGCATGTACAGTACTTTACTTACTTACTTACATGCACATTATGCATTAATGTAGGCTGTCTGTCTTAGCAATATTAACCAAAGTTTACAGAATGAATCATTGGCATAAACTGATTCCTTGGCTTGTGATATATTTAAGCAATAAGCCACGAGAGGTCTCAGGTTACCGGGTATTTTACAATGGCTGGGGGCCATATTCTACCCTCCCAGCCATTGTAAAATACCCGGTAAGCTGGGGCCTCGAGTGGCTTATTGCTTTTCTAAAACGGTTACAAACATATAGCAATATTAACCTAATAAAACTATTAAATTCACAAAAGAGCTACGCTTTGCGCCACCAGAGCGAGCCACATCACTTCCTTGTTTTGCTCAAGTAGGCTATGTGATGGGAGAATAGCGCTTGATGTCTTTACGGGGCTGCCTTGAGCCACACATTCACAGTCATATGAGCCGGGCGGTGCTTAGACGCCCGGGCCGCACGGCATGGGTTTGTAAGGCAATCAAGCGCTCCCCTTCCCCAGTAAAGCTACAGAGATGCGGAATCAGCTGGGAATGATATAAAGTTATTGAAGGTGTGGGTTAAGCAGCATACATTTTAAGCACCGTGCATAGAGGCTGGCATATATTTGTGGCACTCCAGGAAAATCAGTGGAGATTTGGGGTATTTACTCAGCTTGAAGACTTTTTGGAGGAACAGAATGTTGCAAAAACATATTTGAAGCCAGTTGGCCAGAAGGGCTCGTTCTGTGTGTGTGTGTGTGTGTGTGTGTGTGTGTGTGTGTGTGTGTGTGTGTGTGTGTGTGTGTGTGTGTGTGTGTGTGTGTGTGTGTGTGTGTGTGTGTGTGTGTGTGTGTGTGTGTGTGTGTGTGTGTGTGTGTGTGTGTGTGTGTGTGTGTGTGTGCAGTGTCTGTGCAGTGTCTGTGCACACAGGTCTTACTGGGTAGTACTATACAGGACTTGAGGACAAGAACTATTGTCCTTGTCCTCAAGAAAAATGCAGTTTTTCTTTTGTTTAGTTTTCACCCCTATTTGTGGTCGGTCTCTATTTGACCAAAACCAGCAGGCTGGATTACCATGTAACCTGATGTGCACCTTCATGCTTCCTGGAGTAGGAAATTGGACTGATTTCAGCTTTTCAATGGTGCCAGCATAAGACCAAAATTGCCAATCTTACAATCTTGGGCAGAATGCCATGAAACGTGCTGTGCACACTCATTCATGAACCCATGGCCTTTCTTCTTTTGTGCTAAAAGTAAAAGGGAACCACTGTAGTTCCCAAACAGGTTGGAAATGTCACCCACTACTCAGACAAAAAATAAATATGTAAATACTGATTGGCCAATGGCCAGATGGTAGCTCTATAAGCCCTTAAAAGGAGTTCTAATCTTTAAGAATTGACACACAAGTAGTACAGAGTTTAGTTCTCTGATAAAGAAGATGTATTTTCTCAATTTCCTACAGTTCACAATCATAACGCAGCGCATATCTAATTAAAATCACCCCAACCAGCGGCTTTAGAAGTGGGAATATTTAGCCAGTGTCGCCTTTGGACTAACCTCAAGGTTCATAGAACTCAATTAACCCAGTTTAACATGTGACTTAAAATTATGACTGTGGTCAGCTATGCATGTATTGTAGTTAGTTATATCATATGAATTAACTCAACACTGAGCTTGTTGTACACATGCACACATGACAAGACTTATGTTGTTGTGACAGGCTCAGACTTTGCAATTATTGTCATTAGCCTGATGGCAGTACTAGTCCCATGACCACATGTTGGTGTCATCACTACACAGACAGTTCATGCTTTGACTGAGCATGACTGTGACGGCGAGAAACTAGAAATGATCTGTGTGTGCTCTCATCTGTCACTGCATGTTGTGTTGTATGACATCATGTGCCCAGTGGTGGAAAGTAGTAGTACATTTACTCAAGTACTGTACATTTTTGAGGTATTTCTTTTACTTGAGTATTTTCAGTACTTTAACTTCTACTCCATTACATCTCAGAGGCAAATATTGTGCTTTTACTGCACTACAATTATTTGAAAACGTACTTACTTACTGAGTTACTACGTAGTTACTTTCTTGTGATTGTGGTTATTATTGCAAAACATATATTAACACTAAAGCCGTATTCATCTCGGCCGAAAATAGCCGATCTACAAGCTCACACTGTGTCGTGATGCGACGCATTGTGAGCTTGTAGATCGGCTATTTTTAAAATGTTTTTTTATTTCTGCATAATGAGTACTTTCTACTTTTGGTACTTTAAGTACATTTTGATACCAATACTTTTATACTTATACTCAAGTAAATGTTGTGCTCCGGACTACAGTAAGTACAATATTTGAGTACTTTTTTCCACCACTGACTATGTGTATTAAACAGTATAGTGTTAAGCAGTAGATAATGTGTGAAAGAAAGACGGCAACGGAGACTATAGGGAAAGAACATGATATGAGATATAGGATCCCCCAAAAAGTGAGGGAAGTTACACCCATACACAAACGGAATAATTTTTATGAAGAGAGTGGCAGAGAGAGAGATAGGAGAGAATGAGAGAAGGATTCGGAGAGAACAGAAAGAGAGAATGTGCAGAGACTGAGCATTAGAGCAGCGACAATAACATTTGACAGTTTAGCCCTGTGGTGTTTGAATATAATGGTCTCTCTCCCTCACTCACTGCCAGCCCAATATCTCACCTCTCTGCTCCCATACATACCAATGGCCTGGCCATTCTTATTCATGGCCTGTGCAAACTGACTAAGTCAAGGGCAAACATGCTTATGCAGCGGAGGGGGAAAATAGAATTAATCTGAAATAGCAAGGAGACTGTAGTTACAGTTGAGTGGATTTAATGAGTGTTTAGACCATCTAATAGAACGTTTTTTCCCCTTATTTATTTTTTAAATTTATTTCGGTTCACTACTAGATTGCAAAATGGAAGCTAAGTTAGTCATCAGCATCAAAGCCATTTGACATCGCCTAGAGCAGTGGTTATCAACCGGCTTTGCACAGGACATATTCCACTTTCACGGATATTATTATTTATCCACAATCTAATTTATTTATCTTAACTTTTGGGTCTTGAGCCAGTGTTTGAGAAAGATAGGGCTACACAGTAAACAAAATGGCAAAATGCTAAAGGTTACAAAAGCATGATGTGACCACTGACCATTGATTGTTTACTTTATTAGACAGCAGGTGTAAACTTCCTGGTGACTTGTTTCCATTGTGACAGTGGTCCTATGTATTCAATTGTATATATATATTATATATTTGTATATCAACATAGCATAAGAAAATTATACACAATAATACATGTCATCAACCAGGCCCGACTCACTCAAATATCACATACATTCTACTTTGGAGGTGTTAGATACTCCCATTTTTTATTAAAGACTGTACTTTGTACTGTACGTATTGTGTACGAGTACTGTATTTACAAGCTTAGAATAAAGCTTGTAATAAATGTAACTCTGGTTTGAATACAACACTGTAAACAGTTAGAACCTCGGGAAAAAGTCTGTATCATCCAATTTATTTATTTTCTTGTAGTCATTCCTTTTGGGTTTCAGAATGCAGTGAACCTGAAATGCTTCTTTCTATATTCTATAT
Organism: Protomyctophum parallelum; assembly: GCF_964188405.1. Taxonomy (NCBI): domain Eukaryota; kingdom Metazoa; phylum Chordata; class Actinopteri; order Myctophiformes; family Myctophidae; genus Protomyctophum; species Protomyctophum parallelum. The sequence continues at coordinate 11,207,600 of NC_139711.1, forward strand.
CCTTTCACAACACTTCTATTCCTCTCCAGGGAAGATTTACATGGGCTGACACTTTCGAGGACCACTGGGCAAGTAAGAAATGGTCTTTCTGGGCTCTGTTCCCTGGCATCTTCCTCGCTAAGTCTATGCTTATGCAAGAAGAGTATATTGTACGAATCCATGAAATATGAAATGCAACTCTGCATTGGCAGCAGGTGGCCAGGGAACAGCTGTGTCTTTGAATGTGTGTAAAATAAAAATGGAAACAAAAAAATGTATGAAGTGCCACAATGTTGCAGTAGTAGCAGCCCAGCCAAAAACACACACACACACACACACACACATACACACACACACACACACACACACACACACACACACACACACACACACACACACACACACACACACACACACACACGCACCCTCACACACACACACACACACACACACACACACACACACACACACACACACACACACACACACACACACAATGTAAAATAGTAAAATAGCTAAACTTGGCAATAATGGTAGAGGGCTATGCCAAACCATGAAGACACTAAACCCACCATTGGCCAAAGGGTGGCGGTGTAGCACTCAATTGAAAATGCTAACTTTGAACACCCATAGCTCATGAACCGTTTTAACCGTCCGCAATAAAACTTCAATATGCATATGCGACCTCTGAATATTAGATCTCACACCATTTAAATTATATGAAAAACAGTTCAAATCTATCTCCTCCCGGGATCTTTGATCAAAATGCACAAACATGGCCCAGGCCGTAGCGTAACGGTCTGGGCACCGGACTGGTGATCCAGTCGCAGTGTGCCGCGGGTTCGACTCCCGGACCCGACACGGCCTTTACTGCATGTCTTCCCCCATCTCTCTCCCGTTTCCTGTCAGCCTACTGTCTGTCCCTTCAAAAAAAAACAATAAAAGGCGTAAGCCGCAAAAAAAAAAAAAAAAAAAAAATGCACAAACATTTATATACATGAGTACAAAAAATGTAGCTTTTGGAGTTGTAATAATAATAATAATAATAATACATTTTATTTATAACGCGCCTTTCAGGGCACTCAAGGTCGCCGTACAGGTTAAAAACAGTACAAAAACACAGTTAAAAGCAGAACAAAACACAGCTTGCAGCAGAAGACACAGGTCACGCAGAGTCATAGGCCTGCCTAAACAGGTGGGTTTTGAGGTGAGTTTGGAAAATGGTGATAGAGTCCATGTTTCTGATGTCAGGGGGGAGGGAGTTCCAGAGGTGAGGGGCAGAGCGGCTGAAGGCTCTTGACCCCATGGTGGATAGACGGGCTGGGAGGACTTTCAGTGTGAGGGAGGAGGCAGACCTGAGAGACCGGGTGGGGACGTTGACGTGGACAAGGTCAGACAGGTATGGGGGGGGGCGAGGTTATGGATGGCCTTGAAAGTATGGAGAAGGATCTTATAGTCAATGCGGGATTTTATGGGAAGCCAGTGGAGTTGGTGTAAAACAGGGGTGATGTGACTGATGACAGGGGTTCTGGTGATGATACGTGCTGCAGTGTTCTGGACCAGTTGGAGTTTGTGGGGGAGACCAAAAAGAAAGGCGTTACAGTAATCCAGGCGGGAGGTGACGAGAGCATGAACCAGGATTGCGGCACTGTGGGGAGTGAGTGAGGGGCGAAGGCAGTTGATGTTTCTGATGTGGAAGTAGGCAGACCGGATGGTGTTGTTGATGTGGGTGTGGAATGAGAGTGTGCTATCGAGGACGACACCCAGGGCTGTATTTTGCGTGTCTTAAGTACCAGGTCTTATTCCCTAACTTGAGTAAACTAAAGACCTGGAGGCGTGATCAATGCCATTTGGCTATTCTGAGTGGCCAAAGAGCATTGACCACGCCTCCAGGTCTTTAGTTTACTCAAGTTAGGGAATAAGACCTGGTACTTAAGACACGCAAAATACAGCCCCCAGACTCTTAACCTGAGGGGAGGGGGAAACTGAGGTGTTGTCTATGGTGAGGGTGAAACTGGGTTGCTTGGAGAGTGCGGATTTGGAACCAATGAGGACTATAGGTTTTATCACTGTTTAGTTTGAGAAAGTTTGAGGTGAACCAGGATTTTATTTCCAGTAAGCAGGTATGGAGGGAGGAGGGTGGGAGGGTGGGAGTTGTGAAACGTATTCAATCTAAAGTTTCATGAACATGTGACTCTGCATGCATTTTGCCAGCCAAGTCTATGGACTTTAGTGTTTGTATAGGGCAGTAAATGACAACGTAAGACGTGATATCTGGTGATATAAATACTGCCCTCTCTGCGCCAGCAGGAAGCTTCTGGCCTGTATAATATGAATACAGAAGTATCTTAAAGCTGCAATTCTCTCTAATGGTGCGACTCCACCGGCTGCAAAAAGAGTTGATAGATAGATACTTTATTTGTCCTTTCGGAATTTTGTTTTGTGCACAGCAGTCATCAGGATATACATAAAACATATGGAAACAAACAGATCACACACAGTACATAGACAATAAAGAGTTCTTCATGAGTTTGTTTAAAAAGCTAATTTCACGTGTTCTTCAATAAAACAGGATATTCGTTTAGTAAATGATGGTCCCATCAAGAATAAAATGTGTCAAAGTGTTTGTCAGAGTACCTGCTGTACCCGTCTGTCTGTGTCCCTTTTCTGCCCATATATATGGAGATGTCTGTTTATGTGTGTCTATCTGTGTCCCTTTTATGCCCATATGGAGATATCTGTATCTATCGGTCCTTGTCCCTTTTATGCCCATATGTGGACAGAGGTGCCTGATATCAGTATGGCCATATATTGGAATGCCCATATATGGACATATCGGTTTGATACACGATCCGTATTATGCCAAATATTTCGATATCGATATGATATTCAATATTACTGTTCAAATTGCATATTCAATATTTTAAGTGTTGCAACAGTGAATACTAAGCATTATTCAAAAATACTGCGAATGGCCAAAAAAAGGCTATTGTTTTGGTCACTTCAGCTACCTGCATGTCCTCTCCCACTGCATCCATAAACCTTGTCTTTCCTTGCATTCCTCTTCTCCTCTTGCCTGGCAGCTCCATCTTCAGCATCCCTTTCCCAATGTTCAAGTCATCCCTCCTATATGCACATGTCCAAACCATGTCAACTTGCCCTGTCCAAACCTTATAACCTGGGCTGATCCTCTAATGTGGTCATTTCTGATCCTGCCCCGCCTTGTCACTCCTAACGAGAATCGTAGCATCCTCAGTTCTACCACATCTAGCTCCTCCTACTGTCTTTTCGTCAGTGCCAGCGTTTCCAAGCTGTACAGCATGACTGGTCTCACTACTATCTGTATGGACATCTTCCCTCTCACTCTCGCTGCTACCGTTCTGTCACAACAAACCGCTCCTGACACTTTTCCTCCTTTCCGTTCGACCCTGCCTGCACTGTGTTCTTCACCTCTCTTCCACACTACTCATTACTTTGGATAGTCGACGCCATGGTATTTACACTCCTTCACCTTCGCCTCCCCTGCTCCTTGCATCCTCACTGTTTCCAACTGTCCTCCCTCTCACCCTGTCCTGCTCCTGCTGACTTTAATTCCCCTTCTCCCTATAGTGAATGCCTCCACCTTCAGAAGCTCTTCAACCCGTTCCCCAGCTGCTCTCACCACATGTCACCATGTTGTCCGCAAACATCATAGTCCACGATGCCCGCTGCCTGAGTCCATCTGTCAACCTGACCATTACCAGTGTGTATAAGGAAGGACTTCCATTCCTCCATATAAGCCCGTCCGTCACACCTAGCCGCACTCCTCACTACCCTGTCACACCACTGTCACACCACTGTCACACTGTCCATCACTCCTACTACAGTACCCAGTGGTGTAAAGTACTGTACTTGAGTACAATGTTGAGGTAACTTTTTTACTTTACTGGAGTATTTCCAATGTTCAGCACTTTTTAACTGTACTACAATTATATGAAGTTCCTTATATGCTAGTTACTTTGTAGATTTGAATTATCAGAAAACATACATTAACCACTATAACCCTATACTATACATTTTGGCCATTTGAAAATAGACAATCTACAAGCTCACAATGCGTCGCTTGTTGATCTGCTGTTTTCAAAGGATTTTTATGTATGCATTTTATACAGTTGAAAACTTCTTATTCTGCATAGTGAGTACGTTGTACTTGGCACTTTAAGTACATTTTGAAAAGACTTTTTTTTTTTTTTTTTTTTTAAGATATTTTTTTGCGGCTTACGCCTTTATTGATTTTTTAAGGGATAGAAAGTAGGCTGACAGGAAACGGGAGAGAGATGGGGGGATGACATGCAGTAAAGGCCGTGTCAGGTCCGGGAGTCGAACCCGCGGCACACCGCGACTGGATCACCAGTCCGGTGCCCAGACCGTTACGCTACGGCCTGGGCCGAAAAGACTTATTACTTGACTTATTTATTTTCTATCTTCAATACCTTGCAGTATTGATATTTTTACTCAAGTAAAAAATATACTGCACCTGTCCGTCACTCCTGCATGCCGCGCTCCTCACCACTGTCACACTGTCCTCATACTGTACATTACCCTGCTCCATCCTGACATACTGCTCTGTCTCTATAGACTACCCCACACTGTCACACTGTCCTCATACTGTACATTACCATGCTCCATCCTGACATACTGCTCTGTCTCTATAGACTACCCCACAGTGTCCTCATACTGTACATTACCCTGCTCCATCCTGACATACTGCTCTGTCTCTATAGACTACCCCACAGTGTCCTCATACTGTACATTACCCTGCTCCATCCTGACATACTGCTCTGTCTCTATAGACTACCCCACACTGTCCTCATACTGTACATTACCCTGCTCCATCCTGACATACTGCTCTGTCTCTATAGACTACCCCACAGTGTCCTCATACTGTACATTACCATGCTCCATCCTGACATACTGCTCTGTCTCTATAGACTACCCCACAGTGTCCTCATACTGTACATTACCATGCTCCATCCTGACATACTGCTCTGTCTCTATAGACTACCCCACACTGTCCTCATACTGTACATTACCATGCTCCATCCTGACATACTGCTCTGTCTCTATAGACTACCCCACAGTGCTCATACTGTACATTACCCTGCTCCATCCTGACATACTGCTCTGTCTCTATAGACTACCCCACAGTGTCCTCATACTGTACATTACCCTGCTCCATCCTGACATACTGCTCTGTCTCTATAGACTACCCCACACTGTCCTCATACTGTACATTACCATGCTCCATCCTGACATACTGCTCTGTCTCTATAGACTACCCCACAGTGCTCATACTGTACATTACCCTGCTCCATCCTGACATACTGCTCTGTCTCATACTGTACATTACCCTGCTCCATCCTGACATACTGCTCTGTCTCTATAGACTACCCCACAGTGCTCAGGATAGAAGCAGAGCCATGCATTTTCCAAGCGTCGCCCTCACTTCCGGCTGCAAATAGTCATGGCAGCATCCTACGTATATATGGTTGGTTGGTTTGATTGATTGATTGATATGTGTATTGACGATGTCTACATGTACATAAAATACACATAATTATATACCACCATCAAAGGGATAAATGCAAGAAAGCCAACGACTTATTTCCGTTGCAATCAGTTAAAAATAAAAATCACACCTGTGTGAAGTAAGTGGTGCAACTCCGTGTGGCGGTCCCCGGGGGGTCCCCGGAACTTCCAGACCCACAGGAATGCGCCCAGGAGGCCGGGGCGGTTCCGGCGAGCCGCCCTGCATCCTAAACGGTTGAGAAATGACTGTACTGTACTGTACTGTACTGTACTGTACTGTACTGTACTGTACTGTACTGTACTGTACTGTACTGTACTGTACTGTACTGTACTGTCACATTTTGATGAATTGAACATGGTGGACCCTCTTGTAAACAAGTGTAATGCTTAATTGGATCGTCCACTCACAGTTAACAGTCTTTGTATTGAGTTTGTGCTTGAAATGTACTGTAATTCTGCAAACTGTTAATAACTAAATCAATCATTCAATCAATCTGAAATCATCATATATACTGTGTGTGTGTGTGTGTGTGTGTGTGTGTGTGTGTGAGTGAGAGAGACACAACAGTGACACTATTTTCGTGCTCAGAGTCGGACAGACCCAGCCAGGGACCCAGACACACATAGCTCCTTAATGAAGTGGTTGCACCACTTAAAAACAGCAATAAGTGAGTGTATGAGTTTGCCTATTTGAGTGTTTTGGGATTTAGTTAAATTAAATAATTATTTTTTCTGTGTGTGTGTGTGTGTGTGTGTGTGTGTGTGTGTGTGTGTGTGTGTGTGTGTGTGTGTGTGTGTGTGTGTGTGTGTGTGTGTGTGTGTGTGTGTGTGTGTGTGTGTGTGTGTGTGTGTGTGTGTGTGTGGGTGGGTGGGTGGGTGGTGTGTGTGTGTGTGTGTGTGTGTGTGTGTGTGTGTGTGTGTGTGTGTGTGTGTGTGTGTGTGTGTGTGTGTGTGTGTGTGTGTGTGTGTGTGTGTGTGTGTGTGTGTGTGTGTGTGTGTGTGTGTGTGTGGGTGGGTGGGTGGGTGGGTGTGGTGTGTGTGTGTGTGTGTGTGTGTGTGTGTGTGTGTGTGTGTGTGTGTGTGTGTGTGTGTGTGTGTGTGTGTGTGTGTGTGTGTGTGTGTGTGTGTGTGTGTGTGTGTGTGTGTGTGTGTGTGTGTGTGTGTGTGTGTGTGTGCCGGGGGGGACGACTCAAGGTATCTACCTGAACTGACACATTTGTAATGAAATGTGTACACTTGTCACATGTAATCAGATATAGTGTGGTCATGTAGAATTCATTATCTTATGTCGTGCAGTACAGGGCTGCACAAACGAATGGTTGAATGGCATGCATGCAAACATATCTGCACAATGTGTACAATGTTGGAACACATTCAAAATTAATAGGCGCACTCCAATGCGATCATGGAAGAAAAGTGACGTATTTGACAACCACTCAAACAGAGTGAACGAAGACACTTGAAATTACACTATAGCGCAAACTGTACCACACGTAAAAATGCACTGCGTTACAAATGCAGCATACAGCGAGTAACCAAAAACAACAAACATGATTGGGGAAAATGACACAACTGGGTTTTTTGTTTGTTTGATTTTTCTTTTTAATCAGAAGAGGTCAGAGTTAGTCACGCAGTGGAACTGAAACGATGATACAATTACCACAATCCAGTCTTAAAGGACCACTTCACCACTTTTTTAAGTTATCTTTATATAATTGGTCCTCACTAATGTTCATGATAAAATACCACACATTATTTCTACTCAGTCTGTGTTTCATAGCCGGGCTGTGGGCAGTTCAGAAACCCCTCCACCAGTGACATCATCGTGAGGCAGATAACATTAAAAAAATAAAATATGTATATATATATATATACATATATATATATATATATATATATATATATATACATATTTGTATTATCGTGAGAACGATGGCGTCCATCATCACATTGCAACTTTTCAGGAATAGAAAGCCTGCAGTTTCTATTAGTTTGGATTAGTCTGTCTGTCTGTCTGCCTGTCTGTCTGGTTGCCGAGTAGGGTCGCCGGGTGGCATGAGTAGTGCTCTGGACTGTAAAGTCAAGTTAAAATGACAGGTCCCTTGTGTTTCTTTGTGAGTCCAGAGGCTCTGGTGTATGCTGAGCTATAGACCTGATCCTTGGAGCACACACAGGGGTCAGAGAAAACACAGAGAGAACAGGAGGGACCGGGCGATGAAAGCAGAGAGAAATGGAGCCTCTGTCTTTTTGTAATTTGATATTATACAGCATGTGTATCTCTGTACATTCATACCCAATTACCATTGCGTGTTGCTGTATTAGAGCCTTGTCTCAAGTTGTCTGTGTCTCCATACTGGTATATCTACTGTATTATATCTTAGTCTGTGATGCGTCAGAATGGAAAGGATGCCGTGATCAATGTTGAAATGTGTGGCAGGCTTTTACTTGGGAAAAGGCTAATGTCTCACCACAACCAGATCCACCTCTTCACAAGACATACGTCCCACTGATGTGAGTGGACGTGAGATTGTGATTAATGGTGGTAGTAATGGCTTAGTCAGTGCAGCGTATGAGCCCCCGTAAGAGCTTGGCTCTGTGCTGTGATAGGATAGCAGTGATAGGACTCGACAGTGGAGTCACCTCTACAACCGAGAGAAGAGGGATGAAGCCATTGTGCATCCAAGCACTTTGTCGTTTCTTTTACACACACACACACACACACACACACACACACACACACACACACACACACACACACACACACCTTTTCTCATGGTATTCATAGATTGCCACATTCTCTTCGTTTTATCGTTTAATTTGTTTTCGCCTCACGGTCTGTCCCATCTCCCTCTTTCTCCCTTTTGTCCAACTATCTCTGTCTTTGTCTCTCCATCTGTCTCTCTCCCTCCCCCCTCTCTCACCTCTCTCAGTCAGGTTTATTGCAGCTCTCCAGTCCAGTTGTCTTTGGTTATTTGCTATAGCCGTATTCTATAAAAGATCTGATTGGTTTATGCACTCATCTGAAATGACCTGTGAAATTAAATGCATGTGGCTGTGCCAATCCACTATTTAAATGTTTGAGATGCATAATAAAGTGTAGGACATTAGAAGCACAATACAGTACAGTTTGCTAAAGTGCTGAAAATTGGGTAGAATCCATTTGGCTGAGAAGCTCTAATAGGACCATTTCAACCCTATAGTAAGAGGATTATAGCAGCTGCAGGGTTGCACAACAGAAAAGGCAATATGCTTGCAGGTCATATCCTCTTTCAATCTGTAAAGTTTTTGTTTAATAAAAATCCACCGTAGACATTTTATGAGCTACTTCCTGTCAAGAAATTACTTGCAGATGATTAGTTTCTAAGTATCAGAGTATGGAAGCGCTCGTTATCAGTAAAGCAACCTCCTGCTGCCTCCTGCATTATGTGCACATTCAAAACAGATGGTACGCATGGGCCGTTGAGTGATAGTCAACGAGCACTTCCAAACTCCAGCACTTAGGAAAAAAATCATCTGCAAGGAATTTCAGAGTAGCTCATAAAATGTCTACGGTGGATTTTTATGACCATGGCCAGCCGCTAGTCCTATGAACTGGACTATTGGCTTTCTAGCTTTTAGTTTTTAGTTATTTAAGGGTCTACGTGCAATATATAGTGACACCTTTTAAATTCTTTTTAATGCTTGTTCAGAATATATTTTTAATATATTTGTCTTTCTTTTTAACCCGTGCCCTTCCTTCTTGTGCTGTATTTTTAACCTGATTGTATGCCTGTATGAGCTGTGGGGCCATCTGAATTTCAGAACGGGATACAAAGGAAAGTACGCACATCACAGGTGCTGAACAAAAAGATGCGTACAGGAGGTCTCCTGTACCATCTGAATTTCCCCTCGTGGATCAATAAAGTATTAGACGCAGCAGTAGCCGGAGCCCCATTTGGTCAATATCATAACCATGTTGGCTTTACTGTATTATACAGTATATACTGTGACGGAGACAGTGGAGAAGTTTCCCGATTGAGGTGTGCAGGGGAAATCATAGCAGTCCATGGAATGGTAACGTACATCACAGTCCGTTGGCCACACGGTGGCGTCAATGGTCCCTCGACGGTATCTGCGGTATGAGATGGAAGTTAGTCTTTTTAAACGGGTCCCCGGGACAGGTGTTGTGTCGCTCAGGTATGATGATTGATAACACAGGTGTGCTCCCCGCTTCAACCCAAAGGGTCTCGCTAGCCTCCCATCCGTGGTCTTCGCCTTTAACGGATCCTCTTGACTCGTCAGGTGAATGATATGTGAACAGTGGTAAGGTTTCTCTTACGACCTTGTTTTAGGCGGTGTCGGTCCGAGGTGGCAAGGGGTCCCCGCTGTCTCTCTCTCTCACTAGCGGAAGGGGGACGAGGAGTGGGTGGCGTCCTCTTTCGCCTCTCTTCCACCTCGCTTCTCCGTGTCCGGCTCCGATCCTAGAAGCCTGTCAAATAGAGTGGCGATAAGGACATGCATACAAAGCGATATAACAGTGGGGCGCGTGTATGGGAAACATAGTGTCGCTTACCACCCGAAGTCTCTGGTGAGGCGTGCCTCTGCCAGTTCTTACCACCCGAAGTCTCTGGTGAGGCGTGCCTCTGCCAGTTCTTACCACCAGAAGTCTCTGGTGAGGCGTGCCTCTGTCAGTTCTTACCACCAGAAGTCTCTGGTGAGGCGTGCCTGTGTCAGTTCTTACCACCAGAAGTCTCTGGTGAGGCGTGCCTCTGTCAGTTCTTACCACCAGAAGTCTCTGGTGAGGCGTGCCTCTGCCAGTTCTTACCACCAGAAGTCTCTGGTGAGGCGTGCCTCTGTCAGTTCTTACCACCAGAAGTCTCTGGTGAGGCGTGCCTCTGTCAGTTCTTACCACCAGAAGTCTCTGGTGAGGCGTGCCTCTGTCAGTTCTTACCACCAGAAGTCTCTCGTGAGACGTGCCTGTGTCAGTTCGTTGTGAAGTCTCTCGTGCGGCGTGCCTCTGTCAGTTCGTTGTGAAGTCTCTCGTGAGGCGTGCCTCTGTCAGTTCGTTGTGAAGTCTCTCGTGCGGCGTGCCTCTGTCAGTTCGTTGTGAAGTCTCTCGTGAGCCGTGCCTCTGTCAGTTCGTTGTGAAGTCTCTCGTGAGGCGTGCCTCTGTCAGTTTGTTGTGAAGTCTCTCGTGAGGCGTGCCTCTGTCAGTTCGTTGTGAAGTCTCTCGTGAGGCGTGCCTCTGTCAGTTCATTGCAAAGTATCTCGTGAGGCGTGATGTCGCACGGCTGGCGGTGATTGCTCGCGGCATCATTTCCGTCTGGCCTAGTATGAGATTCGGCAAATACACCTGGCCTATCACATGCCCGAGTGGCTGTCTCACGCTCTGACGTGCGTTGTGACAGACAGCGTGGCTGGTCACCATGGCAACGCGCTCACTATAACAGGGTTTTCCTACTGAGATCCCACAATACAGAAAATGCCAGGAGCCTATGCTAATCTCTCGGGTCGACATCCGGTCTCTACACACGGACAGAGGCAAATTCAAGTTTTGTTTTTCCTTTGTTTAGCCAATGGGTTCCCAGATTGATGCTATGCTGCTCAAAGCCAAAGTGCAGTAACTATGCAAAGAATTAAAATGATAAGAAGCGCTGTGTTTCAATTTTATTGGCACATAAATTATACTTTACTGCACTAGTGCAGAATGGATTCACAACATTGTTACATGATGAGAGCTATATGAAAATATCTTATATCAGCAAACAAAATAGGCACAGGAATGCTACTTATATAATAATGCATCCCATTTTCAATTTCCCTCCTTTCTCTACTCACAGCTCGCCTTTATTTGGAGATAGATGACAACATTGTGTTTCAATACTAAAATAATCTTATACCGTCACGTTGCTACGAACTACAGTATATGACATGAGACAGATCGGTTGACAAGTTCTCAGTTTGATTGACAAGTCGTGGTGATGTAACAATGCACGTAACTGCCCTGTTAAACTCGGACATACAGTTTGCAGGACTCCCAGGTGTGATGATTGACAGCTTGCACAGGCCGCTGCTGTCATGTGTGTGGGCAGAGGGATAGGAGGCCAGATGGACACGTTGTAATAGTGGGAATTACGTCTCTGCGTACGTGCCTGCAATGTGCATTAAAGTTTAATGTGGAGATGTAGTAATGCGAACGTGTATCAGTGTGTGTGTCAGTGTGTGTGTGCGTGTGTGTGTGTGTGTGTGGAGATGTAGAGATGCAAACATGTCTGTGTGCGTGCGTGCGTGCGTGCGTCCGTGTTTACACCTATAAGTAAGTGTCCTATGCATTTCAGTTTACGTGTACGTATGCAATTCATTGTGCATACTGCATCGCCGTTTGTGTGCGCGTGCGTGTACAGTACACGTGCATGCACACATACTGTATCACATTGTGAGCACAGCACGTGTGTGTATTTGTAGTTGCCTATACTGTATAACCCAGATGGATGCGCACCCTTAACAAGCATAGACATGATTTAATAGACACTTAGTGGACCCATGCTGTCAACGCTGTCAGAGAGAAGCCAAACACAAGTCAATATCGGTGGGGAAAAAAACAGATTTGTGGGAGGATAGAAATTAAGCCTTGTTTGTTTTCACGCAGTACACTTCAGTTAGTCAAACTTGTTCGTGATTTGCATATCCAGATGTTTGGAATTAGTAACTTTTCCCCCCCAGTCGGAATAAGTTGCTCATGATGAACGATGATTCCCTTGATAAAACAATTAATGTCAGCCAGTGCAACTCAGCAGCAGACAGCTCGGGAAACAAAATACTCGCACCGAGGTAGGCAAATTGACAGTACCCACGTTAGATGTGAATGTCAATCCCTACTCTCCTTCAAAACCGCTCTCAAAGAGCACTTACGGGTGTCCGCAGTAAAAATGTCAAAGTCCACCCCCCTTTGATGTACATACTATTTATTTTGATTTCTAACCTTTTTTTTGCACAGTACTGTTGCTTTCTTTGTTTTTGAGTCCAGCTGTTAGTGTATATGTGCTAACACAATCCTTGTCCTACACAAACATTAAATGTCTCATATGCGGGGTCTCACTCACACAACCAGGTGGAGTCCTTTGGGACACCCACCTACACCAGCATGCACCTGTGCACATGGGACAGCCACTGAGGCAGAGCCACACACGTATCCATACAAGCCACATAGACGGAAAGGCAGTAACTACAGCTGTACGGTACATAGAGACAAGAACACACGCAGACACACATGGAGTCAGGTACTGTATAGACATACCAGGAGCCGGGATCGACTTGATTCGACTGCGAAGGTAGTTGTTGTAGCATGACCTGCCGTAAGTCATGGGCCCTGTAGAGCAGTAGAAGCATCATTATAGAGCAACCTTGGAAAGCTCTGTTTACCGAAAAAGAAATGGACGATGGAGACTGGTATGACATAGCCGGGCGTGAGATAACCACAACAAACATTGCTGTGCCCGCTGCGGTGACTAGTCGTGACCGTATCAATCTGGATATTAAAACAACCTATGACAAATAGTTTCTTTACAAACATCATCATCCGACATGTTTTATCGCTTGATTGGTTGGTATGAACCAATCGCCGAAGACTGACCCTTTGAATAATAGTCTGAATAATAATGAAGTGAACCGAAATGAAAATTCAGACTTAAGTGTCAGGCTAGGTATGAGATGCTTCTCAGACTGTCTACTACAGTCTCCAGACTCTCCTTTGAAATTGTAAAGATTTCGATAAGAATTCTGCCGTTGCCATTTTATTTTATTGATGATTTGTCCAACTTCCACCTTATATAGACTGTGTTTTATTTTACTGACATCAAAGCATCCTGCGGTACTGAAAGATTTTATTAGTCTGAGTTTGTGTTTTCAATCTCTGCAGCCCTCAGTTCCAGTACATTGGCTTTATGGTAACAGATGGATGCCAGATCTTCTCTTATCCCAAAACTTGTGTCAAACTGTTTTAATCAATCTGTTTGTTATAAAGCCCCAGACTATTATCCTAAGGATATTTTAATCAAAGTCACCCCCCTCTATACTAAAAAAGAACTACTGTGGAAAAACAACAAACAGCATCCTCTCTACACGCTATTGAAGAGAACTCCAAAGAGAATATCCTTCCAGGGCAGGATAAAAAAATAAAAACATTTCCACCAGTCATATAGTTTATTCTGAACTGAAATCCTGGAAGCTCTGAATATTAATCAAACATGTCTCATGTACGAGGAATCTTTAACCTTCAAGGTTGTGATGGAATGCGGGTTTGTGACATCCGCAAGCTGGCTGTACAGTAATTCCCCTCCCAATTCACTAGTACTCATTGCATTATACATTCATCCAGGATTGACTCCACTTCAAGACTTCAAGAGTGGATTATCAAACTACACATTCACCCACCAGAGAAACGTTTATGAACGTTTTATTACGTCAATACACTCACACAACCTGAACTTTGAACATTGAGTGGATTTTCTGTGGTCTGGAATTTTCTTTGTGTTTTCTTTGTTTCTTTTGAGCTGCAATGAAAACAGCCAAAACAGTGACATCTATTGGCAGATTCCTATGTCATATTAGGGATTTTTAGACTTTTACCTCACTATCCATAGGAAAATCAAAGCACTTGTTTGAGCCAGAAAACCCCAGACCACAGAAAATCTATACTGAATGTTAAATGTTAAGGTTTTTTGGGTGCAATTGAGCTAAGAAGACCTAAAAAATATACAATAAGAAAAATTACAAAAACCTTTTTTTTATGTCACGATCCTAAATGTCATCAGTGATGTTCATTGCAATGCCATTTCAATGACATTGGTCATGATATTTGCATATAAATACCCCCCACAGAGGCTGAAATTCACACAAATTAAAAATGTCTGGACTCTGTGCGATTTTGAACATTTTTTAACCTAAGACTTTTGACCTTTACCCTAATAAAAGTAGGTAAAATAATTGTAATATATGTTTTTTTGTGATCATTAGAATGTCTAGAACATGTTTTATTCATTATTGTGAAAGATATCCCCCAAATGTAAATTATGATTTTTTTATATTATTATATAATTATTATATAATTATTATAAATTTTCCATCAAACTTTATTTTTAAAAAAATTTTAACATATGTTTTAGTGTCAGTCCTAGTAGTACAAAGTAGTAGTAAGGTTGAAATCTATTTTTTGCAAGTAGAAATTAATGCGGGTGTTAGAGGGTTAACACTCAGGATTCTTCTGTGCCGTCTCAAACTTCCTGTGCTAGGTGTGTGTGCTCCTCTGACACACGCTGACTTACAGCAATATGGCACTGTAGACGTTCCCCCCCCCCCCCCCCCTCACACACACACACACACACACACACACACACACACACACACACACACACACACACGCGCACGCTTGCACACACACACCTGAATTGTCAACTTGTCAAATTGTCAACTTTGTTATTTTTTTTATAAGGTAGTGAGCACTGTTTCATGTACTTCCCGCGGTGCGGAGGAAACAAATGCAAACATTTCTCATGATGTCTCAATCAACCGACAACTATGTTTTTTGCTTGTCATGTCTCATGGTGTGTTTTTTGTTCCCTGACATTCCAACATCTCATGTGTCAGAGCTACAGTAGAAGCTAGAGGCAGCATGCTGTTTTAGTGTGGGTATTTGCTGTGTCACAGACAACACTGTTGGCCCACATGAAGCAGATTGCATGCAACATTTGATTCAAGCAGTGAAGAACGATGACGCTGTCTTTTTTTCTCCTTTTACTTACTTTCTCTAATTTTCTCTTTTTTAGACCATATATTTTCTGAATTTACCAATGTGTAGAAATGGGAAGCACATAATGGTACATTAAGCTAGGGTTACACTCCGCTGACTATATCTCTCCCATTTCCCTCTCCAACCTCGGCACAGGACAGGGGACTGCATAATCATCCCTCTTCCTTCACTTATACTGTATAATATGAATAATACTTTTAACTGCTAATAGTCAGGGAATATTAACAGTATAATGTCAAATCTGGGAATACATTTCTTACCAAGAATTTTCTTCACCAATGTGTTTGTAAAGGTGTCTACTAACATATCCCACATTGGTTTCTATTCTGGGAATTTTTGACAGCTGCTGAAAGTTGGGGTACCATACAACCATTGTAAGGCAAAATGTTCTACATTTCATTATGCTTTAAGTAGCATGTGACATGTCAAACTTTAGTTTTTCATGATTCTGAATCCATTCCAAGCATTCGTTTTGCACGATCAACACTCCTTGGGCTAAAAACGGCCATAGCCGTCATCACAAATGTGATGAAGTCAACAAATTTGGACATATTTGGACAAGTGGCTATGGCCAAACTAGGGGGTTTTCATGATTCTGAACCCATTCCAAGCATTCGTTTTGCACAAAAAACACTCCTTGGTCTAAATTTGGCCATAGCCACTTGCCCAAATGTGCCCTAATGTGCCCAAATGTGCTGACCTCATGCGCTGCCTGAAGGCGGGTGTATTTTCATTCCTTTCATTGATGTCCACTGGCCTATGCACCTGTGCATAGTTACGCCTGATTTCTAGGTGTACGAAAGCTTTTTCCTAACAAGAGTAGTGGTTCTCAAAGTGAGGTCCGGGAACAACCAGGCATCTTTGAACGGGTTCCAAGGGGGTCCTCAGCAAAATGTGTTTATAGCATCAACAACCTGCAATATATAGGCTACTTTGGCTATTCCAATCCAATATCCAATCTACATGGCATGTGCCTCTTGGCTGATATAACTATTGGCTGATTCTTTCCTTTTAATTGTGGGCAGCATCAATAGTAATTTTTGAATCACAAATTAACTTGAATAACTATATGACTAAGAAATCATTGTTTCAATTGGAGGTAGTGTTAACCACTACCAAAATAGTTTCAAAATAAACTATATTGTTGAGATAGTCTACATATCCAATGTAGTTAATGACAAAACATTAATAACAAGCCTTGTGAATAAACAGCCCTCTATATATATTTTTAAGATTAATCAAACTCTAATTACCTAATTACCACATTCACTGTAAAAACATGTATCAAAGAATACAGTAATTAAAACATAAATCTTGTGAAGCTCTCCTGCCTACGCCATCGTCCATCATCCATAGCACCATCTATGGATGAAGGCAATTATTCAGCCTGACTAGTCCAGAGGCAAGATTCCATCAGTTTGCACTTATAGATTTTTCCTACGTCAATCACTTTGTGGAGCATTTGATTGCACTTTCACCATCAGGGCCCCTATTGCTATCATCCTATGGCCACATTATGGGCCTTTTCCTAGAAGAATCTTGAATTGATTATTACTTCAACCCCAACTCCCTATGGCGGCGATTCAACACGCTCAGTCCGTTTATCAGACAGGCTAATGGCTGACTACCACCAACAGCATAATGACCACAAACATTATGGCCAACTGTCTGGCCAGAGCCACACATGTTCAACAACAGCCCAACGGTCCTATGTTGGCTTAGTGTGTCACAGTCGCATGAATGATCAAATATCTACGTTATTACAGCTACGTATAGTATGTTAGTGTGTACTTTCTTTAGTACGTCCACATAGGTAGGTGTGGGACGTCCTCTCGATCGATGCCCGTGTGTTGGTTCCCACAGTACAAGCTTTTTGGCCGGGAGTTATTGGTGTCGGTGGCACTGGCCAGCTAGTCTCATCCTCACATGCTCCATCTCTTCTTTTTTTTTTTTTGGCTTTCACCTTTATTATATATTTTTTATGGAGGGAGAGACAGTAGGCTGACAGGAAATGGGGAGAGAGATGGGGGGAAGACATGCAGTAAAGGCCGTCGGGATCGGGAGTCGAACCCGCGGCACACTGCCAGACTGGATTACCAGCCAAGGTGCCTGGACCGCTGAGCCACGACCCAGGCCCTCATGCTCCATCTCTAATAATCCTGGTGGAGCAATTGCTTCGAGTGCTCCGTTACTTAGGCACCAGCCGGTGCGCGGGACCCCAGGTGTCCTTGAGGGGGTTCCAGGGGTCCCCAGCAAAAATGTCACAAGTATTTCACCGGTTGGCCTAATGAGAGAAGGTAGAATGACTTAAAACATGTATCAATTTAGGGGTCCTTGAGGTTGAAAAATGTTTGAGAATTGCAGCTTTAGAACCCATGACAACCTGCAGATGTTTGAGCATGCACACTCAGCCACCACAACCGGGTCATTTGTAATCTACAAATGACCTGCATCGAACTGGATTGAATCGAGTTCAATCTTCATTCTCGGTGTGTGCTTCTTATAGATTTTTGTTTTCAGTTGTGTGTGTGAATGTGTACTTGTTGTGTGTACGTGTACTTGTTGTGTGTACATGTGTTGGGCGGTGGGGGTCTTGAGGGTGTCGAGGCATCTCTTAACGTGATGTGTATTTTAAACTTGGCAAACCCGGTGATGCAGGGTCACCGAAGATTAATAGAGATGGTTAAAACATCTCATTTGTAATCCTGCCTTTGCTCAGATAGAAAAGCAATCAATCAATACACCCATTAACTTTACTCCCGTCCCGTTAGTAACCAAGCATATTAAGCATTTTCCAAGTGGCCCTTAGGCAAGAACTATTGGAGCGACGACTATCTGTGGACAACATGGTCTCCACACGCAGGTTGCAGAAGATGAAGGATCAAGGAGGAGGAGTCTGTAGGGTGAAATCAATATAGATGGGCATTTTAATTAACTCCAATTTTTGAGTGGTGCAACCACTCCAAGGAACAGCAATGTCCGTTTTCACCTATGTGTTCACCTATGTATGTGCCTATATGTATGTGTTCATGAGCACCAGTATGACTGACTACCAGTAGGGGCGCTGTTGTGCCAGAAACAGAGAGAGTGCTGCACTGTTGCCTGCTAATGAGAGAGAGGAGAGGAGGGAGGGGGGAGGGTAGTCGCACCACTCAGTTACACATATATATATATATATATATATATACACACACACACATACATACGTACACACACATACATACATACTATACATACATAAATACATACATACATACATACATACATACATACATACATACATACATACATACATACATACATACATACATACATACATACATGATACGTGTGTAGGTGAAAAATTAAAATAAACTATCAACAGACTATCAACACATTTAATAATTATGTCATTTGAAATGTTTGTATGGGACAAAATATATAGCCTGCACACAGGGCCGGCAGGCCGGCAGACAGACAAACGGACGGGCGGACGGGCAGTAGGGAGTTTGTGCTATGACATCATTGACCTGTCCTTTTGCTTTGCCCTCTAGTGAGGGGATTTCATTTGTGTCTTGGCTGGCTGCGGCTGGCATGAGAAAGGGAAAGGAAAGGATTATTCATCCTCTCATTCCGGAGCCGGAACCTCCCTAATCTCATTAGTGTCAATGTTGTTTTATATTTAAAGTGAGGATTGCAGTGGGCGCATGACTTCATAGAGCTTAGCCTCTTTGCTAGCACCCTGCTGAGGTCAAGCACTCCATGCCCCCTCTCAATTCAACGGAGGGTAAATAGCTAAATACTGTACACTCCTGCCAACATACACACATGCACGTGCAGTGCATGCATGCATGTGCGTGCATGCACACACACACACACACACACACACAGACACACACACACACGCTCTTCTCCTTTTGTACATGAAAGCCTTGTCTCTTCCAGACTCTTGAGAGTATTTTATGAGAATATTGTTCTTTTGCCCTATTAAGAATTGATGTCGCAGGACTTTTTAATGAGTTCATCTTTTCAGTTTTTATATGCACACCACAGGCATTTTATGTGATGAGAATTTCCACAGGGCTAAAAAGTTAATTTCATTTGTCACCTTGGGGTCTAAGTCCCTCCCACTTGATGTGATAGCTTAACGTCGCTGTCGGGTGGAAACCTTGTATGTCTAAAACCGTTACTTTTCAGGAAATGGAAAAAAGAACCTGCGTTCCAATGGATCCTAATTTATGTACAATTCTTTCAAAACAAGCTCATGTTAATACTTTTCATTGATTCAATATTTATTACTTTCACTTTCACATTCAAAATCTTCCAAAAGTAGCGGAAATAGCATATCTAAAAGCTGACATGATGTGAGCTTGTATATTGGCTATTTTTACTCCTTTTGCGCAACACTATCGTACGATGAAGTAGGGCATTCATTTACGAAGAAACACAGTCTCGATCTCGAGGCAAAGTCCTCGATGCTGCAGACCACGGTTCAGATGGAGGGATTATATCTCTAAACTGGCCCTGGAACGCCTCGGGATCCCCCAGGAGGAAGTTACTAATGTTGCTCTGGAGAGGGAAGTCTGGAGCTCTCTGGTGGAGACTATGGATACACGGGTTGAAGATGGATGGATGGATGGACATGAAAAGTATGCAATATGGAGATAAGGTTTTTACCCGACAGAGGCATCATGGAAACACCCACCAACCAATGTATGCTTATTCACATGTGTCGTGACTTGCTTTTCCCGGCGCTCCGCCCTTTTTGACGACAGCACAGACGTGTCAATAATGACGATATGCGAGCTAGCCTTCTTGGTACTGATGTGTGACAATAAATCTCATGTGTATTCAGTTCACAGACTGATCCTGGTGATCTTTTACACTGTCGACCACAGTGTCTATACAGGTTTACTCTGAGTCACTGCCTTGTGTCTGTGCACACGTATCCTGTCTCTATGAATATGAAGGCTGGGGACATGAGCTTGACGACGTTATCCGTCCGTCCACTGGCTGGTCCTCCCATTAGTTCATTTTATATAGGATTAATTGAATTTCTGTCACAGGGATATCAGTAACCGGTAGATAGATCTAATCATCTGACTATGCAAGACTAATGGAGTGGTAGAAATGTGGTCTCATGTGGGAGGCCAAGTTAAAGATTGCAACTTTAAATCCTCAAACTTTTGTCTTGTTCATGAATTCTGCCCTTATTACTCCTACAAGTCATATCAGCACTACAATACCTCTACAGCTAATACTGGGCTAGTTTTTAAAAGGTTTACCACAACAGTGTACTTTGCTGCTACTTTCTGTTTTATTGCTTTTAGATATTTAGCATATGGAGAATTTGAATGTCCTTTGATGCCAGTACTACTATATATATATACTGTATTACTTCTGCTGCTTACTAGGCAATGAAAACTATAGCAGCAAGCAGTTATTTAAAAATCACACTCATGTGAAGTGAGGGGCGAATGTTTGTTTAAAGTACTCTATACAAACATTACTATTTACCAGGCAAAAGTGCTCTAAACAAACAATAAAATTTGTCTAGAGGCGTGTGGTGAATTCCTTGCCCTGATTCCTCGAGAGAAGATAAAGTGTCCATATGACGACTAGACACCACTGCTACCATTGATAAAACACTTCAAATGGTCACAGATTATACCGCTTGCCCCGCCATGAATAAAAGCATACTGACTGATGTTAACTCGTGCTGCTTGCAAATTTAACTTGCTAAGTAACAGGAGAAGGATTTGCGGGGCAGGATGTTAATGACCCCACATAGATTACACTGCTGACTAATTCATGCAGGAGGGTGTAATTTATGGGCTATCATATAAGTCCCCAATGGGAGATAAATGCTGTGTGGCCAGCCCCTTCGCAGGGACCTACATAGAATACATCAAAAGTGAGCGTAAATTGGTTTTTTTCTTGACTCTGTAGGGAATCCATTTCAGAATGGCTCGCCGTGAAAGCTTAGTGTTAAAATGGGTTGGAGTACTGTACTCTTTTTCTTGGAAAGTGAAACCTAATCTCCCCATGAATATCTTTTGCTTTGCATCTAATTTAAATTTTAGACATTTAGCTGTTGCTCTTTAGCCTGAGTGACTGGTAAATTTTGCGACATAAGACGAAGCCTATAGATCAGTGGTTCCCAAACGGTGTGCTGAGGCACACAGGTGTATATCGTGAGGAAATTCAGGTGTGGTTTTTGTGATAGCCAGATATCATTATTGCCATAACGTATTGCAACACTATATAAAATATTTATAATTTAAATGTACTATTAATCAGTAGTTTGTTCCCAATACAGAAGTATTTATTTATTCATTTTTAAGCACTTTCTAGGACCACTATTTTACGCATGACATGCCGTGGGGGAGAAATATAGGACTTGATATACAGCATTAAATATGAACATGAATTACTGACATGGTAGTAACTACTAGTAAACCAACCAAAGCTGTATTTTCTGATTCCTCATTTGCATTTGACGTTAGCTAACACCAAGCACAATACTTTTTCATTTTAGTATCGTACAGTACATTGATTGAAACATTACCAAAAGCTTGTGTAAACATTGTCCAGCTGAGCTTCTATACATTTCCGTTCATTTCGCTCGTTCTTCAGATGCGTCTTTGCCTCGGTACAGTGTAGAATCCTCGTTTGAACCCGTTTGCAAACCCTCAAAGTCAAATGAACACTGAGGATTTTGCTGTGTAGACAGCACTGAGCACTCACTGCGAACGTTCCGCGAAGCCATACGCGTGAATAATTTACACATAATCACCCGAGATACCTTAGGTGTGAGCTTGAGTGAAACGCCACATCCCTTTGGGATTTTGTTGAATGACAAATGAGGATCTTACTGTCACATTTACATAACTGCGTTTCACTGCTTACATAGGCAAGCTTCTGATGTTTTAGTGATATTATTGGTTGTCAAAGCTATTACACAGAGTAAGACCTACGCATGGTAAACATATCCTCTGTATAATGATATTCGGTGGAAACATTCATGAGAGGAAAGAGTTTGAAATCTTCTTGTGCTGTAGTGTAAATTCAACCCTGTAGTGTACAAATGTAACCCAATGGAATCTTACGGGTCCACTGGGTTACATTTATTCAAGTAAAGTAAGTATAATTACAAACTCATAGCATAGTCAAACTCACCATCAGTTCTCATTATGGACCTGTCAAAGTTCACTACACAGTGTAGACGGACATTTTAGTATCAGTAACAGTGTAGTCTACACTGTTACTGATACTAAAATGCCATATAATGTCCGTCATATCTGTCCCACCCACGTGCTTCCTCCTGTGCTCAGGCCTTGCCGAGATGGCAAATCGGTGACATAACTGCAAATGATGACACTGTTTCCTTGATTAACTTCACCTTTTCATTATCCTTTACCGAGAAACAATCAATACATTATTTACTGTCACGGTCTGTCTCTCCACAGACCGCTGGCCACTCCCACATTATATTCCACCACACTGCAGACCCATCATACACCTGTCTCCCACTGCCTCATCAGCCCAACAGTTCCCTTCTCATTACACACCTGTGCCTACTTCCGCAATCAAGCCACCACCTACAAAACTGGACTCATTCTTCCTCATTCCTTTGTTAGAAGATAACCATTGTTACATGTGTGTATCCCTGTTCTCAGTATTTTCCTAGTGTTTTCCTAGTGTTCCTAGATTATTTCCTAGTTTGGATTTTGACCTCCTGCCTGTTTTTGGAATCTGATATTCTGCCTCCTTGGATTTGTTTGCCTGTTTTGGACTGCTTTCTTGGTTTTGACCTCTGCCTGCTTACTTTGATGTAAGCCTTTTCCCTTTGTTTTGATCGCTATTAAACTTGTTGAACTTACACTGCCTGTGTTGCCTGCATTTGGGTTCCATTTTGATACACACCGTGACATTTACCTTTTCTTGGACATCACATTTTGATATTTTTTTGGACTTCACATTTTGATATTTCTTTGTACTTCACATTTTGACATTTTTTTGGCAGTCGTTCGTCAAGGATGGAGTTTGCTGTCTCTCTTTTTTGGACTTCACATTTTGACATTATTTTGGACTTCACATTTTGATGTTTTGTACTCAAACGTTTTCAAAACTAAGTGATCACTAAGTTGGAGCCCTCCCCAACACATTTAATTTGAAACCTCCAGCCCTATAGTTAGCTTTAAATGTTCAATGTCATTTCCTTGAGAACTGTGTGAGCACAGGAGCAGGTTTACGCTCTACAGTTGAACGCTGTCCATAGTACTAGTCCATAATAATGCTCCCTTTGGTTCTTCAGCACTGTTTCATCATCTCATTTTAACAGTCTGCTGTTAATGTCGGACTTATGCTAAATGCAAAAGATTATTACACCCGTCTCTTGTATCAATGAATGGAACATACACAGTATACACAGACGTCAATGATAGTACATAATACAGTAGCTTATATGTTGCTGACAGGAAAAATGACTTTCCATTCAGTATCAAGGCACAAGCGTGGAATACCTGTAACAACATGACTCCTCCAAATCTGGCAGTATAGTGTATGTCAACTGCTATGAGATCTCTTTCTTCAGGGCCTGTGTGGAAACATCCTGCTATATATGCTTCTGAGACATGGACCATTAAAGACTGTCCTGGAAGCATCATCCAACAAACAAATCTATATGGTGAACTGCCTCCACTAACAACTACTGTACTGTAACGCATCAAAGAGCATTCTGCATTGCTCTTCAAATATTGGGGCACCAAATATTATCTGGTGTCCTATGGTGGCTTTCCCAGTCAACCAGATGGTTGACTTGAAAGATCTAATAAAGGTCTAATAAAGCAGTATGATTCATAAATAAACAAATATCTATCAATATTCCTAGGTTGTCTTCAGATGAGCCCTCCATCGTCTGGTTCCAGTCATCCCGGCTCTCCATACATTTGGCCGGCTCGTTGGTGCATCATCAATACAGGTGCGTTCCCACCGCAAGACAAAATATCTCCCTATAGTCGCTTGAATCATTGTCTCCACCAGCCGAAGGCATGGGGGGAGAGTATGTTTTGCACTCCGACCGTGTGTCCGTCCGTCCGTGTGTGTGTCCGTGAGCAGCTAATCTCCGGCACCGTTAACCCGGTCGATGCCAAATTTTGCACACACACTCCCTGGATGCCAACGATGAACCTCTGCCCCAAAATTTCCAGAACGGCCTGTTATAGCGCCACCAGGAGGCCGCTTTGTGCAAAACAAGTTTTTGCACAGTACACCTACAGATTTTGTCCAAACATTGCGCAAATTGGTACACAGTCTCTCTAGTTTACTTTTGTTGCCCTTTTATCCAACCACCAGACGAAGGCAAGCTGCAATGTCCTACATTCCTATCCTGGTGGAGACCTGTGCCCAGAAGGGCACTTTTTTCACTCTGTGTCTGTAATTCTGTATGTCTGAGCATGGACAGCTGCAACACCTACAGTGCCCAGTAGAGTAGACAACAGCACAGCGTAAAGCACAGTACGAGCCCTGGGCCATTCCCGGGGTTCTGGATGTTCCGGGGACCCTCGGGGACCCCCACATAGTAACTCTGTTACATTTCTCGACCGTTTCGGACACGGGGCGGCTCGCCGGAAACTGGGCCGGCACCCTGGGCGTGTTCCTGGGGGTCTAGATGTTCATGGGGCCCCCTGGGGACCCCCGCACAGTACACTACAATACTGTATAGAGCATAGTACAGTACAGTAACTATAACAATACATGTATAGTTGCACCGCAGGTTATATATATATTTTATTTTAATGTTTATGGTGCATTTATTTATATAGTGTCTTTATCCAAGGTGCTTTCACACATTCATACACAGATGGCGGTGGTAAAAATGCAAGGCACCAACATGCTCATTGAGGTTCAAGCGTCTTGATTGATTGATTTATTGATTGAAGTATTTATGAACAGATTGGATAATTACAGTACATTTCAAGCACAACTCGATACAAAACTGTTAACTGTGGACGACGCCATAAAGCATTACACAGGGGAAAAGGGGTGGGTGGGGGATTCAGATTTTACAGGGTCAGTTTCGAATTGCAGCTGTCCTTATGTGCCCTTTGAGAGCGGTTTTGAAGCAGTCAAGGGATGCTGCACATGTCTTAATGACTGTTGGTAGGGCGTACCGAATCTGAGTTGCACATGGTTTGTTGTTGAACTCCCTCTGGTGTTGTGGGTGTGGACTTCGTTAACATTAAGGAAGTATTTAGACAGGTACATGGGTATCTTGGTGGTGTATCGAATCTTGTGGACCAGACCCATAATTGCAAGATGCTGTACTCTGTCGTCAACCCTATAAGCCATTCCAGCCTGTCAAAGTGGGCAGGGGTGAGGTGGGTACGGGGAGTGAGGCCAAGTAGTAGCCTGACCAGTCTGGAGCCTTGTTTTAATGGTGCTGCTGTGGTACCAATAGGTGCATGCATAGTCGAAGTAAACCTTGCTCAAGGACACTTGGACACTAACTCAGGGGGAGCCCGGGATCGAACTGGGAACCGTCCGGTTGCCAAGCGTCCACTCTACCCCTGAGTGACAGCCACTCATTCAATGTAATTTAGTCTTTTGTCTTGACATTCTTAGAGAGAAATAAAATGTGTACAGTACTAACCATCATGGTTATGGTTTGTAATTTTCTACAAAGTTCTACAAGTGGAATAATTACATTACTTAATTTCAGATATTCAGGATTATGTCATCTTCGTGTCATTATAACTGGATCAGAATTAACCTAACTGGCGACCTTTTGTTAAATCTGGTTTAAGCTAGGTAAAATCTGTCTAATCATGGATTATAAAAACATTATGAAATGAAAATGAAAATTTGGCCTACAGTGCATTCCCTTGCTTTATTTTTAGTTGCTAATTTTAATTGCTAGTGAGCTATTACCATATTTTTACATTTGGAGTAAGCTTTGGGCTGGTATGTCATAGTCCACTGAAAAGCATCTGTATAGCTTACTGTATGTAGTGTCAATAATTATTCGGTGGAACCATTAAGTAATTGATGTAACCAATATATTCTTCAAAAAGAGACATTCACCATATTGTTTTTCTATTTGCATGCAACAGAAATTCAATGTATTGACAAAATTGTCTAATTTAACAACAGCTAAATTGCCAATCTATCCTTCGCAGCTGCCTGTCTATGTGTTTCAGACACATAAAGACAGGCAGCTGCGAAGGATAGATTTGCAATTGCCATACGTGAATATTGTAAGAATTACCAATTTAAAAACATTGGACATTGGACAACAAGACATAGATAGGACATGGTGCACTGTTCCCTGTATAAAACTCTCATACAGCATGAGAGCACATTCATTCCTCCATAATGGGGGATGAAACACTAAGTGCTTGACTGCTTGTGACCTGGGGTGTAGTGGAGATTTGTTTTATCAGGGGGAATGCTATTTTAATAACGTTGCACGCATGCACAGCACATACATGCACAGACGCATGTGCGTATGTATGTATGTATGCACATGCACGCACGCACACATGCATGCACGCACGCGCGTAGTGGACATTTTCTTCTAGACTTTAGCTACTTCCCCTGTGGACCTGCCATGTTGTCTCCACCAGGCCGCCTGTGGACCTGCCATGTTGTTGTGAGTATGTTTTGCACTCCGTCCGACGTGCGTGTGTCCGTCCGTCCGTGTACAGCTAATCTCCGCCGTTGATCGCAGAGTGCAATTTGAGCTCCTTATGTTTAACTTCATGTACTGTACCTGCTGGTTTTATGCTATGTAACAGTAAGTACAGGGTTCATGTAAATATCTTATTTTTTGTTCTGTTTCCTTCAACATATCTTTCTTTACTGTTAGATTTGTCTCGTTGCTCTACTTTTTCTTCTTCTGCCTTTCTGAAAACAACAAAACAATTATTTCAGAACCAACTTAGCGCCTTTGTGTTTAACAGTCCGGTCTATTTTCATTACATTACATGCCATCAATACAAGTTCAAATGATAATACCAGAACAAAATAGAAAATACAATAGAGGCAGCAATGATATTCTGTAGGTCATTCAAAGTCCACAAAGAGCAACTTCTTGTAAATGGGCGCTTACATTTTTAAACTGTCACAGAACACTGAACACTCATTACTTTGTGTATCGTCCTCTGTGGAGTGTCATGTTGTGATAATTCATGCATACAAGCTTTACCTCCAGATGCATGAGCAAACCAGCGTGTGAGTCAGGTACCGAGGCACGAGGAAGGCACGAGGATGGGGCTAAGTGTAGTTGATTGGCGCTGCCAGGGGCTTTGTGCCCGCTTCCCGGGCCTGGAGCCCTGTGAGCATGTGTGCGTTAAACGGGGTAACGCCGTTCCTGTGCGCCACTACACCCCCTGCTTGTGACATAATTCAAGTTGTTGAAGCTGTTTATATGTGAATTTGTATTACGCCCTAACTAAGACATTGATAGCTTAATTAGCGTAATCATTTATCACGGCAATGCAGAAAGCCTGATTGCTTCTATTGTTCAGTGTTTCTATGCAGGGGAATTCTTTGTGGGGGTTGGTTTGGTGACCTCTATTCTGCCATGGTGCATGTTCTAGGAGTTCATCTTCTCATGGCCCCCTCCTGTTTGTGTGTTGCTGTTTCAACAAATAGCCATCACTCTCCTTCCTCTCACCTCCTTCATGGTGCTGTTTCTAGAACATGGCTGCCTCTACAGGAAGAGAAGGCAAAAGACAGAGATACACGGAAAGAGATAGCAAGTGAGAAAGAGGGCGGAAAAGTGAGTGTAAACGTATAATAAAGAGAGATATGGAGTAAGAGACACAGATTGAGAGAGAGTAGGGTAGAAAAGAGGGAGACATCGTGAGAGGGTGTAGGAAAAGGGAGTAAGATAAAGACAGGGACAGAAAGCGAGTGAGAGAGAAAGAGGGCCAGAGATTATCCAGAGAAGTGTCCCATTTTAACAATCCCTGTATGTTTTCTTTTTTTTTACATGGAATGCCTCAACTTGCCACATACCTAATTACCCTTGGCTATTCTCTGCTACATAATTAACATTCTCTTATATTGCTCGCGTGGACGCAGAATCCAAAAAGCACTGTTCGTGTGAAGTGTTTGACTTTGAGATAGTATAGGATAGGGTGATTGGCTGTTCCAGGAACCCCCACACCTGGTCGGTGATAATAAAGGCTTTAATCTCGCCTTGCCAGTAATTTATAGAGAAGGTGGGGCTGGGGTGTAGTGGAGGGGGTGCAGAGGACAGCCGATAAATAAATCAACTAGATGGACAGTGAAGTCCGCGACTGCATCTCATGCTTGGTTTGGCTGCCGTAGCCACTAGGAATATATTGCTCCACACGGTACAACAGCACACCTTATGGGGAGCTGCTGTTAAGTGCCAATGCCACATGTGAACCATTAACCACTTAAACCCTGACTTCCCTATGCTGAGCAATTTCTCTGTGTCGCCACTTAACAACATGGCTTCATTCCTAAACTGCACACATTTGCAACTTACTGTTATCACTAGCTAAAATTGGACAGGGAGGAAACGCCGTTTGGGGGGGGGGGGGGGGGGGGGGGGGTCTCTGTCTGTCTGTTTAACATAATTTAAGCTAAGCTACCCCAAGACAAGATAAGACGAAACCTGACGTAATTGTTTTCTAAGAGGAAATTGGGTTGCTTCCATCTATCTTTACTATGTTAGTCCGTCTCAGGATAATTCCTATTGATTGCCGCAATTTAACTGTTTTCAATTTCCCAATTTTCCTGTTCAGACCTTAGCCTTTACTAGTTGACCTAGTTTTGAGGACCATGCATGACTTATGCAAAGGTTCAAATGGAATTTAGACAGATGCTATAGGTTCATTGTTTACCTGGTGTCCTTTTTTCATATTTTTCACTGATGCTGATATACAGTAGGTTCTTGCTTTACCTGTGATCCTAGTTCGCAGAGGAGGCACTGCTCTGTCCCTCTGCATTTGATGTATGTTTACCTTGCTTTGAATAAGAGGAGAGTCTGTAAATGAAGTGCCACACACTGCACACAGAGCAGCTATAACAACTTCTCTGTATATTCACCCAGAGCAGCCTTAAACACCCACTCTCTTCTCACCCATGAAGAGAAGTGGACCAATAGCAGGGGCTAACTGTATGGCAGCACCTCTCCTTCTTGTCTATTCCATGCGCCAAGGCTACAGTATGTAGTAATGTAAAAATAAAAAAATAAAAAAACACTGTGTGAAATGCAGTGGTGTACTACTTTACTTCACTAATTTCTAAAACTCTTACTTCTACTCCACTACATCTCGGATCCAAATATTGTACTTTTACTCCACTACATTTATTTGAAAACTGCCAATTACATTACATTACAAACACAAGAACCACTTTCCAGTTCCATTATACCTTTCGTCCATCTAAAAATAGCCGATCTACAACCTTACAATGCATCGCGATGTGATGCATTGTGAGTTTGTTAGTAGTTACCGCGAGAGTGAGGTCTAGCCAACACTGGATTCCTGGATCGCTGTCCTCTACAATGTCCTATCTAACATCAGGTTCTTGAGCTCAGTAGTGAGTTTGTACATCTGCTATATTCAAAAGATTATTATACATTTCATGATAACTTGAAATGGGACATTCTGCAATTTGCTTTCGGTAACATTTTGAAGCCAATATTGTTCTTTTACTCAATAACATATTGAATTCCGGACTTGCTACAGTGCAGTTTTGGTACTTTTACTTAAGTAAAACATTTGTAGTACTGTCTTCACCACTGTGTGAAACGAGGGGGTGCCAAAAAGCAGGATCCCTCGCTAAGCGCGTCACACAGCGCTCTCCGTGTGTCTGGGCCGAGGCTGTGCGGCTGCCAGCGGTCACAGGTGGAGCTGAGTTGAGGAACTGACAGTAATTGGGAGGAAGAGGGAGTGGGCAGGGTGCCTGCGACGGGCATGGCTGCTCATCAGATTCCTTCATTCCACAGTGGTAGAAGTGGCTATGATTCTCCGTCCATAACTCTCCCTCTGTTTTTCCTCTACCTCCTCTGTCTCTTGCTGTACTTCCTGCACAGGGAAATCCAGTCTTAATTTAATTCTCTGCTAAATGTAACACTACATTTTTGCTGTGTGTATACTACACCTTCTGACCTGCCTATACCTACTGTACATACCTGTCAATTCTGTCGTGACTGACTGTCTGTCTGTCAGTTTGTCTGTCGGTTTGTCTGTCGGTTTGTCTGTCCGTCTCAGCTCATTTCGGAGCACAGTCTGTTTTGACAGAGCTCATAGTTTTGATTAATGGCTCCGCGATGAGTCGGTGTCTAGTAATTGGTGACTTTCTATGCTTTATTTTGGCATTTATTCTCTCTCTCTCTCTCTCTCTCTCTCTCTCTCTCTCTCTCTCTCTCTCTCTCTCTCTGTCTCTCTCTCTCTCGTTCACATTCAGTTGAACACTGAATGTGCTCCAGCCTTAGAGTGGAGCTCTGAGCCCAACTTCTGCAACTTCTGCAGTCTCTTTTGAATTAGTGTCAAATCTGTTACCTATGGCCTGAAATAACAGATAAGAGGTTGGAAACTACTAGTTGGAGGTTGGAGGAGTTTTGTTACTTTGGTGAAATGAGTTTGAAGCAGAGTGGTTGCTGGATATTGTGAGATGTGAGGGGGGGGGGGGGGGAGGTCACTGTGAAAAGCGGTACTTTCTGCTTGTAATAGGATAAAGTTACAGTGCAATGCAAGAAATGATTGACTGAAATTTAATTACATTTAATTCAAATAAATGACTCAATAAAATACAGTGGCAAACAGAAAGTGTCATATAGACCTGCAGTATTCTGGGAGTTTGTTCCATAAATCTTTACTAAACTCACAAGAAATGTTCAAAATGCAGGCATGTTTTCATGTTGGGGCAGTTGGGTTTGGATTGTTCAATGTCCTGTACCTGTTTTTTTGTTTTTGAAAACAGGCAATACTACCTCATCAAAGTTGGTGTTGTGACTTGATACAGTATATTGTCAATTACTTGCATGAGACGGGGAGAGGTGGTGGATTTAGCTGCTTTAGCAGACAGTTTGAGGGTCCGATGGAGTTAAGAGGTTTTGTCCGAAACTCTTTTTACTAATTTTCATTGGTTCAATATTTTTTTTACCAACACAAAGGGGTGTTCAATAGCATGAATTTATATATAAAAAAAAATAATAATAAAAAACTCAAACATTGAGTTACAGGGGTTGACACTAAGGTCTAAGGTCATGTTCTACTTGCCCAAAGTTCATGCCCCCAAAAAGTAAATTTTCCATTATAAAGAAATAGGGAAAATGTGCTCTTCTAGAAAAAACTAAATATGTTAAATCCAATTGATAACTGTTGAGTGGCGACAGTCACTTGCCTGTCGGGGCAACCTGGAAGCAAACTCCACATGCCCGAACGTTTTATTTACTTGCCACGGGCAGTCAGGCAACCATTAGTGTCAACCCCTGAGTTAGGTGGTTTTCTCCCAACAGCAACGACAATGGTCTGTGACCCACAAATGGGTCCCGACCCACTGTTTGGGAACAGTGGCTTATAATAGGCCACTGTTCACTCATAATATACCTAAATTGGCCTTACAAACAGCACAATGTACATCTAATTACCATTACTCAGTCACGACACTGTTGTCTATAATGGGAAATGTGATTTGCAGCAAGGTGTGCTACAGAACATACGAACAATAAACAATATACAGAAACATAAAAGGCACATTAAAATTACAGAAGGGAAAGAACATCAAATGGAAGGGCCAGACAAGCAGGGTCCGTGTGATAGAATATATCTGTTACAGCTGAGTAGGTTTATGGCATGTGGTTTAAATGAGAACTTCAGCCTGTTTGATTTACTTTGTAGAGCTTTGTACAAACAATCTGTGAAGAGAGCAGGTATAGTGCATTCTATGGCATTCTATGACATATTGATGGGACCAATCTGAGCTATCCACATGAACCCTAGCGCCCCTATTTTGGCACGAGCGTTCAATAAAAATAACAGATCTACAAGTTAAAACCCATTCTGATGTGACGCGTTGTGAGCTTGTAGATCTGCTATTTTGTATTATTTTTTTTATCATGAAATAATACATTTTCAGATGTGGTTTAGGGACAAATGCATATTCATTTGAGAACCACTGTTTTAAATAATACAAAAAGCCCACATAAGCAATACACATTAGAAACAAGCCCCCAAATCACACAACACGCAACTACCAACATTTACAAGCAACTTAACAGAAACAGAAGTCCAAAGTCGCTTTTTATAAGCGGACGTGGCCACACTGATCGTAAGCATGCTCAAATTATGTCAGTAAACGTGTGCATCAGTGTAAGAGTGCGAGAGCTTGAATCCTTTCAAGAGTGACTCACCCAGTTTGTTACCCCCCACTTTGGTGTGTAAATATATGTTCTTGCCAAGTCCTGAAAAGATGCAACACAATGTAGCTCCTCTAATGCAGCACAACATATTTATTTGTGCTATTAAGGTAGTGTGCACAGTTAAGCAGCACTTTAAAAATCCAGGAACACAATAGGCTCTTGACATGGAAGCAGCACAAGGCCAAGGCAAGCAACACATTTAGAAATAATTCTCATTGCATGCCAATGGCCTCTCATTATTTGTCAGGTGCACTTGAACAATCTAACAAATGCCCCTTGAACATGGATTTTTGTATGCAGCATGTGCGTGACACAGCTGAACAAAATTGGAAATGTAATATTGTACAGAAAGGGTTGTGGGACTGTATGCATCACTAGTCAACAGACACATTTGGCTCATTACTTTGTAATATCATGCCATGCACGCTACATTCCTATATTATGTCCTGTAAACTGCAGTCTGTAATAAAATACTGTGATGATGTACTCTGGTTGAAATGCCACCATAATGAAACAAACCAACATGGTGCTTCAGTGCATATACTGTACTGTATCTGAAAGCTGCCCCACTATTATACATTCTCCTTTCTCGTTTTACAAAGACAAATATGGAGGCTCGAGGCTGAGTGGCTCTCTCGTCACTCCAACCACAAACTTGAGTCTTATCTCTCAATCATCTTTATTCGTGTACACTGTCAGACACGTAAGGTCCACCTGAATTTCACAACTGTCACACGATTGATTTGATTTTTAACTGAGTGTGTGTTTTTTCCATTCAGTGTGAAGCTAGAGCAGATGGAGTAATACCATACTTTCTTTCCCCCCCGTCAGAATGTTGTATGCTAGATATGTGATTCAACGCCTGTGTCGAGTAATTTCATGGCTGATAGCATTCCATATAAATGTATGGGATTGTCAAGGATGGAGACATAGCACATCATCCAGCTGTGCAAATCGAACTACGTTAAAGCGACATTTCATCAATAAAACCCCCCAACTGCTGTATTTTGTCCGCGCCTTCAGCATAATAACAAACACTCCAAGATAGAGTGATTCTATCTTTATAACATTTGTTTTCTTCCACTGGTGTTAGCAGAGATCAGTCTTGGTGAATAGAAAATTGGTTAAAAAATATTATCACAAAATATAATACAAGTATATCCTTTCACTGTAATTGTAATGAGGACAATACAAAATATGAGCCGTAAAAGAAGTATGGGGGGATAGAGAGGATGTGAAAAGAGGGAGGAAAGCACATTTATTCTTCTAATTAACTCATCCTAACTCAATAATTTATCTAATGCCTTGGACATCAGCTGGATTTACTGGACTGATCTGTTCCTTGAATAGACCGATAGGGGTCTGTGTGTGGTCTTGTTGTTGCAGAGGTGGTCTTATACTGCTGGTGGTTGTAGTTGCAGAGGTGGTCTTACTCTTAATACCGCTGGTTGTTCTAGTTGCAGAGGTGGTCTTCATCATCATGGCAGCCTCGAAAACGAGGATCCGTTCTCCTCAGCCATTCATTGTCTCCACCAGGCCGAAGGCATGGGGAGATAGTATGTTTTGCACTCCGTCCGTGTGTGTGTGTGTGTGTGTGTGTGTGTGTCCGTCCGTCCGTCCGTCCATGTGTGTGTCCGTCCGTCTGTGTACAGCTAATCTCCGGCACCGTTAACCCGGTCGATGCCAAATTTTGCACACACACTCCCTGGATGCCAACGATGAACCTCTGCCCCAAATTTTACAGAACGATCTGCACTAGCGCCACCAGGAGACCGACTTTTGAAAAAAACATTTTTGGATATTACTCATCCAGATTCTGTCCAAAAAATCCCGCAAAACGTTACACAGTATCTCTATAGTCATGTGTTCAAGACGGATCTGTCCGATATTTCATATTCCATCCGAGTTGGCGAACATTAGCAGGATTGACCCGTTTTTACCAAAAAGCCTCAAATCATGAACGCAGCGTGCAATTTACGTGAAATCTTTCACAGACTTTCCTACTAGGCTGAGGAATATATCCCACCCTTTTTGGCCTGTTATATCGCCACCAACAGGTAGATTTTTGTAAATCACATTTTTGGAACAAAATGCCTCAAATCATCCAATTGCCACCCAAGGCGTAAGATGAAACGGCACGCTTTTCACATTGGCCTATTATAGCGCCACCAGGAGGCCACAACCTGACCTGCCCTGGTGGAGACACTTTTATCTAGTTTCTTCTCCTTCTGGACTAGCTGAGCTAACTGGACTCTGTGTGCCTGCTGGTGACTGTGGAGTCCAAGGTGTGTGTGGAAGGGCCGGGGGCATTCTGGGCATGTTGGAAGGTGGATGGGGTAACATAAGGCGTTGATGTCTTTGTTGGCGCTTCTTCTCTGCTGCTTGTGCTCGATCGGTCTCAAGTCTCTGAGCACCAATGGTAAGGTGGTGTTACTGCTGGTGGTTCTGTCCCTGTGCTTTTGGTTTGTGGAGGCCAGTGGTGTAAAGTAACTAAGTGCATTTACTCAAGTTTTTGACCTGAGATCAGATTCTATAAATGTCTGTTTGAAAAATGTATGTTTCTATGTCAGTCGTTCTTCGATTTTTCTAAAAAAATAGCAGACCTACAAGCTCGTAGCGCGCCACTTGGTGGCGGCGCTATGAGCTTGTAGATCTGCTATTTTTCAATAGCTAAAGCAAAACATAATGCTAACACCAAAAGGGGTTCCCGCCCAAAATTGGTGAAGTACCATTTTGAGGTACTTTTACTTATTTCCAATTTTCAATATCTTTACTTCTACTCCACTACATCTCAGAGGCAAATATTGTACTTATACTCCACTACAATTCTATGAAAAATTAATTGGTTACTAGTTACTTTGTATATTTGCATTATTATTACAAAACACACTAACACTTTTTCCATATTTCGGCCATTTGAAAATAGCAGATCTACAAGTTCACAATCCATTGCGATGTGACGCATTGGGAGCTGTGAACATTTTGAACTTGTGAAATGGGACATTCTGCAATATGAGTACTTTTACTTTTAGTACTTTAGGCATATTTTGATGCTGATATTTTTGTACTTTTACTTTTACTTTTACTTGTAACGGAGTACATCTACATTGCAGACTGCAGTATTCATACATTTACTTAAGTAAAACATTTGAGTACTTTTTCCACCACTGGTAGAGGCAGACGGGAGCATAGAGTAGCTCTTGTAGTTGAACTGAACAGCTTTTTCAGACGGTTCTGGTGGGATGGAATTTATGCTTTTATTTCTATGTTATGAACTGTTGTGAGTCCAAAAGCTTCATCTTCCAAGAGAGAGCAAGTGAAAAAGAGGGAGCCCTGGGGAGAAGTCCCAAAGGGGCAGCCTTGTTCATTAACATAAGGGTTTGGTTAACACTCCCTTTGGGCAGAGACACAATTCAATATTAGGCTTTATCGTCTAAATGCTAGTCTATAACTCTGTCTATAGGGAGTTCTTGAGTTCCCCAGAGTTCTGTACTATACACTAGTATTTGACTCTAAACCAAATGACTACTACTACTACTACTATCTACTATTTTACTGTAGATCTGCTATTTTTGGCAGATGTTTCTCTCAAAATAGGGACGCTGCAGTTCAAGTGATATAAATAACCTCATCGCTGAATTCAACATCACACTGTGCACTGTGCACTCGTCTCTCCAGGTTGGGTTGCGCGCGCACGCACGCACGCACGCACGCACGCACGCACGCACGCACGCACGCACGCACGCACGCACGCACGCACGCACGCACGCACGCACGCACGCACGCACGCATACACATACACATACACATACACATACACATACACATACACATACACATACGCGCACACACACACACACACACACACACACACACACACACACACACACACACACACACACATTTCGATTTCTTTATTTGAATCCACAAATTACAATACTGCCAGGCAGGGCTCGACGCTTAGCATTTTTCCAAGTAGCACGTGTGCGCCTAAGTTGAAAAATCTAGTAGCACACAAATTATTTTAGGAGCACGATGAAAAGTTATCAAATAATGTGTTTTTGAGGGGCGCTAGCCCCTCCTATATACAGCTTTAGTCCCCACACGTCTCAATATTTTCCATTGACAATGAACGGAGAAATTAGGTCAAAATTCCAATAATTATGACGTAAATTAAACCATGATGTATGATGATAAGAGTGCCCCTCACTTCACACAGGTGTGATTTTTCTTTAATAAAGTGATATGAGGTAGGGGCAGGCAATATGACAAAATATTATATCACAATATATTTTCAGAAATGATCACAATATTGATATTCATCTGGATATCATATTTTTTTATATAATCTATATCAATTTGTTTTTATACTGATAGACTATTAGTTTGGTATGCAGAATTGCAGATAGATAGATAGATAGATAGATAGATAGATAGATAGATAGATAGATAGATAGATAGATAGATAGATAGATAGATAGATAGTCAATTCATTTTATGAATGGATGGACAGACAGACTATGCGTTTTTATCTTGCTGTTCCATCATGTGAGTGTGACATTTAGACAGTGCAGAGGCTACTCAATGGTGAATTAGTATTGTAACATTCTCCTTGGCTCTGACAGCTTCAGTTCAGACAGAACATCGGACATATAGGCTACACCTCGGCGTGGTGGAAGGAGGTGGTGGGGGGATCTTTGCCTTTTTTACGTTGCTCGTTATGCAGGCCAGTGAGGCCACTGAAACTGACTAGCTCTGGTCCATAGCTCTAGTCTAATGCGTTGCATTTAGAGTTATGGACCTGAGCTAGCCACTGACTAATAATATATCCAGCCAGGTCGGTCATTCGTATTGCGCTGCGCGCACGCTTTTAGCGAGGTGCTAAGCAAGGGTTGTTTTGGTTTACCAATCAATCAGTCTACTCCATGTGCGTGTGCACGTGCACTCTTTACGTGTGCGGCTGCACGCTGTTTCACCCACGTTTGGTTAAAAGTTATATCAAGTGATGTTTTAACATTACAAACTTTCTAAATAACTTTAGTATTCAACGTGTCGGGGTCCTAGCAACTCCTTCTGTCTTCTGTGCTACCATGCTGCGTTCGCTCCGCTGCTCAGTGCTGACGGGGAAGAGAACTGAGCACTAGCAACACAGGGAGGGGCGGGGCGGTGGGAGCAAAGGGGACAGATCTCCAAATGAACGCCGCATTGAGCCTCGACACGTTGTTAGCTTGTAGCTCTGCTCTTTTTGGCGAACGACACTGCCGTTCAGAAATAGATTTAGGTATAGAACCGCGACTATAGAATGTGCACTTGCTGTAGACAGAGACTTCTCTTTATCACGATTGAATGGTCAAATCATGTAGTCGCACCTGTGCGACAAATTTAATTTTACAACTCGCACGGTGATATTTTTAGTCGCAAATGCGAGTACCTAGTCGCACAGTCGAGCCCTGCTGCCAGGAATGGTTTACTCCAGGTTACTGTCGCTGCGATATACGACATACCCGCCTTTTGTTTTATGTGTTTAATCCACGTATTGTAATAATTAAAAAGAAACTCCGTCTTTGCTGCGGAGCTGGAGACGAGAAGGTTTCATTTTGATGACGAAACCGGAAATCAACACATGCTGTGGGCTGCTAGGGCTTCTGGGAAATTGAGGCCAATGCAAATGAACGGGGTACAACGCCTCATGGAGGAGGGTCTTGTGGGGCCGTCTTGCGGCGCACCAAGATGGCGGGTGGTGCGATCGTTCATAACAAGCGGAGCAACCTTTTTTCGCCGGATTTTCACGGATCAAAAGCCCAAATAATTCAGCGTATGCTCTAAAGGTAATACAACAATCTCGGCAGTGAAGGGGGGTTGATTAAAATGCGGGTTACACGTTTAAAACAGTCAAACTGTTAATTTTACAAGGAAACAAATATAACGGGGTTGACAGTTCATGTTCACTTAGGGATACACATCATGGCACCTCCTTCTCCACACAGACAAACTGCCTATAACAGACGAGACAGAACAGTATTTGGCAAGTTGTTTGGCTTTGCTTTTTGTCATGCCAGCTATTCTTAGGCCACTCATGGTCAGTTTATGCACATGGCCCAGGCTTCCGAATATCGGTATAGCAAATCTTCAGCGATACCCCAAGTTTGTTATACTTCCAAGTAATGGTTGATACTTAGAATATTTATCTTGGAATGCCTGGTCCATGTACAAATCAAGACACAAAACAAGACACAGCCCACCTCCAGAATCAGGACCTCCTTGTGTCTGGTGTCAACAAAGACAACATCAAGTGTATTCGGGATGTTAGCAAAGACATCGCATGCACAGCTAAACCAATCTGGTAACACTCTTGAATGTTTATACATTGCTGCACTAGATGGCACATACTTTTGAACTGCATCAGACACTAGGTCAACAATCCGGTCGTGGCGAGCAATATATACGTTTTTGTATGCACTACATCCATTTGTTATGTGTGCGATGGATTCTAGGTGTTGTTCAGAATCATGATGGTTTATACAGAGTGGAGTGTGGGTGTCGGGATAGCAGATTGACAGATTGTACTTGGTTGGTAATACATTTTTGTATATCGAATGTGAAACAGAGTGATCAGCTGAATCAACACAGGCCAACTTTCCCTGCAGTCGAAGGCCACGCCAATGTTCTTTGGCCTCAGTCTGTTTCGTGCTAAGCAGAACCCTTCTTGCCGTTTCTTCGTGTAGTCTAGTGTCCGCACCCTGGTGGGTGAGGGTAGCCTTCACTACCACGCTGGAGTCTGTAATTAATCCATCAGAGAACATTTTACACACACACAGTCACACACACACACACACACACACACACACACACACACACACACACACATATCAATAATGGTTGTGTGCATGAAGGCTTGCATACTACATTGATCAGCTGGCAAGTCATCCCTAGGAGTTAGTAGTTACTGTATACGGCAGTTGACCAATCAGCACATCTCAATTGCCAGTGATATAGCTGACCTGGTCAGCAACCTCGCTGCTTAGTGAACTCATCACGTCAAACATGGACCAAACTCAGTCCCCCCAAATACACTTGGACTTGGTCCATGTGGTAGAATTCTTAGCTGAGGAGATACTGCAGTCTATCTGCGTGCAATGTAACCAAAACACGCAGCAGAAAACAGCGGCCTTCAATGGTTCACAAAATGGCTTCTTTATGGTATGGCATCCAGCAGTACATGCCATGTTTAATATAATAATTGTAAACCTTTTTTGGAACTTGAAGTGTTGTTTGTAGATAATGCAACTTGCATTAACTTTACACACTTTGTACAATGTAAGGAAAAGTTCCAATATTAGTTTTTTATTCTAATTTATGGCTATTTATTGGCAACTTTCATTTTGTGTGGACAATAAAGGGAAGTTACTGTATTCAGCTCTGTGGTGTGTCATTAAAATATGGATGGATGGACAATTCAGTCCTCCAAATGTTCTGCTGATGTGGTTTAAAGCCTACTGGATGGTGAACGTATTTTATATTATTTTGGTTACGGTTCAGTACGCTTGCCCATGTTAACTTGGGTAAGTCAATTGTGATTCTGTCAACATTCACAGTGGAGGAAATGGAAGTGTCCTGTAGTACTTTGGGAGGTTCCTGAATCCTAGCTCTGCCTTGTGTGCAAGTGTTGTTCATACAATTCATTTCATTCACCTTTTATTGCTTTTATTAACATCAGCAAGACTGTACCTGTTACTAACAAGACTCTGTATGAGGGATTACCAAGGGTTAGCCAGAAAATAGCAGCCAGTAGTAATGAGACTAGCAGGACACTGCCAAAGGCATCAAGAACTGCCAGCCAGCAAACTGGTGCTCTGGGAACCGACACACGGGCATCGATCACGAGGACGTCCCACGCTAACATACATGGATGTACTCAAGTGCGATGCAGGAGTGCAAAGTACCAACGAACTGGCCAGAAGAAAGAAGAAGAAGAAATGCGTTCTGGTAAATCAAGTTTACCAAGGGTAACTGGACTAAGCATCAGATACTTGTTTACAGCCAGGCCCACATGGAGCATTTCATGGTAGTGGTTCAATGCCTTGTCCAAGGGCACTTCAACGGTGGTAATTTTAACGTGTCGGACCGCTGATTCGAACTGGCGACCTTCCGATATCTAGCCCGCTCCGCAATCCACTCGGCCACCGCTGCGGCCACCGCTGCCAGATGTATGGAGAACCGGGATGACTGGAAACGACGATGGAGGGCTCGTCTGAGGACGACCTAGAGAGAGCTGAGCTGTGGCTGTTAACTCTCTTTATTGTCTGCATTTAGAGGTTTTGCACACGCAGGGTGAAGTATTTTATTTTATCTATAGCAGTTGCACGAGGGCACCCCTGCATGC
This sequence comes from Protomyctophum parallelum, assembly GCF_964188405.1. Lineage (NCBI taxonomy): Eukaryota > Metazoa > Chordata > Actinopteri > Myctophiformes > Myctophidae > Protomyctophum > Protomyctophum parallelum. The sequence goes on from NC_139711.1 coordinate 11,248,703, forward strand.
ACTGTAGAGGCTGCTCTCCTATCAGTATCAGCAGCTGTAGCAGAAAAGGTATTTTAAGGTCAGCATTGCATCCGAGGCGGTTTGGGCTGATTCAAAGAGGTTTGAATATAGGGAACATAAATCACACACATGCCCCTAGGAGGGGAACAAAGCTTTTACCACTGATTACATCCGGTAGGCGCCTTGTGTTCTTCCTACAGCCAAATAATGAGCTTGATATAATACTATATAACAGTTTGTTTTCATTCATGTTCTATTTGCAATGCTGCAACTAACAGTAGAATGCAGTGCGAAATGCATGAATACAGTACTTAAGTTGTTGCCTGGTTTGTATTCACAATATGAAGTGAGATCTTTTTCGCAGACTCATTTATCAAATCCAAATGCCATAAAGAGTGATACCGTCCGTGATATATGGGGGGACCGCTGATACCATGTCAGAATGCTAAACAAGAACAGAGCAAAGAGAAAGCAAGGTTGAAACATTGCCGTGCCCAGAGCAAGCTGAAATATTCTTTCTTTCGCCTCTTTAATGTCATTTCTCTCTCTTTATTTCGTCTATATGTCTGTTTGTTTACCTTTTCTCCCCTTTTCTTATTTCCTCATCACTCCGAGCCTCTCCCACTTAAAAACCGGGAGGCGATTGCTGACGTGGTCTCAGTGTTGTCTCGATGGCTACAAATCAATCTGTGTCTGGACAGCCTCTGCAATGCAGGCACAACACTCCCGCTTGGCTCGCGGGCAACGTGTGCACTTTGTGTTGTGTACTGGCCTGCATGTTTGTGAGGCAAAAGCATGGTGTGTGTGTGTGTGTGTGTGTGTGTGTGTGTGTGTGTGTGTGTGTGTGTGTGTGTGTGTGTGTGTGTGTGTGTGTGTGTGTGTGTGTGTGTGTGTGTGTGTGTGTGTGTGTGTGTGTGCGCGCGCGCGCGTGTGCTTGGCTCGCGGGCTACGTGTGCACTTTGTGTTGTGTACTGGCCTGCATGTTTGTGAGGCAAAAGCATGGTGTGTGTGTGTGTGTGTGTGTGTGTGTGTGTGTGTGTGTGTGTGTGTGTGTGCGCGTGTGCTTGGCTCGCGGGCTACGTGTGCACTTTGTGTTGTGTACTGGCCTGCATGTTTGTGAGGCAAAAGCATGGTGTGTGCGTGTGTGTGCGTGCTTGGAACAGACTATACAAAATAGTAAGAAAAGGCTCCCATTAATCTTCACTAATTCTATTTACTGTTCTCCTCCCCTGGTACCGATTTGAAACCTGTAAGGATAGAGGTCATATTGGCACTGTCACTGAAAGAGAGACAAATATGCACCATAATATTCTGCAAAATTTGGTTTGCATTTGAAACACTTTGCAAACATTGGCATTTAAAAAATAAAATATGTGTGGTTACTTTAATGCTGGAAATTAGTTGTCAAAGTAGTCCTCCAGCTTCCATTTTTTGACAGAAATGTCTTATATTAAAGAATATAAGCAGTTCTTTTTTCTGGTATTAACATTATAAAGACGTTTTACAAGTCTATTCACTTAACTAAATGCAGTATATCTACACTCTACAGTAGGAGATCTAAGGGTATGATCATCTATTTAGTAGTTGCACTGACAAGATGAAACGACTGTGAAATTATTGTAATGAGGCATTATGTCTGTCTGCATGCACTTTATTTGTCTGCCCCCCCCCCCCCCCCCCCCCCCCCCAGTAGTACAGGAAATCACTTCAGGCTGCAGTATCAACAGCAACAAAAGAACCATCACATTCATTTGGGTGTGTGGATTCAGTGTGGGCTCTCATCCTTCCCCTGCAACTCTATAAGTTCCTCTAGCAAACCGTCTGTCACCAGAGTGGAAGCAGCATCTGCAATCGATAGATAAAGCCTTATTCATATAATTCGTCGCATGGCGGTGTCGCACAGCGGTGTCGCACAGCGAAAATGGCAGACTCAACGCTTTCTAGGTGGGTTTGAAACTTTGAATAGTAGATGAGGAAAGTATAATTTGTCCAATTTACTCATGCATGCATTAATTGCCCATCATCATGTCACCTATTTGCTGCTTCTTAACCCATTCTGACCTGAGATCAGATTCTAAAATTGTCTTCTACATCCTGAAAGTTTTCTGAAAAAGCTATGTTTCTGTGTCAGTCGTTCTTCGATTTTTCAAAAATAGCAGACCTACAAGCTCGTAGCGCGCCACTCGGTGGCGTGCTATGAGCTTGTAGATCTGCTATTCTTCAATAGCTAAAGCATAACATAATGCTAACATCAAAAGGGGTTCCCGCCCAGAATGAGGACCACATTTCCTCACTACAGTATATGCTCAATATGAGATGAGGAGGGCTGTTGACAGTTCAGAAACCTACGTGACATCATCGTTAGAAACATTTCAAACTTTCATTTTTCTGTTTTTTTATTAATGCAAGAACAATGAGAAAAAGAACAACAGAAATCGTGCCATCTTATAGCATTAGTGAGGCCCAATTCTATGAAGATAAGGTTGAAAATGAAGTGCCTCCTTAACAAGACGAACGCCAACATGTTTCGACCACAACAGGTCTTCATCACCAGCCGTTTCGACCGAAAATCAACCGATAATTCCCAGTAGGTTACTTATTATGCCGATCTTATCTAGCCGTTCGGCTCGTCTGGAGCCTACTGGCTGCGATTGGCGTTGATGACACGTTAACCGATCTTATCGGTCTACTCAGGTCTACTGGACATGCTGGGAGCCTACTGAAAATGACAAGCCTCCTCATACCCTCCCCTAAACTTAACCGCAAGCATGTCGCAGCGCGGTCCTAATATTAACGCATGTTCGCCAACCTTAATCCTGTCGTTTTGGTCTACTGCCTACTAAAAACGACAAGCCTCCTCATACCCTCCCCTAAACTTAACCGCAAGCATGTCGCAGCGTGGTCCTAATATTAATGCATGTTCGCCAACCTTAATGGTTGGCAGAGCATGCCCATACTCGTCAAACAATCGTACTGATTCCTAAGTGATCACTGCGGTCTTGTCTATTGATAACAGTCGAATCGGGTGCCATCACTGCATTTTGTCAAGAATCGTGCAGCACAAGTTGGCTGTCCAATTCATTTAAGTTACACTTGTGTTTTTTATAAATATTTTCAGGGCAAAACTGAGAATCGTGTGAGAATCATGATCTCAAAAGAAAGGAAAATCGAAGTCTGAATGCAGAAGCAGTCACACTTTCCTGTAACGCTGCTTCTGTCACGCTGCTACAGTACCTGTAATGCTTGCCTGTTACTCTCTATGGTTACTCTTGCCTGTAATGCTGCCCTTTTCCTCCTCACGTGTGCTTTGAAGAGCCTTGGCTTGTACGTTTTCATGCTTTAGTTGTACTTATACTGTTGCATTTCTGTATTTTGTGCGAAAGTGCATTGAGAAATGTCCTCAGAAACGGCCTTGTTTCTGTACATTTCGAGAAGTTTATTTGTACGGAGGCATCCCCCAAAGTGACAGGAGCACAACTTTTTCATATCGCGTCTGTGTTCCAAAAATAAACAAATAATCGCGTTTTTTTTACTCATATGGATATAAAGAATCAACTGACTGAGAGAAAACGCTAATGTCACTGCCGTCGAATTATTAAAAATGACGCTATAAACAGACGCTATCAAATATCACTGACTGACTGTTGTGACGACACAGAGACACCTCCCTGACAATGTCGCTGAGAACCACAATGCTTATATGAGGCAATTTAAAATGAAACTTCTACGGCCCTGGACCAGGGGATGAGCGAGTGACATCAGGACTTCGGTAGAGATTTCACCGTCTGTCCGCTCCGCTGTAGTGCTGACATAATGAAGTGACATTGTTCCAGTAGAGTGTCTTTAAGGCATCTTACTGGTATAAATATATATGTATATTATATATAATGCCAGTTGCCATGCCATGTGAGAACTGCATACTGTAGCAATTAGACAATTAACACATCACCAAATGCATGTGAGGGCATAAAAGGTAAGAGATGGTCATGTCAAATAACTAAATAAAGGAAATCACAAAACAATTAATTTAATATTATTACAAAAAAATATACTAAACAAAAAGTCACATTAACGAAAGGAAATGTTTGATATCCTCATTAAGACCAGGGTGATGATGATGACTGCATCAAGGGAATGAATCTCGAAGGTTTCCGTCTGGTTCAATGTCTTGATTGGATCTCCACCTCCACCTCAGTTTGATGTGCTCGATACCTATAATCCGTATGAGACTAGAGAGTATAGCATGGGCTCGTCCAAATCACTAGGGTTCACCCTCAGGGAGCATGAAGATGCAGAATAAATAGAACAGCAACACAGACACTAGTGTAACAGTGTTTATGTCTGGCCCACAGACACTATAGTGTAACAGTGTTTATGTCAGGCCCACAGACACTAGTGTAACAGTGTTTATGTCAGGCCCACAGACACTATAGTGTAACAGTGTTTATGTCAGGCCCACAGACACTATAGTGTAACAGTGTTTATGTCTGGCCCACAGACACTATAGTGTAACAGTGTTTATGTCAGGCTCACAGACACTATAGTGTAACAGTGTTTATGTCAGGCCCACAGACACTATAGTGTAACAGTGTTTATGTCAGGCTCACAGACACTATAGTGTAACAGTGTTTATGTCAGGCCCACAGACACTATAGTGTAACAGTGTTTATGTCAGGCTCACAGACACTATAGTGTAACAGTGTTTATGTCAGGCCCACAGACACTATAGTGTAACAGTGTTTATGTCAGGCCCACAGACACTAGTGTAACAGTGTTTATGTCAGGCCCACAGACACTATAGTGTAACAGTGTTTATGTCAGGCCCACAGACACTATAGTGTAACAGTGTTTATGTCTGGCCCACAGACACTATAGTGTAACAGTGTTTATGTCAGGCTCACAGACACTATAGTGTAACAGTGTTTATGTCAGGCTCACAGACACTATAGTGTAACAGTGTTTATGTCTGGCTCACAGACACTAGTGTAACAGTGTTTATGTCTGGCCCACAGACACTATAGTGTAACAGTGTTTATGTCAGGCCCACAGACACTATAGTGTAACAGTGTTTATGTCAGGCCCACAGACACTATAGTGTAACAGTGTTTATGTCTGGCCCACAGACACTAGTGTAACAGTGTTTATGTCAGGCCCACATACACTATAGTGTAACAGTGTTTATGTCAGGCCCACAGACACTAGTGTAACAGTGTTTATGTCAGGCCCACAGACACTATAGTGTAACAGTGTTTATGTCTGGCCCACAGACACTAGTGTAACAGTGTTTATGTCAGGCCCACATACACTATAGTGTAACAGTGTTTATGTCAGGCCCACAGACACTAGTGTAACAGTGTTTATGTCAGGCCCACAGACACTATAGTGTAACAGTGTTTATGTCAGGCTCACAGACACTATAGTGTAACAGTGTTTATGTCAGGCTCACAGACACTATAGTGTAACAGTGTTTATGTCAGGCCCACAGACACTATAGTGTAACCAGTGGTGTAAAGTAACAAACTACTTTTACTTAAAACATTTACATAAGTACAATTTGGAGGTATTTCCAATTTCTACTACATCTCGTCCAAATACAAACATCCAAATATTGTACTTTTACACCACTACATTTATTTGAAAACTTGTTACTAGTTACAGTATGCTTTATAGATTACTTTGATAATTATAACAAAACATACATTAACCACATCAGCCCTATACATTTCGGCCATTTGAAAATAGCCGATCTGCTATTTTCAAAAGATTATTTATTATACATTTGAAATCTTGAAATGGGACATTCTGCATAATGAGTACTTTCTACTTTTGGCACTTTAATTAGATTTTGAAGGCAATACTTTTGTCCTTTTTATAATTTTTATCCCACGATTTTGCAACCCATTTGTTTCACCCAGTGTCAATTATCTAATGTAATCCTGAGCGCTACACTTCCTCTGCCAACCTGGGGGGGGCAGCGGACTGACCTCATGCTTCCTTCTATGCATGAGGAGTTTCTTTTCACCTGACGGTGGGGAATTTCCCCGGCCAGACGTAGCACGTGGAAGGAACACGTTATTCCGACCAGTTCCTTTCCCCTCCATCAGGCGCCCCGGCTGGCCAGGGGGAGGTAGTTTAGAGACCAGGATTACTGCATGTTTTTTGTGAGGGTACCTACCCTAGGGGACACCTGGAGAACGTGCAAACTCCACACAGAAAGGCCCTTTAGTCAACCCCACCTCGGGTATGGGCACTGATGACACGGAGGAGGGAACACGCCCCCAGCGGCCACAGCGTCCCCAGCGGGAATCGAACCCAGGACCTTCTAGCTGTGAGGCGAATACTTTTGTACTTTAACTCAAGGACATTTTGAATTCTGGACTTTTACTTTAGTATTTCAATATTGCAGTATTGATACTTTTTACATTCTAACAGTATTTAGGTCAGGCCCGCAGACATACTGTAGTGTGACAGGTTGTTTATGTCACAGACAGTGCTAAAGGATGCACTTTAGCCCTGACACGTCTCTGCTGTACGTTGGACATGTAATTAAACTAAGGTTTTATTAGAGGCTTTTTTTTATACACACGCACGCACACACACCACACTTTGTCACACCTTTCTTGAATGAAGATTTAAAGTCGAGCACACACACACACACACACACACACACACACACACACACACACACACACACACACACACAGAGCAGCTAGTTGAGCTTCAGGGTCGAGTCCCTGGTGGTGAAAAATGACCAGCGGCAATATGGGAACCTGAGAGCGACCATAAAAGCGCACAGGGCCTCTAATAATACAGGTTCACATTAAAACATTACTCATGTTGTGTGAGAGCCGAGTCAGGGGCCGACAGACAGAGAGAGAGAGAGAGAGACACTGTGACCTTAATCTACCGCCAGAGGTCACACACATTCACGGACACGTGATCATCCACACACGCGCGCGCACACGCACACATGTGCGTGCAGCCTACAACGTGGCAGTGGTCTGTGGTCCGTGGCTCAAACGCCCAATAAACAATGGGCCTTGATACGGGTTAAGGGGATAAGGGTTGAAAACCACTTCTGTAGGGTGCAAACAAGGCAAACTGTATACCAGTATGAGATAATGATACACATACTGTAATGTGCTCCTGTAAATATGGCCAGGCCAGGAATTTAATAATAACCCGTGTCACCTACGATCATGACATTGAACTCTCTGGGTTCTCATGCGTTCCTCAGGGAACCTTGATGTCTGCTTAGTGCAGTTGAATCAAAACCCTGCTGCGTCTTACCCGCCATCGCATGTCACATGCGCACACAACGTAGCTGTTATTAAGATTGCAGGCTGTGAAATGCTCGCACAAGCTTTCCTCAAGTGTGGAAAAGGTGACCTATTAGGGCACCGCATGCGACCTTGCTGAACTGACCGTCCCCGCGGTCAGCGCCGCGGTGGAAGTAACAACATCTCCATCATAGACGGTTGGCTGCTATACAAGTAGATACAAGTGGTAGAATTCATCGGTTACGAAGGAAGGAACCCAAAATACTAAGCCAGATTACAGCCAGAATCTTATGCAACATTTGACGTTTCACAGAATGGCTAACCATGAACGGTGGGGCCCGCCAGCAGCTAACTTCCTCCCCCACAATAATGTTGGAACATTCCAGTGGGACTGCCATTCAATTAACCCAGGACAGTTTTTTGTTGACAGTAATGTTAAAGGACCACTTCACCAATTTTCTACCTACCTTCATAGTTGGTCATCACTAATGTTCATGATACAATGCCACAATTATTTTTCTACTCAGTTTGTGTCTCATGTGGGCAGTTCAGAAACCCATCCACCAGTGATATCATCAATGGGGAATCCAAGCTACAGCAGTCTTTCTATTCGTGAAAAGTTGTAATGTGGAAGCCATTGTTCTCACGTTAATACAAATCTATATGTGTGTGTGTGTGTGTGTGTGTGTTTGTGTGTGTGTGTGTGTGTGTGTGTGTGTGTGTGTGTGTGTGTGTGTGTGTGTGTGTGTGTGTGTGTGTGTGGAGAATGTGGAGTGCATTCATATCCAGATGGAGGTACAGTAACTTCACCTCTCCGTGTCGCCCTTGCTGCCTGAGTAATCAATAGCAGTCCTATCCGACACACTGGCCGTGTTATTTATGTCTGCCTCTAGACTTTATGTGGATAAGTCAGACTGAGCACTGTCCTAAAACAGCTTACCGCAGCACTATATAGCTCCTGCATATAGCAGCAGCAGGAAATTT
>NC_139711.1:11264466-11394466 GCF_964188405.1 Protomyctophum parallelum
CTGCGACTTCCTGTATACAGCCATTATCCTCTCTCGGGGAGGCACCAACTGTCCTCTGCCTCCATGCGGTGATCCCGTGCTGTGCGTGAGGCCATTATGAGACAACCTCGCTCATGTTCCCCCCAACCCCATTCTGTCACATTGGCCAGCCACGCCCACCCTGCCTGAAATATGCATCAATTCAACCCGCACTATAAAGACAATGTGCAGGCAGCATGCCCGGCCCTATTGGCAGTGCTAATATTGGAGCCAGCAATTTGTACCGCACCACCTGGTGTGTGTGTGTGTCTGTGTGTGTGTGTGTGTGCGTGCATGCGTGTCTTAAACTAGTTTTTCACACGTTGTATTATCTTTTCGCTCTGAGGGGGACAGATATTTGAGAGATTATTCAGGATAGATTGAGACGGAGAAATCGGATGTAATTTCGGATGAAATATCCACCTCGTTGCAAAAATGTTCATCATACGTACGTGTCTTTGGGCACTCAGGTGAAAGGCCCGAGCCGATGTCTTTGGCCCCTAGTTCTGGCTAGTCTATTTTGGGGCCATGTTTGTGCAGTTTTTTGATTGTTTGAATACTTTATTACTAGACAGATATTTAAACAGCACGGCAGATATTTAGGCCTTAAAGAATAATGCAAAAAAGTCCTGAGGACCAGACGTCATCAATATGTCCGTACACGGACAAATGTGTCCGTGGTACGGCCTTGTCCGTGGCACATTTCCGCTTTTCTGTTTAACACACCATTGTAATGTTCCTACTTTGATCATAAGACCCAATTACTGAATGTCAGCCTCCAGGTTCTCTTCAGAATATATATGACACTGATTTACTACGACACTATGGGATATTATTCATACTAGTACTAACTGGCATAATTATTAGTACTAATGGTTCTCAAACGTTGTATTTGCAAGGACCCCCATAACTCTGAGAGTGTATATTTGTTACAATCAGAGTGACAGACCTGTTATGGTCGTTCAGCTATGGGCTATGTTTTCATGTGCTTCTGATAATATTATTGTCCACTAATCTTCTATGTCTGTGGCAATTTATTCATTTGTTTTTATTCCATTGTGGTGCTATAGATAACATCATACTGTTATCCAACAGCAACTAACAAAAGGTTCAAAAAGCCCCACTAGCTGCTTCTATACTGTAGAGGCTAAACGGACCGAAGTGGTTTGAACCGACTGTACTGTACATTACCATCCTCAGAGCCCCATGCCTTCTGCAGCGTTGTAGGGAGTATATATTTATGTTAAGGAAGCGCCGGAGCTGGAGGACAGGCCATGCAACATTTGTGCAATAACATCACCAGGGGCTACAATTTGGGATCACTGAAATGGTTAGGTCTCATCCGCATTGTGCAGCAAGGGGCAGTCAGCACGTTTCATGGCATGCGGCCAATTAGATTTTGAGATATCTTGTGTACGAGTGGACATTTTGGCCTAAGGGTCATGCTAGAGGAAAGGCCATGAGTTTACTAAAAATCAGTGTAGTTCATTCTCCAGGGAACGGGTGGGCACGAAGGTGCATAGCAAATCCCATGGCAAATAATAAAGGCTACATTTTAAAAAGATTATCTTCTTGTCTCTGTGCAGACAGTAATAATTATAATCTTAGTCTGTTTTTAGCAAAGTTTGGGTCTTTTTACATGTTTGTGTGCACTTTCTATTGATGTATGTATGTATGTCTTTTTGCTGTTTTGTTGTGGTCTTCCTTATCTGAGGTTACATGGCAGGAACATGTATTGTTCTGCAATAACGCATGTTATTGTCTTATATGATGGGACTATAGTCAACTGATGAACATTTGCATCCTTTTTCCACCACTGCACAAATCTCACCTTTTACCTTCATTCCTCCAACATGGCGGCATCGTCAGTCGTGACCTCTGGAAACCACTGTACCGTCACACTGTAATAGACCTACAGTATGTGAGAGGTGACGGCATTGGAATGCAGAGCCAGAGAGAGAGAGAGAGAGAGAGAGGGAGAGAGGGAGAGAGAGAGGGGTTGTATAAAGTTGCACCTTTGGAAGTCACCGCAACATTGACCCTAACTCGCTCTTCAATCACAGCACGTCACATCCTTCATAAATTCCCCCCGTACGCCGTCCCCTCCGCTCGTCCTTCCCTCCACCTATCCATCCGTCCCTCCTTCCTTATGGCAGACGCCACACGGAAGCAGAATAACAATCCCTCCTCGGCGGCGTCTCCATACGCACAGCCACTGGCGAGGGACTGCAGTAGCATGGTAATACTCCAGGTTCATTCCTCTAGCTGATAGAACCTGTCACACCTCTCTCACAGTGCACACACACACACACGCGCGCGCACACGCATAAACATTTCCAATGCACGCGCCCACACGCAGGCAGTCATGCACGCAGGATGCATGCAAATGCACCTGCTCGCACAGAAACATCCTTTATAGTTACATTTGCATTGCCCGCACACTTTTTATACGCATGAACCTACACACGTTGTTGATCCATGCATGAACACACTAAACAATCACACATACATTACATATAGAAAAAACAGAGGTTTACATGCTTTCCATGCATAGGCACACTTGCATGTATTGTGCATGTAAATGCACGCACGCACGCACACACGCACGCACACAACTTACCACATGACGGGCTCACCCACCCTTGACAAGAAGCTGCTGATGCAGCTTAATGAGCAGAATAATTCAAAAATAATGCTTCATATACATCTACCAGTCGGAGCATATACTGTATGCACACACCGAAACCCCTTTAGCCCTGCTCATATCCCATCACCCATAAAACAGGCTTAATGTCAGCCCCTTCGTCGCATTAATTTTTAAAGAATTGCTTTTATTGCGCGTCGGTATCCTTTGTGCTCAGTGGTGGGAGCTGTGAATAATAACCCGTGGCAGCGCCCGTGTCTCTGTGCTCGCTCTCTCTGTGGTGTTTATGAGCACGCAGACGGGCTAAATAGTGACAAACGGCCACAGCCACACACGCTCAGTGCTTTATCACAAGTTCACATCGCTGCTGTCGGCCAGAAACCTTTTATCTCCACATTTAATAACCATTTTAACAGTTCTTTTAATTTTGTATTATTATAAATGAATGCCCCACTTTATACTTTGTGGCATGACAATGCCAAGTAGAATTAAACAGCCAGTCTACAGTAAGTGAGTAAGTATAAGTAAGTAAGGGACACGAGGTTGAAAGTGGTTAAATCTTGTCTGTGGGTTTTATAAATCTTTATAAAATAGTAGAATAAAGTCTGCAGACTAGATTCAATGTTTTGATCACTAGGATATTCCTCATACTCAGGATGTATATGATATAGATACATATACATATGAAAGTGCTTATCTAACGAAAAGCATAAACACAAGCTTTTGACTAAATACTTAACTATAATGCTCATTATCGTTGATCCATAATTATTATAATAAATTTTTTTTAAATGCCGTTTTAGTGAGCAGTGTACAGTACTGTATATTTTTAGATGAGTAGAGTACATTAGCTTTTTTTAGAACACATAGGATCTATTTCCGTTTCCTGAAAAGTATAACGCTTTTGGAACCTATACAAGGTTTTCCTCCCAACAGCGAAGATGTGAACATAACGGCTCATGCAATGGAGTGTGAAACTGGGATCATCAGGATGACTGGTGTGCCTGCGTGGTCTCTTAGATACATGTATGGATGACTGGTGTGCCTGCGTGTTCTCTTAGATACATGTATGCTTGCGATGTGGAAGAGAGGCACACAAACAAGCAACAGCATGTATATACTATGGTGGTGGAATGTGACTGGAAGTCCTGTCTGTTATAATCTGATCACGCATGGCTGTGTACTTGTACGTGAGTACACTGTGGTGTACTTGATATGTATTGTGTACTGCCTGAACTGTAGCATACTTTATGGTTAGGCTACGAGAGACATCTCAGACAGGAAGGTCAGCCTTGCTGCAGTTAGCTGTTATTAATGTCTCAAGTGTTGTTGTCACGTCATTGGGATCCAGCTCTATATATGTTCCTGTGTGTGTAATAAATGTTGTGAACCTTTAGCGTGATACTGTCTCGTGTCGCGTTATTGTTCTCCCGGGCCTGCCGCCGCTGTACCAAAGGTATACTTCAACCGGATTGTCACACACCACCCAGCCGGCACACACTACCTGTCTGTCAAACCAGACGAGGGTCCAGTACTTAGAGTTTACAACACTGTCCACCTGCAACCTGCCCTTCACCCTTTTGACTGACTTTTTGCTAGACAGTATATATTTCCCCTAGACCAATCAGAACTAGCCTCGGAAACCCAGACGTTTTTATTTCCAGGGAGAAAAATAAAGTCCACTTCAATTCGGCATAGAGTAGCGCAAACATTGCTCACTCTCTGCTGATTTCTGATCGTCTGCACCTTTGTTAAATTGACACACACACGCAGACATGTATACACACACACTCCTCTCTCTCTCTGTCGCTCTAAGTAATTAGTCTCATGTCGCGCAGCTGCGCATAGTTTCTCCCGGCGGATCCTGCCAGGAGCTGCCTATGCCATAAAAAGCGTAGGTGAGTTCCAGGCTAATCAGAACTGGTCCTGAGTTGAGGGAACCAATCGTGAGACAGCAGGGAAGACAGCTGAGAGAAAGACGGCAAGGAGAGACGACAAACCCAACACAAGGACATGTAGCAGAAGGGAAATTCCCGCTCATGGGCGTCAGGGAGGGATTATTTTGACCTTTATTCATCTGAGGTTGACTGCACTGACATGCTGTTGGTTCAGCAGTCTTGCTCTGCACGCCACAAAGTAGCCGGGTACACACAAGTGATTCCCAAACGGCGGTGTTCCGGGGCACACTGACGTGCCATGAGACAGGTGTAGGTGCGTACGTTTTTGTCACTTCTACCTGCGGCTCCCTATTTTGGGCATATCGGTATAGACTTTATTTATTTTATTTTTCCCCACAAAGTCTAAAAAATAGCATAGCCTGTCTAGAAGCTCACAACATTGTGTCACAACTTCCCTATTATGAATACAGGTGTGTACGCGCCACCTGGTGGTCACCAGTTTAGGCTTTGAGTGCCAATTCCCCCATTATAAAGAAAGAATTTGTAATTATATTATGCATGTAATGTGCATGTCATCACCTGTACACCAGATTAGAGAAATTACATTTTCAAAATATGGATGAAAAAATATTTTTTAATTCCCAAGGGAAGACGTCTTGTCGTCCGTGGCATCCGGTACTTAATTGGCAATTAGACGTGATGACGTTTATGGCTACCAAACAGTTGGGTTGTAGTCGTCGAGGTAGTGGACAGCAATTTCTCATGCTCTTAACCCTGCCCAAATAATTATGTCCAAGGATTCATACCCTGACGACAGTGATGAGTCACACCTCCAAGTCAGAAACCCACGTTGCTAAGCCCTATATTCTACCACTGCTGTAAATGTGAATGTGAAGTGCCTTATACACAGAAGAATGTGGTACCTAGGGGTTATACACAGAATAATGTGGTACCTAGGGGTTATACACAGAAGAATGTGGTACCTAGGGGTTATACACAGAATAATGTGGTACCTAGGGGTACCTTATACACAGCAGAATGTGGTACCTAGGGGTTATACACAGCAGAATGTGGTACCTATAGGGGTTATACACAGCAGAATGTGGTACCTAGGGGTTATACACAGCAGAATGTGGTACCTAGGGGTTATACACAGAAGAATGTGGTACCTAGGGGTTATACACAGAAGAATGTGGTACCTAGGGGTTATACACAGAAGAATGTGGTACCTAGGGGTACCTTATACACAGCAGAATGTGGTACCTAGGGGTACCTTATACACAGAATAATGTGGTACCTAGGGGTTATACACAGAATAATGTGGTACCTAGAGGTACCTTATACACAGAATAATGTGGTACCTAGGGGTTATACACAGAATAATGTGGTACCTAGGGGTTATACACAGAATAATGTGGTACCTAGGGGTACCTTATACACAGCAGAATGTGGTACCTAGGGGTTATACACAGCAGAATGTGGTACCTATAGGGGTTATACACAGCAGAATGTGGTACCTAGGGGTTATACACAGCAGAATGTGGTACCTAGGGGTTATACACAGAAGAATGTGGTACCTAGGGGTTATACACAGAAGAATGTGGTACCTAGGGGTTATACACAGAAGAATGTGGTACCTAGGGGTACCTTATACACAGCAGAATGTGGTACCTAGGGGTACCTTATACACAGAATAATGTGGTACCTAGGGGTTATACACAGAATAATGTGGTACCTAGGGGTACCTTATACACAGAATAATGTGGTACCTAGGGGTTATACACAGAATAATGTGGTACCTAGAGGTTATACACAGAATAATGTGGTACCTAGGGGTACCTTATACACAGAATAATGTGGTACCTAGGGGTTATACACAGAATAATGTGGTACCTAGAGGTTATACACAGAATAATGTGGTACCTAGGGGTTATACACAGAATAATGTGGTACCTAGGGGTCTTATATACAGAAGAATGTGGTACCTAGGGGTTATACACAGAATAATGTGGTACCTAGGGGTACCTTATACACAGCAGAATGTGGTACCTAGGGGTTATACACAGCAGAATGTGGTACCTAGGGGTACCTTATACACAGCAGAATGTGGTACCTAGGGGTACCTTATACACAGCAGAATGTGGTACCTAGGGGTTATACACAGAATAATGTGGTACCTAGGGGTTATACACAGAATAATGTGGTACCTAGAGGTTATACACAGAATAATGTGGTACCTAGGGGTTATACACAGAATAATGTGGTACCTAGGGGTTATACACAGAATAATGTGGTACCTAGGGGTACCTTATACACAGCAGAATGTGGTACCTAGGGGTTATACACAGAATAATGTGGTACCTAGGGGTACCTTATACACAGCAGAATGTGGTACCTAGGGGTTATACACAGCAGAATGTGGTACCTAGGGGTACCTTATACACAGAATAATGTGGTACCTAGAGGTTATACACAGAATAATGTGGTACCTAGGGGTTATACACAGAATAATGTGGTACCTAGAGGTTATACACAGAATAATGTGGTACCTAGGGGTTATACACAGAATAATGTGGTACCTAGGGGTCTTATATACAGCAGAATGTGGTACCTAGGGGTCTTATACACAGCAGAATGTGGTACCTAGGGGTCTTATATACAGAAGAATGTGGTACCTAGGGGTTATACACAGAATAATGTGGTACCTAGGGGTACCTTATACACAGCAGAATGTGGTACCTAGGGGTTATACACAGCAGAATGTGGTACCTAGGGGTACCTTATACACAGCAGAATGTGGTACCTAGGGGTACCTTATACACAGCAGAATGTGGTACCTAGGGGTTATACACAGCATAATGTGGTACCTAGGGGTACCTTATACACAGCAGAATGTGGTACCTAGGGGTTATACACAGCAGAATGTGGTACCTAGGGGTACCTTATACACAGAATAATGTGGTACCTAGGGGTCTTATACACAGCAGAATGTGGTACCTAGGGGTTATACACAGCAGAATGTGGTACCTAGGGGTCTTATACACAGAAGAATGTGGTACCTAGGGGTCTTATATACAGAAGAATGTGGTACCTAGGGGTCTTATATACAGAAGAATGTGGTACCTAGGGGTTATACACAGCAGAATGTGGTACCTAGGGGTTTTTCAGATATATTTTACAGCAGTCGCTTCCCATGGAATGTTCAATTACACAGCTCAGCATCCCCTGGAGTGCTGCATGATTACACCTTTACCAAGGCTATTGGATAGAGAGCATTACACAGGCAGTGCTATTTGGTCGATTGTATACTCACACCGGTATTCATAGGAGGCAGAGATATTGTATAAACAAGGATTGGAATGAGGCGTATTGGCGAAGGGGTTGTTTTGCTGTTTTATGTTAATTCTACCAGTAGGCTGTGTTTGCTTCACTGTGTTTACTCTAAAATACATGATTGTACAATACAATGCAATCGTACAATCCTCTTATTTTACACCCCCCTAAAAAACTGAATCTATTCAGGAAAAGGAAAATTCCAGCATTTCAAATGACACATAAGCACAGTAATAGCTGTGTTGTAACTCAATTCCGTTCAAAACTCCTCTCTCTGAAGTGACTGAATCCCCATCTCTTGGTAACTAAAAACTCATAGAAATTCTAGCGAAAATGCAATTATATGCTACACTCATGTGTGCAATAGTGAAATATTTTACAAAACACAAGGGTCAGAAAGAGTTTCTTCCGTACATAATTAATGTTTTGGCTTGGTTCATCAGGAATCTGTGTACTGATAACTGCAGAGAATTTAAATGGAGGTTAAAAGTATAGGTTGGGGAACGTTGGAAAAGCTGTCACCCTTTTAAAAAGCCTGCAAGCTCAATTCAGTTTGTCAAATATCACAATATATTTTTTCAAATACCTTGATATTATTATTGTGAGGATAATAATATAATATGTATTATAGAGTGAGAATGTGTGGATATAATATTTCATCTTGGCGTTCGGCTCTGCTACATTTTTCTCCCTGCTCATTATTAAACTGCTCATTATTAAACATTAGGGAGAGATATACAATAACAACCCCACATGGGGAACAGAACTAATAGCAGAGCCCACCGGTGGTGCTGGGGTGGCGTTGGGAACAAAGCGCATAAGAATGCAGGAATGTATATGCAGAAGGAATGCAGGAAGAACGCAGACTAAGGTCACATTCATACAAGAGAGCTTTGCTGCGATTAAAACGAAAGCAAAAATGGGGGTTTCGCTTCGCTTCCAATCGCACTTGATTACGTTTCGGTGCAAGGAAATGAAGCAAACAATGTGGCGGGTGAGGAGCTGAACACAGTTGGAGACGGTCAAGGCATATTTTACGCAGCGCAAAGATGTCCCGTTACCGTGGATAGACGTGGTCGAATGAGGAGACTGAAGCCCTGATCGAAATGAGGACGAGTACATGAATCAATTGCTTAAGAAAACACATAAACACTGCAGTGCAGTGTATTATAGCCTACAGAATATTCTGTCTGTCTGTGCGTGCCGTAAACATGGAGTGCTGTCACTAGTGGGGAGTAGGAACTTTCATTTCAATAAACGTGTAAACATTTTGTGCTGCTGTCTGTTATATCAGTGCGCTCAGCGCCGTGCCTCCATGCCCAAAAGAACAGTGTGTGGCTGCGTGCGTATAGTGAGAGAGCGAGAGAGAGAGGTCCAGTCCCAGACGGCACGACACATGCACGTTATGAGTATAATTTTATCACCATAGATTTCACTGTGTAGGCTAGTTTATGAATGGAACACATTGATAAAGGTCCCTCCTGCTGCGTTTCCAATTGCTGCGGATGACAGCTGTGTGAAGGCAAACTAATTAAATATGCAAGAATCCCAAATTCTCCGCCCATACGCATTGAGTCTACCGAAGCATTAGGTGAGAATGTGACCTTACAGTAGGTGAGCTTAAATATAGCCTGCCCAATTGGTCAGCTGATTACCACGTTGGCGTATAATGTATGGGTGTTGCATAACACTATATACACCCACATAGTAATGCAGCATATTAATCCCTCGAGTATACCTGACTGAACTAACTCTGCAAGCTACTGTAAGCATAATTTAGTTTTTTGCTATTTCCAAAAAAACCTAAAAACTAAAGAAATATGGAAAGGAAGGAAATAAGCGTCAACACAATTTGACACTATATGAAGTTTAGATCAGATTTTTGAAGTTGTAGTATTTAAAGGTAGAGTAAGTTATTTTCTTTGGTTAGAATAAGTGTTATAATGTTTAATATTGTGATAGTACACGCTATAGAGTGTTTCTTCAGTAACTGGAGTCTCCATTTCTCTCCAGCTTTTTATTAAACAGAAAATGCATTTCCAGGTTAGAATATCAATTGTATCCAATCAGGATGGAGAACGCAGTCAGGATACAGATTAAACAAGTGGAATTGTAAGTGATGACACAAAGAAATGAGCAGACAAACTGGAACTGGAACACTATAAAGATTAAGCTGATAAATGGCTACTCTCTTCTGATCGGCTGAAAATGTGTCACCTACCTGAAAATGTATCTTCTGTTATTAAAGAGCTTCTGATTACTATCAGAATATAGTGATTTAACCTTTTAACAAAAAAACGTTTGTTTTAACCAAGAAATATCACTTACCTTACTACCTATAAAGCCAGAAATAGACTACACATATGCCATATCACGACATTGCAATATGCAAAATACCAGATATCACAATATTGATATAATATCGATATAATGCCCGGGCCCCAGCCCTACGATGAGTTGTCTGTGTACGCACAGTGGTGTCCTAGAGCAGCGTTTATTTTGTTGACTAAAACTATGACGAAAAATGTTCGTCTACTTTCGTCAACAAATGAAAACTAGACTAAAATGTTAGGGAGGGATTAGTGGAGAAGAGATCCAATAGAACAAAAAGACAAGTCATCTGCAAGCCCACAACACGTCGCAGTGCGATGCATTGTGAGCTTGTAGATCAGCTATTTTCAGCATGCAACCAAGTGGAAAATCAGCCATTACGACGCTATCAAGGCCCGCCAACATACAATTGAACTGAAGTCAAACTAAATTAACTGTAGATTTAGTCGACTAAAATCATATGAAGTCGACTAATACTAGACTAACACTAAAATATTTCTTTAATAACTAAAATATGACTAAAACTAAATCCAAATTTGCTGTCAAAATCAACACTGTCCTAGAGCCATGCAGTTGGTGTAGATCACGGGGGGTACAGGCTGGAGGGAGAGGAGAGTATATGGTGACATAGGTTATGGTCTTGTGGAATAGAATGCCTGTCAGTGCGATCACATCACCAGACTCTCTGACCTTTGCCTCGGAACCGAGTCTTAAACTGCAGCCCACACATACACACTCACTCTGCTGAATGATGGCTGTCTACTCTGCTCACCGATGACTCAATTAGCCTTTGGTACCCCCAGACAGCACTTTTAATCCTTCCTTTTTCCCATTGGTTTGACATGTCTGCCCTTTGATTTCTTTGATTCCTGGCTCTTTTTTGGGGGGGGGGGGAGGGGTGGGGGGGTTGGCGGAGAAGGAAAGGCAGCAGAGCTAAGATGGATGTTGCCTCTTCCAAGTCCCGTCAAGTTTTCGACACATTAGCATTTAACCTTCGATGTCTTTGCTGTTTTGAGGAAGTGAGGCGTGAATGTATGACATACATTTTGAACATGTGGGCAGCTTAGTCTCGAGGTATAGCCAGGCGATTAGATGGATATCTAACGTCTTACCATATGTTTTCTCTGTCACTGGAATTGATGATGTAAGACTGTGTCTGACCACATGACACATGGGCAGCATGGTTATGAAACTAGATGACAAAAGTGTTTTGCTTGAAAGATCATGGGGGCTACACTGCTCCAAGAATTCTGATGGTACTGCTCCGCTTTGTGAAACTTTGGGGCATGAACTTGTGGCTGGTGCAATGACATGGAAATACATTATAATACAAGCAGGTTTATTGTTTTTGGTAGCAGATTGTTTTTGGTATAGCAGAATCTGCTACGTTCTCAACTTTTCACGTGTTAAATCACGGAACAGGACAGGAACAGAGTGTGTGCTGGGCATACAGCCATGTGATAAAGGGAGATATATGTACATTATCTATATATGTGATGTTATATTCAAATGAGTTGCGTACTCCGACAGTGACATCCCGTATGTTTTGATGAAATAATAGAGCATTGGTTCTCAAAGTGGGCTCTGGGGACCCCAGTGGATCTTGGGTTCCAGGGGTCTCCAGAAAAATAAGTAACAATTTAAGCCCTATTTTAGCGGAAAAAGCGGCACTGCACTGAGCAGCATCCAGTAGAAGTGCACCGGCTTTTCTTTCTTAGTTGTAGAATTCTGTACCAAATCTAATCTAACAACAATCTAACTTCTGCTGTGGAAGATGATGGCACAAACACTTTTCAAACGGGGTGAAGTCTGCAGCTTATTAATATCGATTTTGGGGTCCTTGACATGAAAATGTTAGAGAGCCACTGAAGTAGAACAAGATATCACTTGTACAATACATGCTGCTTACTCAGCTTCTAGAATTAATCAGTGAAGATACTGCAGGTCAAACTTCCAATAATATCTGCTATAGTCTGCTACAGTAGTCTGATATTTCCCTTTGGAGAATTATAGTAGCACCAACCCATATTGTCCTTCTGTCTCTGCCAAGTCAAGACTGTGTCCAAATGTTCATCCTTTCCTTTTTTTGGAGGTAAAACATCGCCCTGGCATACCTCAACAGACATAGGTTGAAGTTGTGTTGCACAGTGTGACAGGTACACTGACTGAATTCAGCTCACTGATATACATGGTGGATAATTACAATTTTACCTTTGTCACGTTACACGTAGCACATGTTTTATGACATTGTAAATGGCCAAACTTGTGCAGCGTGCATGCATGCACCACAGCGTCTTCAGGGAAAAGGGAGTTAATTATGTATACAAATTGAACAAGAACACCTAAATCCCAAGCAAATCCTCATCTAATCTTTGCAAATGAATTCATTCAATTCACATTGCAAAACAGGCAGGCCCGGAGCACACACTTATACAATACAACCATGAACATAACCCTCCTCCCACACTGCGCACACACACACACGCACACACACACACACACACACACACACACACACACACACACACACACACACACACACACACACACACACACACACACACACACACACACACACACACACACACACACACCCCCAAGGAGAGTCTCTTCCCCCAAAGAGTACAGCTGTGTAAGGACATGATAGACTGGCTTTGGTACAAGTAATTAGTCCATGTTCAATTCCAATTGCAACTCTCACTGTATTGTAACTCTCCAAGCACCTCTGTCCCTTTCTCTTTATCGCTCTGTCGTTCTCTCTCTTTGTCTCACTGTCCTTTTCCTGTTTCGTTTCCATCCTGTCCCTTTGTCTTTGATCTTTTCTGTGCCTGTCTCTCCTACCCCTACTCAGTGGTGGAAAAAGTACTCAGTTAAAATTAAAAGTATCAATACTGCAATATAGAAATACTCTGTATTTTATTTCTATATTGCAAGTAAGTAAATGTCCGGAATTTAAAATGTACTTGAGTACAAAAGTATTGGCATTAAACTGTACCAAAGTAAAAGTACTCGTTATGTAGACTGTCCAATTTCAAGGTTTCAAATATCTTAGGAAAATAGCCAATCTACAAACTCACAATGCGTCGCACCGCTGTTTTCAAATGGCCATAATGTATAGGGCTGAAGTGGTTAATGTATGTTTTGTAATAATAATCAAAATCTACAAAGTAACTATATAGTAACTAAAGTGTAGTAAAAGTAAAAGTGCAATATTTATATTTGAAAAGTATTGCAGTAGAATTAAAAGTATTGGAAATTGGAATTATTCAAGTAAAGTACAAACACCTCAAAAAGTACAGTGCTTAAGTACATCTGCCTGGTTTACTTTCTACCGCTGCCCCAGGTCCCTATACTGTACCTATACTGTACCTCTTGCACTTCTCCCCACAGCTCTCCTCTCCACAGGAGCACTCATTAAGCCGTTACATCCAGATCTATCTTCAATCTTCCGTTAGTTAGAAGGAGACCTGCAAAACAACAACTTCATTTTGAAGTTTGTCAAACTAGCAACGCAATGACGGCAACAGTCATGGCTAACAAATCCTTATTGCACCCTCACCATCTGTTCTCAATAAATGGACGAGGTGTGTGTGTGTGTGTGTGTGTGTGTGTGTGTGTGTGTGTGTGTGTGTGTGTGTGCGTGTGCGTGTGCGTGTGCGTGTGCGTGTGCGTGGCGGCAGTAGCACAGCCATTCTCTCAAGTCTGTTGGTGCCACCTGGCACACAATGCTCGGCAGATATGAGCTATGCACAGGGCAGGGCCCAGCCTGGCTGTTTCAAGGTGACACAGTCTCCCCAAGCCATGCAAGCAGAGAGAAATTCCCTCTTCTCTGTAGGAATCCACATCTGCTCGTGACAGCTCTTCAGTGGCAAATGTATTCCGCAGGAATTAATTGATGGTGCTCATAAAGGATACCACATTATAATTCTTTGTTTTTTAACCAAAAAAGATGGGGGCAGCATAGAAAATTGTTTGATGGCATTCAATCCATTCGATTTGATGGGTTTGATATAGGTCTGTGGGTTCAGAGGCAAGGAGGAGATACACACCATCACTATTAGACGATAGAATTCAAATTTCACATCATAAATGTTGCAACAAATGATCAAGGCCATTTCAGTGAAATTTGCTTCGTCATTTGTACTCTGAGTTAATGACGGTGAGATGGAATAGCTGGTGGGAAAGACAAAGAACACTATTACCAAACGTTAGTTGAGTGCCTGAAGTTATTTTGTATTGATTGATTACTATTGAAAAATATAACTAATGCTGGCCTATAAACTATAACAACCGAGACGGACGCACGCACGCACTCACGCACGCACGCACACACACACACACACACACACACACACACCCTCACACACACACACACACACACACACACACACACACACACACACACACACACACACACACACACACACACACGCTTAGAGGGAACAATGAGCCAAGGGAATGCTAATTTATACAGATTAGTATGAGAACATGAAGAGACTTTCCATAAACAGATGGATTACTTGTAGAAAAATACAAGGAATGAGTAAGTGGTTTACTGTTTTGGAATATATCACCCAATGATGACCATCCCAAGAAAATTATATAACAGCAATTACATCATTTTTAATTGCTTTTTAATTGCGTGTATCTGAGAGATTAGGTAGACTCTGCCTCTGTGCCTCATAATGAATGAATCAGCACTTTCTGACAGACAGAAGAAGGAAGGCAAGTGTTTGGCTTGCTAATACATTTAATTGGACTTTTCTCTGTGTTTTAATCTTGAACTAAAATTTCATTCACACTGTTGTAGTTGTCTCGTATTGCTGCTGTTGTAAACACTGTTGTAGTTGTCTCGTATTGCTGCTGTTGTAAACACTGTTGTAGTTGTCTTGTATTGCTGCTGTTGTAAACACTGTTGTAGTTGTCTCGTATTGCTGCTGTTCTAAACACTGTTGTAGTTGTCTCGTATTGCTGCTGTTCTAAACACTGTTGTAGTTGTCTCGTATTGCTGCTGTTGTAAACACTGTTGTAGTTGTCTCGTATTGCTGCTGTTCTAAACACTGTTGTAGTTGTCTCGTATTGCTGCTGTTCTAAACACTGTTGTAGTTGTCTCGTATTGCTGCTGTTGTAAACACTGTTGTAGTTGTCTCGTATTGCTGCTGTTGTAAACACTGTTGTAGTTGTCTCGTATTGCTGCTGTTCTAAACACTGTTGTAGTTGTCTCGTATTGCTGCTGTTCTAAACACTGTTGTAGTTGTCTCGTATTGCTGCTGTTGTAAACACTGTTGTAGTTGTCTCGTATTGCTGCTGTTGTAAACACTGTTGTAGTTGTCTCGTATTGCTGCTGTTCTAAACACTGTTGTAGTTGTCTCGTATATTGCTGCTGTTGTAAACACACAAAAGAAGGCTATTAAATACAAGGTTATGGATTATGATGAATGCTTATTTTGATATGTACCCCTTCTATGTTACTGTATACATAAATGTAAAAGGCCACAAGCATGTATTATGATGTATATATTGTTGATGTCATGTAATGTTGGTTATCCAGGACGTTTTAATCCTGATTCATACTTAGACGGTCAGCAGTGCCAAAATCTATTCATCTACAAGCTCGCAACACCCTCTATTTCTGACACTGGGCACCATCAAATGACAGAGCATAAATTAGGCATTAGCCTCTGATTCGCGAATCGCGTTGCATAACAGACTCAGCAAAACATTGCAAATTTAAAGTGTAAGTCACAGAAGGACAAGAGACTTACATGAACAAGCTCAAAGAAAGAATAACAGATATGTGAAGAAAAAGTGTTGGCTTTGTAAATGTGCGCTGATGACTTGTACACTTTTAGCCTCCCACATGGGATCGCTGCGTGCTAGGAATCATGACATCTCCCAATGCTTCCCATACTGCATCATCTAATTGGTAAAAAAAATATCTACAGTATATTTCATATTTTGTCATCACTTTTCTCTCCCGCCATGTCTCTTTTCATCTGTTTTTCTCACTCTGCTTTATTTCTTTTGGTCTCTCTCTCTTTCGCCTCTCTCTCATTCTCTAAGCCCCTTTTGCCTGTAGTCACATTTCTTACCCAGGCCTCCAAATGCAATGCTGTGCCCATGGAGAGCTCATGCCACATTACGCTGCATCCACGGCTTTTCGTCAGCCTCTCTCGCTGCTGTCAGGTCTCATTAGGACTAAGGAAGTAGACACACAGTAGGACAAGGTGTTAAGGACACACACACAAATGCATGCACACACATTAGTGGGTCCATATAGGCAGCACACGCACACACACGCACGCACACACACTAGTGCCCCTGGCAGAATGCCAGACTGACCATTCACTCCAATTTGGACGAGTGACAGGTCATTATCACCTGCAGTCCCCATGCCAGATGGGTGCAGAGGACATTTTGTTAGTGAGATGGGGAGGACAGAGGGCATTTTGTTAAGACGGGAGGATTGAGGACATTTTGTTATTTATTGTGATCCTGTGGGGGAAATTTGCAGGCACCAGAGACAGCACAGCAGTTAAGATACAGATACAGAGTAAAATATGTATATGTATATATTTCTATGACTGGGATGCAGTCATAGAAAATATTAAATAACAATCAATATTGAACAAAATGGCAATACACCCTATACATAGTCTGCACTATGCAGAATAAAAAATACACACCAGTCCCAGTGTCAAAAACAGTAACGCCCCCAGACAATCACAAAGAAGATGGCACTATAGCATTATATCAAAGAACCTGAGCCTCCTCGGAAAGAGCAGCCTGCTCTGGCCCTCGCTGTATCTGAGTGTCAAACAGGTCCAGTAGCTGCAGGGGCACTCCCATGCAGGAACTTGTAGTCATCCGCGATCTCCACCACCTCCCGTGTATGCCGCTGGGGACCGGTGATACATACATGTGGTACTGTATAGAGTCCACTACCTTTTCCATGGTCTTGCCTGCAGCGTTGAGCCGGAGACGACTGGCTTCGCTACACCTCACGGTGTTCCGCGCCATGCTCCACCGTGGTGATGCAGCTGACCCCATATATTACTCTCAACAATTACGCAGCAACAACACCTCTCCTCATCCTGTCTTCCCTTCGCAATAAATATATATAGAGAGTGAGGCAGCGAGAGAGAGGGGGCTATGGGTGGCGGGTTGGCTGATGCCTATCGGGTGAAACATAGCAAAGGCCCCCTACTATGTCAGTGCCCCATGGGGAGCACCTGTGTTGCTCACTAGCACATCAGACCGACATCCCTGCTGCCGAGCTGGGAGGAGAGAGGACGGTGAGATTAGGAGGATGGTGAATTCAGTGTTTCTCTCAGAGGAGAGAGGAAGGTGAGATTAGGAGGATGGTGAATTCAGTGTTTCTCTCAGAGGAGAGAGGACGGTGAGATTAGGAGGATGGTGAATTCAGTGTTTCTCTCAGAGGAGAGAGGAAGGTGAGATTAGGAGGATGGTGAATTCAGTGTTTCTCTCAGAGGAGAGAGGACGGTGAGATTAGGAGGATGGTGAATTCAGTGTTTCTCTCAGAGGAGAGAGGACGGTGAGATTAGGAGGATGGTGAATTCAGTGTTTCTCTCAGAGGAGAGAGGACGGTGAGATTAGGAGGATGGTGAATTCAGTGTTTCTCTCAGAGGATATAGTAAAGTGAGATTAGGAGCATGGTGAAGTCAGTGTTTCTCTCAGGTGATTACCGTAAAGCATCGGTAATGAGGCGACTCCCATGAGCTCTGCTGCCTACGCTAGTTGCTCCCCAAAATTTGCCTTTTAAATTGTTGTCTTAAGGGAGCATTTGTACTCGCTGTAACAGTCTCCGGCGGGAACACACATTACTGTGAGCCTGCTGGTGCCACCACCACAGCCTTCCAGTCTAAGGTACATAATATAGCTTCCTGGTGCCACCACCACAGCCTTCCAGTCTAAGGTACATAATATAGCTTCCTGGTGCCACCACCACAGCCTTCCAGTCTAAGGTACATAATATAGCTTCCTGGTGCCACCACCACAGCCCTCCAGTTTTTGTCAGTGGTTCTCGGCCTTGCTCAAGGGTTACATTGATAATATCCTGCGAAAGCAGGTCCTATTTCCAGCCACTTGCAGATGAGATTCAATCAGAAAATAATCCATGAAACACCTCTTAGCTTGGGGAGGTGACACTGTTGACACAACACACATACATACGCAGTTTACGCACACACGCGCACACACACGTACGCACCCTCACACATACACTGTTGCTGCAGCAAAGTAAACACAGTGGATACAACTCAACACAGTTACTCCAGCCTTCAGGGTTTGTGATACTACAGTCTACACTCTGCATTAAGTCAATACAGCTACAGGGGGAGACATTTCTCTGCAAAAGCCAGGGCACAATTCTCTCTCCCTCTCTCTCGCACGCACGCACGCACGCACGCACGCACCGTGACGCACGCACGCACGCACAAATGCTATATGAACATATACAGTATAAATGTGTCAAATGTGTATCATATAAATCCTCACTGCAGGATCTGTTAATGCCAAATCCCTGTTGAGATACACTGAGACTGGAAGCCTTACCCCTGAAAGCCACACAGGAAGTGGCCCTGGCACTGTTTGTGCCATAATCACTCTACCAATTCATCTACACGGGGAGGGGGGGGGGGAGCCCTTAACCTTGACGGTGTTGGAACCATGCTTTATCCATTACATTACACAGGACCAGCAGATGCTCTGGGAGGCTGCGATCTTGTCTTGCATCTTTCCAAACCCAGATCCTGCCATCTCAGGGGCAAGGTGTATTCCCTGGCAGGTGTAGGTATTTGTTTGGCCACAGTAAATAAAAAAGTAAATTTAGTAAAGTAAAGTAAAAAAGTGATTTAAAATCACACCTGTGTAAAGTGAGGGGCGCTCTTATCATCGTACATCATCATGATGTAACATGTAACGATTTGCTCAGACACATATGACGTAAATTCTCCATTCATTGTCAATGGGAATTACATTTTTGTGTAGGACAAAAATAGACGATTTGCTCAGACACATATCACGTAAAGTAAACTCTCCATTCATTGTCAATGGGAATTTAATGTTTCTATAAGACAAAAATCTACACTAATAGCTGAATATAGAAGGGGATAGCGCCCCTCAAAAAAAGGGCTGTCAGTCGTGGGGTGCAGGAGTCAGGACACAAGGAAGCTGCAGGGGGTTGTATGGCAGATAAGGACATTTTTGGGGGTTTGTGGCACCCCTTGTTCTTCCTGGGAGGGTGTGCAAATATCATGCCAATCGGATGCTAGGTTCATGATTTATGATGATGACCATTACATTTTGACTTAGTACATTTTTCACCATTTTGAGTATTCTTCAAAACACACGTTTTAGGCCCAGGCCGTAGCGTAACGGTCTGGGCACCGGACTGGTAATCCAGTCGCAGTGTGCCGCGGGTTCGACTCCCGGACCCGACACGGCCTTTACTGCATGTCTTCCCCCATCTCTCTCCCGTTTCCTGTCAGCCTACTGTCTGTCCCTTCAAAAATCAATAAAAAGGCGTAAGCCGCAAAAAAAAAACCAAAAAAAAACACACGTTTTATAAATTATAAATAATAATAAACAATATTTGCTGCCTACAAATCGCTACACATTATTATGTACCAGTCAGATTATTCATATTCCATTCTGAATGGCTATGGCCACGGCCAGGTTTGGTGCCCCTAGGAAGTTTGAAACTGTGGTGTCTTGCATTTTAGGGGTTCACCATGAAGAGGGACACAGTGCTTGGCGGTGTATTCAGGATATCAGCCAAGCTAGGATTGTGATTGACATCCTCCACGATCGCCGATTGACACAGCATGATGTCAATCTATATGTACTCAGCGATTTAGATTCCTCAAATCGGAGTGTGACATACACGTATCCAGATTCCAGAATATTTATATATTTGTGAACATTATAATATAAAGCTAATTGTATGACAGGCAGGCCTACAGGTATGTCCGAATATCCACAGAAAAATCGAGGCAAATTTCCCGAACAGCTGTTCCTGGTGTATTGTATTGTGCTTGGTGGAACATATGGCCACACTGAAATTACAACATAAATAATCAGTGTAATAATCCTATAATCCAAGTTGCTTTTACAGTATTGCCTAATACAGTAGTACTGTAATACTTGTAGTTTGGGATTTACGCAAAACTGTGGATTGTGTTGAGGCAGTGAGACTACGTCCCATAGCCTGGAGAGATGTGTGCTTGCTCTGTTTGTACTAGCATCTCAGTCGGTCACCGACATTCGCATTTAACTTTAATGAGCGACTCAGTCATTGACATTTATAGGACTGGCCCTGCTCTGTGGTGTGCAGCCTAAATCACACATACAGTACACAACAGAGTACAGTACCCCCCAAGCCAGGTTAAATCAAATGCTAAATAATATATGATTGGCAGGTCTTCTGAAGTCTAACCTGTCATCCTCAAACTGTTCCTCTTCTCCCTCTCTTCTGCCCTACTATATTCAAGATTCACACAGTGTTCTTTCATTTGTCACTCACTCTTACAGTGTATGAGCGACCAGGTCTTTAACCCAATCAGGGGAGAACTCTGCGAAGATCATTTCTTTCGTTTCATCACTTCCTCCAATTTCCTCCAAATACGGGGAGATCACTCTTACGGAACAAACACTGTATAGCATCAGAATATAGAGCTATTATTTTCCATTATTATTTACTTGCAAACACACAGTAGAGGTTTACAATACATTGAGTCTCAGTCACGCCCACTGCATTTTGTCTTGGTAAAGCGCATGCTTCCAACTCAAAGGCCCCTTGGGGGCGCTATTATGTGGACTTTCTTAGACCAATGTGACAGTTTTTCACGCAAATCAACATCTGTCTCGAGGGATTAGCAGCTTTGTGACAACCCATACGAGACAGGCAGGTCAGAGCTCAGGGGCTATGTGGCTCGGCCTAGAGGTGAATGAGTCTCTCTCCATTCAACAGCAACGGCATCACACCATAGCGTGTGTCCTTTTCTGTCAAATTTCACACTCTGACAAGAGGCCCTGAGATGACCTAAATGATGAATGCACGTTGGAAAATAGCACTGTGCACCATGCTAGTAAAAATAGCCAGTCAAATCCAAGTGAAAGCGAGGTTGCCTTTTTGCCTTCACCAGTTGTGAGTTCATTTTCAATTAAATAAGCTTGATTGGCACTAGATGGTAATGCTTACATTGGCAGCACATTATTTTAATCATAACAATAGTGTGTTATCATTTTATTAATAATTAATTAATAATATACATAATCAATTCACTATAGAAATATCATGGAAAATTAAATTGCCTTTCTGAAGAACATATGCTAGCATGTGACATGACGTTACACACAGAGTGGACAGACTAGCAATAGCTACATTAATGAAGCATAACGTTAGTTCATGCAGGGCACAGCTCAGCTGTAATCAGCTGTCAGTCTGTTGATTGCTTTCAATCAGCCATGCTTTCCTACACACCAATCACACCTCATTTCCTCAACAAGGCAGTCCGTTTAAATACGTCTCTCTTCTACACTGGATCTCTGCTTCAATTGCTTCACAGACACTGTGGCAGCTGCCCTCCACCTTATAGTTCAGACTTCAGAGTCTTGCATTGCTCAAACGTTTAAACTGAATGTTTAACTGAAATGCATGTGTACATGCACAAGTAAACTAGAATTCAATTTTGCAAAGCTCTAGTCTAAACTGATTCAATTTCAATCTGTTCTATGGCTTTGTTAAAATGCATTCAAGTATGTCTTTCAATTTCGCATGACTCAAGTTAATCTCATGACTGATTAACTATATTGCTATGAGCCTGCTCTTGTATACCCATGGGGGGATTTTGCATAGCATTCTGCTTAGCTAAACCTAGGGAACATCTAGAGCAGAGCCTAGTTTAACTATTAAATACACTTCATATAACATGATAATAATAATATTGTCTTTATGCTTTCAACATCCATAATCAATACAATTTTAATCACAAAAATAAACACACAAGATTAGCATTTGCAGGCCACTGCAAGAAGATTAGCATCTGCAGGCCACCCTGTGTCTACCATACATCTCAGAAATAGTATTCAGCACCTCATCCCCGAGTATTCCAAGAATTACATCACATCTTTGACAAACCTCACACTGGCATACAGTAGATAGTCTCTCAGGACTTTCCCAGGTTTCTCTCTCTCTCTTCCCTTGATCACAGAGTGGATGTCAGCTATGACTCCCAGGTCAGTGTCTCGCTCTGCCCTTGAGCCCAGTGTCAGAGGAGGTGAGCATTCAGCAAGACAGCAAGCGAAAACAAGCACAGCCGACAGCATCCGATGATGCTCATCTTATTTATTTATTTTCATGTCAGTGATGCCCTGGGCAAAGGGGAGAAAGGCGAGAATAGAGCAGAGGGGGAGAGAGAAGAATGAAGCGAGGGTGTAAGGAATCATGGGAATTAAGAATAAGGTTAGAATGAGAGAGCGACAGGGGAAAGACAAAAGGATGAGACAGGGTATAGGGAGAGGGAAGGGTGAAGGAAGGAAGGAAGGAAGGAAGGAAGGGGGTGAGAGAAAACCTTATTACAAGTTCAAATTTGAAGTTGTATTGTCATTTTTCTAATTGTGAAAATTGTCTGTATTTACAGCAAATATGAGCAATTGCATAACACCAACTGATCGATGCAACCCTAGAACAATTGAGCTAGCATGAAGGCCATGTTTTGCAGCCAAGCACTCAACGAGGGATTATTTGTCATTTAATTGATGCGACCAAAGGTCGCAGAGGAAACCTTGCGTTTTTGTCACGTCACTCACAACAATTCCCGTCACTCTGTCATGTCAGCTAACTCAAATCCCTGTCGCTCACCCCAGAGTGTAGAGTAGGTGTGTCACAGTAGCGACACGCTTTGATCTTTCTTTTTGAAGTCTTTCACCTTGAGCTCCATATATGGAGAAAATAGCTATAGCTGATGCCCCCCATGCCAAAGCGCCAGCGTTCGCCCAGCAGTCTGCCGTCAACGAGGCGGCTGCGTGCACGCGACCTCGCTTCTCGCCCCCAGGCATCTTAAATAGTGTACAACTGTACGGTAGTTTAGTTTGACACGGCAGCATTTAAATTAATTAACTTACTGTTTCTCAACTCTTGTCGGCCAGATTCCCGGAAAAGCTTGCCCCAGCGGCATTCTGCCACGTGGGTGGAGCTTCATTTCCATCCACCAGTTGTCTAAAAACCCGGAAGAGACGCCAGCAGACAGCTTCTCTTGGCCGCGCATGGAAGCTTAGGTGTAAGACAGCCCTCCCCCTATCAAAAAGGAGGAGCAGTGCACCAAAGCAATATGGGAATTGTAGTCCAGGATACCACATATTACACACATAAAGACCCCCAGGAAAGTGTTCTAAATCTTCTAAACGTCATTAACATATATTTTTTTGCAAAAAGGGTCAAGTGTCCCTTTAGGTTTCATGGCTTCTATGGGTTGTGTCAAAGAGTCCCCTTTGTGTCTCCATAGGGATCCACTGCTGATCATCACATTTTCGGCTTAGGCATACGACAAAAACAAAAAAAATATCCATGAATTCAAGTCTCCATGGGGTGAGTAATGGATAGAAAATAAGTCATTTTGGAGTGAACTATCCCTTTAAGCCTGATTTATATGTTATTGCGCATTGTATCTCACAAGGAAAATATACAAAAATCTACAAGCCCACAACACGTGACAGCACGACGCACACAGGCTATTTTCGGTGCACGACCCGATTCATGCAACCAAGTAAAAATCACCCTTAGAGATCCGATTTCTCTCTC
This sequence comes from Protomyctophum parallelum, assembly GCF_964188405.1. Taxonomy (NCBI): domain Eukaryota; kingdom Metazoa; phylum Chordata; class Actinopteri; order Myctophiformes; family Myctophidae; genus Protomyctophum; species Protomyctophum parallelum. The sequence continues at coordinate 11,288,513 of NC_139711.1, forward strand.
TCTGTCTCTCTATCTCGCACGCACACGCACACAAACACACACACACACACACACATGCGTGCGCGCACACACACACACACACACACACACACACACACACACACACACACACACACACACACGCACAGTCGCACACGCGTGCACAATGTGTGTGTGTGGGCGGGCGCCGGGCGTGCACTTATTATATTTCTCCTCCACCTGAGTGATTGTAGTAAGGAGCATTTTCTTGTACTTAACCTAACTTAACCTTGTGCTGCGGCATGCATCTCGCACAAAACCACTAGAGGGGCAAAAACACAAAACTTTTCCCCCGCTGTCTTTAGGATTATTTTCCTTCCCATTCGGGAGGCTGCTTCACCACCTTCATCTCATTCCTCCTATACCCTTCTTCTCCCCTCTCCTCTTCTGCTCCATCCATGTTTCCCCTCACCCGCCCGTCCGTCCTCTTCCTATTTCATTTAACTCTTCTTCTCTACCCTCGACCCCCCCCTAAATCCACCTCTTCCTCCCTCCTCCTGTTCCCCTCCATGTCCTCCTGTGCGTGTTGTGCCATAGGACAAGTTGTGTGTGTGTGTGTGTGTGTGTGTGTGTGTGTGTGTGTGTGTGTGTGTGTGTGTGTGTGTGTGTGTGTGTGTGTGTGTGTGTGTGTGTGTGTGTGTGTGTGTGTGTGTGTGTGTGTTTGTTTCACCGGTGTCAAAACACATTAGGGGTGTTCGCCATGAAACCAACAGCAGACTTGCCCTTGCTTTTACATAATGCACCTCAGTCTGTCTTTGAAGGCACTTTATTTCACGCACGCACGCGTGCACACACACACACACACACACACACACACACACACACACACACACACACACACACGAGATTAACTCTCTCGTGCAGAACCTTCAGCAGCAACATGCTTCCCTGCAGTCGTCTCTTGATGACAACAAGGAAGCACCCTGGTTTCAAAGCTGTTCTTGTTGGCAGCATTTTGCGTTTGGAGAGGAAACTACAGGAAACTACATGATATGATGTTGTTGTTCCAGCATCATATTCCAGACATTGTTCCTTTTCCTCATGCAACGGTGTCAACTTTGGGAGTGCTTGAGGGCACAAGCACCCACTGCCGTTATAGGAACCTTCCGCCACTGCTCATGCCTACCTGTCACAAAAGAACAACTCTCCCTATCAGACCCCTGTGTCACCTGATCTGTACTGACCTCTGTGCAATCATGAGAATGCGGATGATGATGGTGATCATAATGATGATGCTGGTGGTGGTAACATCCTGCTTCTCTGCTAGCAGAGCTCATGGAATAATTGTAAATTGATACATAAAGCCCTAATGTCTCAGATATTTCATTAAAGGTAAACTTCACCCTTTTTGCTAAAAAATATATATATGTTAATGACCTTTAGAAGTTTTAACCACTGTATGTGGTTTTTCGATAATTTAGATTTTAGCCCAGTGTCTCTCATGTCATGGACGCTGGGATCACTTACTTCCTGGACTACATCTTGTCTCAGTAAGACAGCCCTCCTATCCACAAGGAGGAGCAGTGCACCAATATCCCACGATTTTGTAACCCATTTTTCACCCCTGTGTCAATCATCTAATGTGATCCTGGGCTCTACACACCCTCCGCCAACCTGGGGAGAGCAACGGACTTAACTCATGCTTCCTTCAAGCTTGAGTGTCCAAGTTGCTCCTTTACACCTGACAGGGGGGAGTTTCCCTGGTTGGACGTAGCGCGTGGAAGGAACACGCGTGACTTTTGACTTTGAGTTAATTGGCATACCGTAGATTTACTCTGAAACTGTATGTTTCAGCTTCTCCCTTAACTATTATTACTATTATATTATGAAAGCTTGGATAAAGGGATATACAGTGTTGCACCTTATAGATGAAAATGGTTGTTTATAATAATAAGTGAACTGTGAACATGGCAACACTGATAACAAACCAGAACATTGCATGATTTGCATTATTGTTACTAGATTCTATGGAACTTGTAATGTCACTCATGGCGAGACAGGACTTATTTATTTGACCATTAGTATCCACTACATGTTTTGTAATGAGCATCTGTTGTTTATACAGTCATTTGAACACCTTTTGAAGTCATTTATCCAACATTGTGGCATGTTCCCACATAGACCCGGATTGTCACATGGGAAAGGAACTTTCAACTTTCAACAGTAGTTTAAATTAGTTTAAAATTACTCATAATTTCATAAAAGAAAGATGGCACTTCTCTTTTATTTGGTGTGTTGAAGAGGTGGACAATGTAAAATACCTGCCTGAAGAATTATCTTCTAACTTTGTATCCGCACTAGGTATGCGGGAGTGGACAGGGAACTTTGTTTCCTCTGGTGGTCCAGCCTGGGACAGCCTGCGGAATGGTTGTGGGACAAATCTGGGATGCCCAGAAACAAGGCAGAGGGGCTGGCAGAGTGTCATGCTGTCTCTGCTGTCAGTCACCATGCGGAGACACTGCTGCTTGTGCCCATGAAGGGCAATAGGTAACATGACATACTTGTTTTAGGACATATGCCTTGACTTTGTCGATGTAACCTTGCTGCACCGTAATATTTGTGTCCTTCATTCCTAATGCCATTAAGGCACTAAATTATACCATATGCCTCGCTAGATTTGTGTATTTGCCACTGTGTCCTGCATTTTTGCCATGAAAATAATTGTGTAAGTGTTGTTACTGTTGTTGTTGCTGTTTGTTTTTTACTGTTAAAACTAACTAACTAATTTCCTTTAGGACATAAAAACAGGCTAAAAAATTGTCAGTGATGTTACCCATGTTTTAAATGGAGAGTTTGTACTTCTGCCCTCTGGGAGAAGGTACAAAGAACCAAAGTGGAAGTGCATCAGGTTTAAAAATTTGTTTGTACCAGCATCAACTAAAATGCTGAGCGAGGCTCTGAAACAGCAGTAACTGGAAGAGGTTAGATTATCCACACTATGGGCCAGATTCCCAACGGTGTAAATGAAATGCATAATGATAGCGTATTAATCCGTCCGATCAAGCTCACGAGTCATTCACCAAAGGTGCCGTAATGACTTAATTTGTGCGGATCGCCCGTGTATCTAATTTCGCCTCTTTCCCAAGCGATTTGCCCGGTGTCGCCTGGTATAATTGTACACCCACAACCATTCCACGCCATATAACACGAAGAAAGAAATATCTTTCCTCGGGTGAAAAACGCCATCACAGCCTGCACAATGCACAGATCTCCTCATCTCCGAGCTTACAACGGTGAATGCGGTGGTCCGCGATGCACCGCACTGCATGAACTGGTACAGTAGATCCATTTATTTTGACAGAATGTCAACTGACTGAACGTTTAAAAAGTATAGGCTACTCTCATAACGCAACTAGTTAAAGGTATATTCAGTGATTTCACTTAATTCAAATATCACTTATTTTTTTGTTTTGTTGTGATAATCCTCTCTACTATAGAGTGTGCTGACCATATAAGGAGTTCCTCCCTGTCCTCAGTTAACCACTGGGGGTCAAAAAACCTTAGGTTTCGTTTTTGGCTCTCTATCCTGATTGGATGAAAGGCTTAGGTCCCAGCCAAAAACGAAACCTAAGGTTTTTTGAGTGAAATCACTGAATATACCTTTAATTTATTGTTGTTCATATTCCAAACTTAACATACATAGGGACAGACACACGGACGGACAGACAGACAGACAGACAGACAGACAGACAATAGCAGAAAATAGCAGATCTACAGTAATTCCCTTTGATGCTATTATTAACTCATTTTTTTCTACCATACATAGACATACAGTTGGACAAAATTACATCGTATTCCCTACAAAAGAAAGTATACATAGTACAGCTTTACCAGCAGAGAGTGACTCTACAGTACAGGAATGGAAGTTTTTATTTTTTTGTTCTAATGTGTTTTCTTGCTTCAATAAAATGAACGAGCATTGGAATGATTCAGTCTGGGTGATTAAGTGGAAAGTGTGGACCGACGGCTGTCATGTCCACTTACTATTAAGTAGTAACTATTCATTACGTTTTTAAGAAATATATTACTATAATATTGTTACTTTTCACATCTATTAGTGTAACTTATTACAATTTACAAAGCAGTAATAATATAGTACCATTGAATTACTAAGTTACAAAGAACACAATTTGTTTTTGACCAAGCTATCAACACGTTGCAATTTGATTCATAGCAGTTTGAGCAGTTTCAGTATCAGCATTGCATTGCAACTTCAAAGGGAGGTCAAAAGGTGTGTAAAAATCACACCATTTAATACATTTTACATAAATTTCCCTCTTAAGTAATTTGTTTCTTAATCATTACCTAAAATTATATTGTCATGGATGAAATCTACCTGGGTTCCATCTTAGAGGCAAATCTTTCATAGCTCAGGGGTAGAGTGGCCAGTAGAGCGGCTGGATGAGAACTGCAACGTTCCCAGTTCGATACCGGGCTCCCCCAGAGTTAGTGTCGAAGTGTCCTTGCAAAAGACTGAAGCAGGTTGGTGCCTTGCATGGTTTCCTCCGCCATCGGTGTATGAATGCGTGTATGAATGGGTGAATATAATGCACAATATCTGTAAAGCGCCTTGGATAAAGGCGCTATATAAATGCACCATTTACCATTTACTTCGACTACTATGCATGCACCTCATGGTGCCACAAAGGCCTTAAAAGCAAGGCTCCAGACATCCCAAAACAAACTGGTTAGGCTACTGCTTGGCCTACTTCTACAACTCAACTCACCTTACCATGTTGCCGGGGGGATTTCGTCTCCCTTGGTTGGGCCCGCCACCCGGCCTCAAAAGGACCCAGTCCCGACCCGGCCACTGCTTCTCGCACCGGAAAGACAGGCTCTCTTGTTACTGTAGGTTTTTCTCACTTGTACTAGTTTCTCACATGTACTGTATCATACCTATTTGTTACTTTGAGTCCTTGTCAGTCTGTCAATTATTTCCAGCATAAGAGTTTGCTAAAAGAGCCCTCTTATCTTGTTGCTGTGTTTAGATGCTCTTTCTGTCCTGTTTACAGTGATGCGCCATCCTGTGAGAGGGTTATCTAATAGTCCAATAAACAGGCTGTACACTTAAAATTATGGATTCACAAGATCTGGCATTTATTGATTGCCCACAATTATCCAAAATTGAATGGTCATGTGATATACATATGAACAGCAAAGACATATATGAAAGCAAATACGACCTGTTACATCACAAATTCGGATTCGATCATATCAGTCCACAGATTTGGGGGCCCCGCGAAGCGCAGGCCAGAGGGTTAGTCTGTCCTGGAGAATTTTGACGTGTCACTGCTCTCAGCCGCTATATAGGAATCTCACTGAGTGACCTTGCATGCAGCTCGGCTGCACACTCATAAAAGTAATGGTAACTGCTTAAAGGGTCTACTTTCCCCCATCAACAGAAACATTTTGTTTCTGCAGACAAGCTGCCTCTTGTCTGCTTTTGGGCCCTGCAACACATTCGTTCCTGACATTTATTGGACTATGAGAACAGACTACACTCAGTGTAAGAACAGCAAATAATATCACATTATGCAGTCATGGTTTCTGTATGATTTATCCTCACAACTCTTTGTTGATAGAATACAGTCGTACACCACCTGCTGTGGGTGTACGACCAAGACTCAATTAAACCAGTTCACAATCACAATACATGGCTCTGTAGAAGCATGCAGTCACAGACTGTTCCCTTCATTCGGATGGGGTCAGGTTGGCTTGAGCAGTGTGTGGAAGCACAGTTTATCTCTTTCTCTCTACAATAAAAGGCTTGCTTTGTGTTTGTTTGGTGAGTTAATGATCAAATTGAGGAGGAGTTTAAACATTCACTTGTGTAGATTGCAGCATTGTGTTGTCCTTCAAAACTCATCCTTGTAAAACTTTACTGGGGTTTCACTCAAATCAAATAAAGATAGATACCCCTTGAAGATTCAATCTTTAAATTAGCAACAGATTTACTTGTTTTCCCACCTTGGTGATATGAACATAGGCCTATTGTATTTGTACATTAAAATGTCACCCCGGCCGCTTCACTCATATGGATATGAAGAATCAACTGACTGAGAGAAAACGCTAATGTTACTGCTGCTGAATTAGTTAGATTTTCGCTAGAAGCAGACTGTATCATATATGAGTGACTGACTGTTGCAAACGATACAGAGACACCTCCCTGACAATAACGCTGAGACAGCTTGTTTATTTTTGGACCACAACACTTATAGTAGACGGTATTAAGATCACCCCATGTTATTCTCCATAGAGAAATTACTTCCGTGAACCAGGGGAATCGTCGGGATGAGCGAGTTACGTCAGGACTTCGGTGCTCTATAGGTCATACTTACTTAAGGATTTCAGTGATTTATACAATTAGCTAAAAATCCAATTGCAAACTTTAATTTTATCTGAGGTGACCCTCGGATAAGATACACATACCCTTTTAACATGTTCAGCCTGCTGTAAAGACATTTTAAATTGCAATCAATTGGGAGTTGACATTAATTATCGCCCTTCACATCCTGATAGCAATGCCTCTAGCTTGGCCTTGTACTCCCATAATAAACACAATTTGGAAGATAAGTTGCTAGATAATTCATTTCTGATAATGATGTAGACCTACTATTCATGTTAAAATCATACTACCCACAATTGCGTTCAGGTGATAGACTGGACCTGCATCCGTCTCCGTCTGCATGGATTTCACGTAGGAAGGGTCAAGTAGAGAAAAAAGGGTCTAAACGCCCACAGGGCACTTTTTGAGTGGTGCAACCACTCCAAGGAACAGCAATGTCCGTGTTCACCTATGTGTTCACCTATGTGATGTTAATGAGCACCAGTATAATGAGTACCAGTAGGGGCGCTGTTGTGCCAGAAACAGAGAGAGAGAGAGAGAGAGATAGTATTAGTGCCGCACTGTTGCCTGCTAATGAGAGAGAGAGGAGAGGAGGGGGCGTGGAGGGGAGAGAGGAGAGGAGAGGGGGAGAGGGGAGTTGCACCACTCAGTTCACACAGGTGTGATTTTTTTTACTAGTAAACACAATTGGCACTATTTCCAGGAGGAAAGCAGGGCATTGTGTCCTTGGCGCTGCTCTATAGCGACTCCTGCTGGTGAACTGTGGAAGATAACCCCTGCGCAATCTGTGCTCTCCCAGTGAAACGTCTCACTGTTGCCAGGTGGTGGAAAGCATCTGTGGACTATGTGTATCAAAGAAGGCATGTGGTCTGTGGTGTGGTGTGAGTCTAGCTCTGGTCCATAGCTCTAATCGTTTCATTTAGAGCTATGTTACTCTCAACTTCCGCCGCTCGCATGAATGCAGACCAGCCTCTACTCTTTGGCGTAAATAAAAAGAAAGTTTTTGCTACTCACCAAAACAAAGGCGAGTTGTGTCATTAGAAAGCCTACTTTCCTTAGTGGACGCACTCTGAGCCCCCCACCACACGTATAAACTGTACTTTTTGGCCAAAAGGGGATTTTGTTTTCACCAAAAAAAAATGTGTAGTTACTCCGCTGTGCCCTCTACTGATATTGCCCAGAGAACTGCCTCAAAGAGAATATTTTTCCTCCGGTGAAAAAAAATCCCTTTCTGGCCAAAAAGTACCGTTTATACGTGTGGTGGGGGGCTCAGAGTGCGTCCACTACGGAAAGTAGGCTTTCTAATGACACAACCCGCCTTTGTTTTGGTGAGTAGCAAAAACATTCTTTTTATTTACGCCAAAGAGGAGAGGCTGGTCTGATTTCGATTTGAGATTTAAAACTGAAAGTCCCATAGCCTTACTGCGCAGGGCAGAATCGTAGAAGCAGTAGAAGGCTATGGACCAGAGCTAGTGTGAGTCTACACCCTCCCAGACCTAGAGCAACAGCACACACAGGGAAATGGCAATGACTAAATTGTGGGAAAAATGGAAATAGGGTGGGAAATCTTGGCTATGCGCAATCCTAAAGTGAGTGGCAAAGTGAGTTTAATGTAATTAACGTTGTTTAATGCAATCAGATAGGGCTTTTATGTTTGGATGTATGGACTGTCAAGGCCAGAAAGTATTTTTTTTGCCACTCAATAGGCATTCCTGCATAACTTCCGGGTATGGCGATGATGTCACGCACATACCCTCTATTCAGTATTTCATGATGTGGCTATAAAAAAATGTCCACTGCTCTTGTCACTTTGGCATTTAATAAATAATTAAAATTATTGCATTTGCCATTTTACAAAAAATATCACATGCATGGCCGTGTAAATTGTTGTCACGTGTGGATATGGGTTATCAGTGGGTGACAGCTTGGCAGATAATCAAGCTGTGCTTTGAAGCATGCACTACTATAATAAGTGGGACTATAACCACCTATGACCCAGAAAACACATACTGTACAAAACAACAGTGGGTTTACAATGTGTCACTCCATACCATAGTAAGGGTAAAGTACATGTTACATCATTCTGTGCGTGTACAAGACAAGTGCTTACATTGTTTGGCATATGCAAATGTGTGCATGCCTGTCTATTTGTGTACATGTGCATGCCTCTGTTTTGTGTTTTAAACAAAGTGGTAGACTACTTATAATACATTGTATAGAATGTATATGTGAATATTTTCTGTCCTTACACATACAGTACTTATCAGGCTTTGATAAGTGATTAATAATAATAGTGCCCTATGAATGTAACCACTTTTAACTTGCGTCCCTTTTTTGGGTGTGTCATTATAGGTGGCGGGCGATATGTTGTGAGCTTGTAGATGAGTTATTTGCACTATTTTTAATTTGGGTTTAAGTCAGTTCATGTCAGTAAATATCTATTCCCATTAGTAGCCTATATAAATGGTAAATGGTGCATTTATATAGCGCCTTTATCCAAGGCGCTTTACATAGATTGTGCATTACATTCACCCATTCACACACACATTCATACACCGATTGCATCGGAAGCCATGCAAGGTACCAACCAGCACATCAGGAGCAATTTGGGGTTCAGTGTCTTGCCCAGGGACACTTCGACATGTAGACAGGAGGAGCTGGGATTCGAACCGCCGACCCATGGATCATTGGACGACCTGCTCTACCTACTGAGCCACAGTCGCCCCAGTATACAGTATACAGTACATATGATCATTGTCACTATAACCTTCATTTTCTAAACCTTGTTAGAAAAACCGTGTTACTTTGTTCACAAACTTTGCCCTACACAAACATTACATTCCTTTTTTTTTTTTTTTTTTTTTGCTTTACCCTGTTATGCAGGATTTTTATTATAGGAAATGTATTAACATTTGTAGTCAGAGTAGCTGCGTAGCAGCTTCAAGGATTAAATCCAGGACGTCTGTACAAGAGACACACACAGAAACTGCCAAATAAGAGAAGGATTGGAAAATAAATGCCGTAACTCTGATTCAAGATAGACAAAAAAAGGGATAAACAACAGGAAAATTAAATTGGCTGTCTTTCTCCCCGAACCAAGGTAACAGGATGTGTTCGGTGGGTGGTGAACTATGGGAAGTTCTATTCTAATTTCTGGTGTAGGGTTATGCATGCCACCAACTGCCCACATTACAGCTTTTAGAAGCCATATTTGGCCTGCGTTTGCCGGCGGGTTAGCTTGTTTTCTGCCCAGTTGTTCTTCAATTCCAGTTCACGCTCCTTTGCCTGGTGAATGAGATCTGATGCTTACGTCGCTGTTGCCCTGTGGGTTGTTCCCCTTTTTTCTTGCTGAAGGATTTGCGTTCCTGCTTCTCCTCTGTCATGCTCTTCGTCATCCACTGCTGGTTGCCGCTCAGCTGGTCATCTCCTTTGATCTCCAGGAACTTCACCTCCTCTTTGCCTCGGTTCCGTTTCCCCTGAAGCCTCATGAATGCTTCATCATCGAACATGGCAGAGGAGGCTGGCTCTTCATCAGGATCCTGGTAGTATGGATCGTTATAGTAACCCTGTGAGCATGCCGACGGTCCTACTGTCTGCTGGTACCCCCAAGTCCCACTGCTGGCTCCGTCCTGGTTCCCCCCAAAGTCAAGAGGAGCATTCGACTGGCTAATGTCAGGTCCTGGTACAAGAGGGAGGAGAGAAGCAGGGGCTGCTGGCTCTGGGTCTACACTAGGGACCACAGCAGGGAGAGACTGGGAGCTGTCACTTAAGGAGAAGTAATTCTCTGGGGCCACATCATCATCATTGTCCTGATCATCGGTGGCTATCTGCCTAGCTAGCTGAAGGGCAGCAGACTTAGCTGCAGCCTTGATAGCAGACGGGGATGCACTAGATCCGAGATGACTTTGAGCAGGTGTTGCAGGCTTGGGTCCTTTGGACTCTATGCGCTTGGTGAGTGTGTGTGGAACCAGTGGTCTGTTGATCTCCCTCACACTCTCCCTCACACTCATATTTTTGGGCTGTGGTAGAAGAGATGACAGGCCTGTACCTGGGCCCTGAGGTTGTAATTTCTTCTTTACAGGCTCATCGTCATCAGAGTCTGAATCAGCTCTCTTGACTTGTGGGATGGTAATTTTGACAGGCTCTGTTCGCTTCTTCGGCTTAGGTAAATTGAAAAGTAAACCGCCTTTGGGTGGCTGAGACTCCAAGCCATCGTTTGACGAAGTGTCCCTTTTAACTTGTGACAGATTAGATTTGGTCTCCTTCCTGGTGGGTCCCTCGTTCGTTGGAGTATTTGAACTTTTAGGAGCAGGCATGAGAGAAAAGAGTCCTGGACTCCGTTTGCTCTCCGGGACCACGGAGCTTGTTTCTTCTGCATCACTCTCGTCACTGCTCCCATAAGCTACTAAAGCCATGTCGACGCTGTTGCTATTGTTGGATCACTTTAAGAACTAAACCGGTATGTCCAACAAAAAACGCAGTAATCACGTTTAATTGTATTTTGTGGTGACGAGGTGACTTTAAAATACCGATGGTGCAACTGTGTGTGCTTTCGCTTTTCAAGCCACTCCAGAACCAGTGGACGACCAACTTCGGAGCACCAACCAACTAGGCCCCGCAGCCAACTACCAGGCTTTTCTTGTCGACTCAATGAATGTCGTATCACTTCTTGGACGATGCATACTATTTATAGCACCATTTCATGCAACAGGTCCACTTCGCTATCGCAAAAAAACAAACAATAAAGCGCTGTACAAGACGCGAGACCATCGAAGTGGATGCAGAAGAGCCTCAGATTGCATCAAAACAAACACAGTAGCTTCCCATCAAACTATTTGGAGAGGGGGCACGTCTTTGCACATTACATTCCTTTTGACAATGAATGGAGAATTTTCACATCATAGTGTCTGAGCAAATATGCATAGTGTCTATTTTAGGTCATGATGATGTACGTGTATGATAGCTCTAAACAAACATTAAAAGTCCATAATGGCCAGCCGTCCACAGCCAGCCATGTCACTCTGACTCAACCATAAACAAATCCCATACGCCCATATATAGGCAGGACTACAGCCACATGACGTCACACACTGTATGGGTGGCATTTATGGAGATCCGGTTGTCCAGAGCCACAGATTCGACCTCCATGTATGCACCTTTATGGTCATGTAGCTGTAAAAGCCAGAATGAGCATTACTCTGGGGGGATTCTTGTGTTGTTTGTCCATGAGCCAATTATACAATGCTATTGTAGTGGTTCTTTTTAGTTCAGGACCCAAATTAGACTCCAGCTTAGAGACTAGACTCATTAGACTTAGAGCATATTGCTGTCTCTGTCTGGTCTGTCCACAGCGAACAATTTACAGTTCTGCAAAGCAGCATTATTGAAGTATCAAAATTATAAGTTAGTCGAAGACAGAGAACTCTATAGCCATACACCAATATGTTTGTTTCCCCCAAAGTTGGTTAAGCAAACAAATACACAAATGTAGTTTCAATTTCAATGACGATAATCAGTGATAATAGGCAAGTTGTGTTGTATAGTAGTCAGTGTATTGCATTTGTTTTTTTATCCTACTTTTTTTAAGACCAACTGCAGTGGAGAACAAAGCGTGTAAATGATCAAAATGCTACATCAAAAGCTCTATCTGTTCATTTAAAACTTGAGCCCAGCTAACAAATTGTATCTGCCGGTAACACGGCACAGAATGAATCAAATGATTGTTGCCTTGGGGAATGTTCAGTGGCAGAGATAATGAGTAAGCCCCAGGCAGCCAGCCATGTTTGTTCCTGCCATGGAGAGCATGGTCTAGTATCCTAGTGCAGTGGTTCTCAACCTGTGAGTCGTGACCCCCAGTGGGGTCCCCTCATGATTGTTGGGGGGCTCCCCAGATGACTGAAGTGACAATTTAAGGACCAAATTGTCAAATAGTGTAAGTGTACAGTGTATAATGTGTAACTTGGGTCTGCATTGGCATTGGAGGAGCCGTATAGTGTAGGTCAGCTCAGGGATGGAAGAGGTTACAGCAGCTTAGCTCCTCAATATGGCATGTATTGTTTTGAAGGGCAGAATGTTGACATATTACAACCTCCTAATTTATTATAAGTAGCAGTAGTAGCAGGCTGTAGTCTTTCCAAAGTCAGCTAGTTTTGCGCTATTCTTCATACTGTGCAGTGAATGCCCTTGAATAGCTTGGGAGCAGCTTAAATGCATTTTCCAAGAAGGCAGACCTCTGTGTTTTCAGTGCGTGCACTGGGGCTAAGGTCAAACATATTTACTAGGCATTCCATTGAAATCGCATGTTCCGTGACACGAATGCTGCAGCGTGAGCTGAAAGGTCAGCCGTAATTGAAAATGTGACATTGAAACACAGGACAGAAGGGGAATTAATGGGCCATCTTCAAATTCAAATATTAAGTTACTCTGCCCCCTAGTGTAAGAATGTAATTCATCTGTCTTTTATTCTCAGGTTTTTTTTCATTTAATATAGGCTACTACATTTATCAAGTTACACTGGCTTGAACCTTGAACTACTTTTAATAACAGGTTTTCTGCTAAGTTGACGGTCCATGAGTTGAAGTTTCTTTTGAGCTCATTGTTACGCTTGATTCACACTTATTTGCACATTGTGATATATTATGATATATATATATATTATAATTTAAATGTAACATTGTAACAATTCAGTTCAAAAAAGTTATTAACGCTCATTACAGTGTATGCATGACAATAAGAGTTACTTTCTGCCCTTGAGGCCCCTCTAACCAACTAAGATCACTCTCTTCACATGATCATGGCGTCCTTATTCTGAGAATGTCATAGTAGGCAAACGTTTGGCCATAACAGGTGAACGTTCGATGAAAATAACAGATCTACAACCTCACAAGGAATCACAATGTTACAATGTTACTGTTTGGAAGGTGTGGATGGAGAAAAGGAGGGGGCCAAGAAAGTATAGATATCTGGGGGACCCTTTCAACAAGGTATACAGTATAGGGTTTAAAATATATTATTAAAACAAAAGAATAGGACATAGTGCTATTTTGTCTTTGACTTAAATGCGGTACGATTTAAAATAAAATACAGTATAATGTGCAATCACACATGCTTTACGGAACTCTGTGCGAGTACCTCTGTCCTGACCACGACACGTGCCAATACAGTAATGACGTTAAAACACACCCTCTCATTTCATAATGATTAACTATGACATACAGCACAAGGTCAGAAAGTCCTGTACATATTGCAGTTCATATTTGCAAAAAAAATATGTTTGGGTGTAGATACAGTAATATAGTACTACTTGTACTCTAGTGTTTACAGGTCCATGATCCTAAGATAAGACTGTTATTGATCCCGCTGTGGGGGAAATTCAGGTGGCAAAATAAAGTCTCATGTTTGTATGGTCATTGTTCATTAGGTCATTGCTCTTTGTTACAAAAGAGATTAAAGCTAAAACAGCACTTCTACATCATTCTCCATCATCCACACATACAATGACTTTGTTTCTGAGAATTTGAACAGCATTCCAGAGTCAGACCTTGATTGATTGATTGATTGAATACTTTATTAACAGTTTGTAAAAAAGGTACAGTATGTAACCAGGTGGAGTTTTAATGTGTCATGTGATGTGAGTGGCTGTGTCATTGACACCCAGCTAATTGTTTGTCTTTGTTTGCAGGTGTTTGTGGGTGTGGTGCCGCAGTAGCTTTGGACCAAAGACAGAGATGTAACATGGAGTGAGCAGAGTGGGATGGTTTTATGGCATGAGGTTCATTTATAAATGTTATGTTCAAAATGTAGATATCAATGTGAGGCAGCTTTCTGCAATGGTGCGCTGCACTCTGCTTGCCCCATGGTAAGTGTTTTTATCATGTGCACGTGATGTCAACTTTTGTAACTTGGTGTCTTTCCTGAGCATCCCTACCCAGTTTTAAAGCTCTGTATAGACAAACCTTTTAAAGTTAAAGCCTTAAATGGCTGTTGGTGCAATTCCAACTGGCGTAGTCTGTAGTATTGGTGTATTTTAGTCCAAATGGTTACAAGTAGTACAGATTTATACAAAGGGATGCTAAAAGGATAAGCCCAAAAAGCCCAGGACTTATTTCATTGAGACTCAATAGCAAACACAAGTTCACATTGATTCGTTATAGGCAGTGGTGGAAAAAGTACTCAGATTTCATTTACTTAAGTAAAAGCATCAATAGCACAATGTATAAATACTATAAACAAAAATACTATAAACAATATTGGCATCAAAATATACTTAAGGAAGTAAAAGTACTCATTTTGCAGACTACCATTTCACACGTTTTCAGATTTAGACAAATCTTGTCAATATTTAGCCTTAGCTATCATCATAGGTAGCTTAGTTTTTATTTTGTCATTTTTTCATCAGTGAAAAAAGGTAGTCGATTTTCATCATAGTTCACTGTGCCCCATCTGAGCTTTCTATAAACTCTTGAAAGTGGTTAATTTGAAGATAATCCCCCATGTCATTTGTTGTTTTTTGCAGAATTTATTTTTATACTGTGATATGTTAGCAGTTAGCATGGATCGACTATTTGTAGTGTGCAACCTGTGCAGCTTAGTGTTGGCTCAGAATCAACCATTTTCGTATGATGTCAGAAGAGAAGGTATTGATTGAACAATCAATATCATGTGTTTGGATGTGCAGTCCTGACTTAAGTAATGCCGTTCGAATTATAGCGCCAATATTCAGAATAGAATAGAGACTTACCTTTTCACATATAGAAATAAGCCTTTTCACTACTGTAATTCTGGTAGAATTGTAATTAAAAACAAATTATCCGTATAGTGAAGAAATTGGGTCAACATTTTACAGACTATAGATCATACTGATAGAAATAACATTACATTTTTCATTTACCAACCATACCTGTACATCCTGCCAAAACTATCTGATGAAAGTACAATATCTATCTGATCTGATAAGCTCTGGGATCTTGTCATATCATTGTTCACTTTGGGCTCTATAGCACTCACTCAACCTAGACAAAGGTTTTCTCATGGAAATCATTACAGTTGACTACAGTTAACTTACTCAATGTCAAACATGTAAGCATGAACTGCCCATAAATCTGATCTCCCGTCAGTCCCACCTACGTGGCCGGTTAAGACTGAGATTAGGGTTAGCGACCTACATGGCCGGTTAAGACTGAGATTAGGGTTAGCGACCTACGTAGCTGGTTAACACTGAGATTAGGGTTAGCGACCATATGTGGCTGGTTAAAACTGAGATTAGGGTTAGCGACCTACGTGGCCGGTTAAGACTGAGATTAGGGTTAGCGACCTACATAGCCGGTTAAGACTGAGATTAGGGTTAGCGACCTACGTGGCCGGTTAAGACTGAGATTAGGGTTAGTGACCTATGTGGCCGGTTAAGACTGAGATTAGGGTTAGCGACCTACGTGGCCGGTTAAGACTGAGATTAGGGTTAGCGACCTACGTGGCCGGTTAAAACTGAGATTAGGGTTGGCGACCTACGTGGACGGTTAAGACTGAGATTAGGGTTAGCGACATACGTGGCTGGTTAAGACTGAGATTAGGGTTAGTGACCTACATGGCCGGTTAAGACGGTTAGGGTTTGGTATATCGTTAGTAATTGGTCGGACTAACGGGAAAGGAAAGGAAAGGTACTATGTTTACGCAGGGTAACTGGACTAAGCTCAAGAACTTGTTTACAGCCTGCTCATAGAACATTTCATGGTAGGGGTTCAATGCCTTGTCCAAGGGCACTTCAGCGGTGGTAATTTTAACGTGCCGGTCCGGGGATACGAACTAGCGACCTTCCGATATCAAGACCGCTCCGCAAACCGTCCGGCCACCGCTGCCCCCTCACGGGAGGTCGGAACAATGAACATGTTACCGCATGAACATGGTACACCCTGGCATCTCAGTCGTTAGAATGTGTACAGTATAATGCTACTGTAGCTGCAACTGTATTATATATTCATATTTAGCTCATGACCTTTGTCACAGGACACCCTTTCTCTCTTATCTCTCTGATGGTGATTATGAGATACTGAAAGCTTACAGTGTCCCACCAAATGTACCTGGGCTGGGACCATGTATACGGGACCAGAGACAAGGTCTGGCGACAGCATCTGGGAGGGGTGTTGCACTCCAGGTCATCAGTTGATACTGGCTCCAAAACTGTGGAATGCACTTCCCATTGCAGTCAGAACTGCAGCATCACTCCCAATCTTCCGCCGTAGTCTGAAAACCCACCTTTTCAGAATCCATCATGGCCCGTAGCACTTACCCCACCCCCTTAGATAGCATTTCTGTAGACGTAGATAGCATTTGATACAGACTTATAGCATGTTATGTAGACAGCACTATTGCATTGTATGTAGTCATAGCACGCCATAGTACATATGTATAGCATAGTAGTATAGATGTATAGTTTATATGTATAGTTTCATCATATAGATATTCCACTGTTACTTTCTTAGCTTATGCATGTTTCATGATAAATGTTCTTATGTGATGTATTCCCATGCCTTTTTGTTCTTGCTTAATGTAAGTCGCTCTGGATTAAGAGCGTCTGCTAAATGCCTAAATTGTAAATTGTAAATTGACACTTGACAGGAGCAGGAACTCAGCCTTGCTGTTAAACCTACCTGCCAAGGTAACCAACGTTATCACCTACGTACAACATCCTCCAAGACCATCCACCTCTAAAGACAACAGCTAGGATCATGCAATTACCTCAAATACCTTCATTTGCTCATGGATCAACTGTCAAAGCAAGACTGTCACACCTAGAGCAGCCTCTTCTAGCCGAATTTTCCCCATGTTTAAGTTCAGCAGTACACATTCATATTGAATTTGAATGTCATGCTTTTAACTTGTAGATTATTGCACATTATTTTGTAACTGTAATCTCTTATCTCTTTAATATATGTTTCTTAAGGGGGAGAGGCCTGTTGAAGCTTAGCTGTGTGATTGGGTGATTGGTGCCTGAAGATCTGATTGAGGGGCTCCTGTTGGGGGATTGATTAGAAAATTGGTGGATTGCCATTATGCTGTTGTTTGTTGATTAGCGAAACAGCTTTAATTGTTCATTTTGCAGTTTTTTCATCATTTATACTGACTTTGAGCTTACGTTCTGAGTATCACCTAGAGAGGGAGGGGGCGGGTGTATGTGTGTATAAACAAAAATCTGATTTACTGTAAATGCTTTGGTTCACTGTCATTGTAAAATATGATGGGTGTAATTCTACAAGCTGGAGTTAAAATTTATACCCCATAGCATCCTATTTCCCATGTCATCTTCTGCTGAGTTCCCTCTGTAATTACAGCTGTACAGTACCAACCTGTTGTTAATGGATTGCTTCCAAACACGAGCAGCACTCATAAAAGGAAAGACGCAAGTGGAGCAAACGGGGACCTCAGCTGCTACACCGGCACTCCTGCTCAGAGAGAATATCGTTGCTGTCGGGTGGAAACCTCATATCTCCAAATACCAATGAAAGGTATTGAAAAGAGGTTTTGACTAAGTAACGACGGTACATCGGATCCGTTGGAACACAGGTTATTTTTTCCATTTTTTGGACGGTTTTGGACCTACGTGGTTTCTACCCGACTGCAATGATATAATAAGTGTGAGCCCTGATGACTGCAGCGCTATCTCATGTCACCTATTGGAGCGCAAGAGTCTGTGGGAAGTCCTCTGAATTGCAAAGTGATACTGACACACAAGATGCACCGTCAGCATGGAGACACCTGACCCAGAGAGACCCCCATCCTGGACGCTTGACTATGTATAGCTTGTATAGCTAGCTATGTATAGCTTCAATGACTGGAAGCAACGATGGAGGGCTCGTCTGAGGACGACCAGAGGATAAGGTTCCATGCTGTGTTGATGTGGTACCACATAGGAGAGATAACAGGCAAACGCTGATCAAAATGACAATTCTTCTACATTCTCTAATTGTGTAGACTTCTTGTAAATTAAGTAGTGCAGATGATTAACAATACTTTAACTCTTGAGAGTATACAATGATGCCAAATAGACATGTAAGGGACGATTTGGTTTTATTTTACACAAGAGTTAAAAGATCCGTTAACGGTCCATTTGGTTACCAACTCTCCATTTAGCTGGGGACCACCTCAACCCCCCTCAAGGTCCAGTGGTGGTCCCTGGACCACTGGTTGTGTGTGTGTGTGGTACTTTACTTGAGTATTTCCTATTTACATTACTTTCTTTTACTTCTACTCCACTACATCTCGGATCCAAATATTGTACTTTTACTCCACTACATTTATTTGAAAACGTTAGCTACTGTGATTTAGGTTGACCATCTGAGTGGTCCCTCCTCTCCATCTAAACCAAAGGGGTGGTGGGTAAGGATCAGCTGAGCCGCGTGCACAGAGAACATATTAACACCCAGGCCGCATTGCACATACATTCTAGTTTTCACACATTCTAGTAGACACAGAAATATATACAGTATATGATTATAGCGGATATATGACGTGCCAATCAGATATGGAAACGAGGATAAGAACAGAATAATCAGGAACATATATTATTGCACACATACAGTCAAGTCAGTCTGATACAGTATTGGATGGTCATCATATCATGGATATCGATATGCTTACGTAGTGTTTCGCCACTGAGTCGAGCATAAATCATAACAGCTACTTTGTAGAATTTGATTATTACAAAACATTCAACCACTTCAGTCCTCAGTACATTTCAGCCATTTGAAAATAGTCAATCTACAGTACTAGCTCACAAAAGATTTGTATTTCTACATTTTGATGCCAATACTTTTGTACTTTTTGAATTCCGAACTTTTACTTGTAACAGAGTATTTCTACATTGCGGTATTGATACTTTTACTTAAGTAAAAAAATTTAAGTAGTACTTTTTTTTCCACCACTGCTCCTACAGTAGTATGGGTAAATATTTCACATATTATGGGCAAATGTACAGTGACCAAAGAGTACCCCAAAGGAATGCATGGGGACCAAATTTTACATTTTAATTAATTGAATCATTGTTATGTCCTAAGTTTTAATCATTTTAATTGAGTCACCTTTTGGATCTTATTTGTCGGGATGGACACGGTGTGTCATGGTTTGTTATTGAGTGGAGAGTTACGGTGCTAATATAGTGGATGCCAACTGCAGAGATCTATATGCCAAGTCCAGGGTTAGAATGAAGTAACTTCACGTGATAGTTATGGCATCTCTAGCACTCATATATGATTTCAATGTTGACAGTCAGAAAGAAACTAGCTGGAACCATGATAGGGGTTAGAGGAGGTCTAGTTTTGACATGGAATAAGCAACATATATAATTATATATCAACAGTGTGTCAATGGTAGACAAACAGAAGCCAATTAGAACAACTATTGGAAAGGGCAATCTTGCTCTATTACACATTTTGTTCAGTTTAAATGTATATATTTGAACTATGCTTTAATCCAGATTGGAACAAACTTTATGTCCTAGTTCACCAATATTTCTGGAACCCTAACCCTAACAGAAAGTAGGAACAACATATCCACAGTGCCTGCCTGGCAGTAGATGTAACATTAGTCTCTTCATGAGACCTAGAGTGATACTTGTGAGCAAAATAGCAAGCTACAGGAGCAAGTGCGTGACATTGTGTTACTTGTTTGGACCACTTGTTTTTGCCCAGTAACTTTCCACAGAGTGTGAAATGCTGTTTGTCTTATCTGCCCCTTATCAGTGGGTGGTCTCCGTTTGTCTGACAGCGCCACAAATCACGTGGACAGTGAGAGTGTTGAGAATCTCGCTCAAAAACCTTTGCACACTTGTATGAAAGTAACTAACAGATATGATATGATGTGTAACAATAAACATTATATTCACAAAGATTTTCAGAGATATTACATTTTTCTATTTTTCAAGTCTTTCTTTTTCTTTTCTTTTTTTTGATGACTGAAATTGAGAAGATTAACTGGAGTATAGGACTTGACTTGTCTCTTAGCTTATCGTCTTAACCTCTCGGGCTTGTAGCTATCAGGTTCCAAACCAAGCTTGACCCCCATATGAGAACTTTGAGACTTGCACTGTCTGTTCTGATGTAACTGATGCACTTGCACATGGACTAATGGGATGTGCACTACAGAACCTTAAGAGGATAACTGAAGAGTTACTTAATATTCATTCATATATTCAATATATAATATCGATGGACTTCGTTCAGATATGCACGGTTGGGAGACTCCTACATACATTAGCTATACTCACCACTGAAGGACTGTATACATTGTTTACAGTTTGTATCCATTCCATGGATATGTATCCATAAAACACATTTTCACCTATCTTTGTTATTATTATTATTATTACTTGACTGAAATGTGTCTTTCTTTTTTTTTTAGGCTGTTAACTATGCCTCTTATCTTTTTGATGCATTCTTCTGTTAGTATGGTAGTCCAGATGATGGCGTTGGTGCATACAATGAGCACAAATGCATCCAGTACAATTTAAATCCCAATTAATATTATTATGGTATTAACAAAATGTAAAGTTTCCCTCTGCTCGACTTCCCCTGTCCATAATAGAGGAGATTGGGTCATTCCTAGTATCCGGTGCTATTTGTGGCCCCATGACATAATATAGCATAGCCTGGTCTTGTGTAAAATAAGCAAAAACACTAATTCCAAAAAGCTTATACTATTAAAGTTTTTCTGTCATAGAATTGTTTTTTATCATGTGTACACCAGAGTGAAAAATGCATGCCATGTCCCCATCATGTTTATTCAGCTTCAGTTACAAATATAACTAATAAAATTCAAACAAAATCAATCAAATTTCAAATTCTTATTATATAGTGCAGTTCTAATGCTTCTCACCAAATGTTATTAATTGTGATAAATGTATTTTTAATGCTTAAAATCTTGAAATAAATTTTGTCCCTGACTGTCCCCATGTTACGCTGATGCAAATCCACCTGTAAATGTTACGCTGATGCAAATCCACCTGTAAATGTTACGCTGATGCAAATTCCTCCAGTCCCATGACTTATATATGACCCTATAGGCCTACCAGAATAAGTATCACTGTTTAATTTGCCTTTTCCTCAATGTTTAGGTTTCGTTAACTTACTAGGTTCCATCCTGGAGGAAAATCTTTCCGGTGATAAAATGGCCAACATAATCAAAAAAGTCAACCAAAGAACAAGATTATTATACAGGATCTCCTCACTGGTCAACAAAAACATCTTGAAGACCCTAACATGAGCCCTCGTACTCGAGTATGCAAGAATGAATGCATGCACCTCTTGGTACCACAGCACCTCAAAGGCCCTTAAGACAAGGCTCCAGACTGGTCAGGCTACTACTTGGCCTCCCCGAACCCACCTCATCCCTGCCCACTTTGACAGGCTGGAATGGCTTAGGGTTGACTACAGAGTACATCATCTTGCAATGCGTCTGGTCCACAAGATTCGATACACCACCAAGATACCCATGTACAGTGGTGTATCTGTCTAAATACTTCTTTAATGTCAACGAAGTCCACACCCACAACACCAGAGGAAGTTCAACAAACCATGTGCAACCCAGATTCGGCACAAACAAGGGACTAAATTAATTTCACTCCTATGCCAACAAAATGTGGAACGCCCTACCAACAGTCATTAAGACATCCAAATCCCTTGACTACTTCAACACCGCTCTTAAAGGGCACCTACGGACGGCTGAAATTCGAAACTGGCCCCTGTAAAATATGAATCCCCCACCCACCCCTTTTCCCCCTCACTGTATGTTTATTTTCCCTTTTTACCTATGATGATTTCCTGTTTTTGGCTATATAGTAGTGTATATTTGTACGTCTTTAAATGTTATGATGAATTGAACATGGTGAACCCTATTGTAAACAAGTGTAATGCTTTTATGCCGGTGATGTCCACAGTTAACAATCTTGTATTGAGTAAAGTTGTGCTTGAAATGTAATGTAATTCTCAAACTGTTTCTTCAATCAATCAATCAATCAATCACGGTAAAGCTGAGCATAACATGTCCTGCACCCCTTATGCTTAACTATAGAGAAAATGCATACATTTTCATAATTCTGAAAATATGGTTGATAAAAATATGAAAATTCTTACTCTGTGTTCAAAATGTGATACCATATTCTTCATTACATGAGAAGTATATGGCCATATTTAGCATAACATGTTCCCCTGTTAATTATGTCCAAAAGGTGTCCCCCCTACTAGCGGTGTAAATAATGGATATGGAAATAATTGGAATGATGCAAAGATCGTGTTGAACATGCACTCTTTAAGGAAAAATAATAAAATAAATCCTGTAAAAAATATTTGGTTTTTGAAAAATGTACTATGCTGAAATGGCACCGAATAGTAGGAATGTCTATGCAAGATCGGATTGTATGATTCGTGTTTGTTTTTATTGAGTAGGACCACTCTCTCTCCTCATGGCTCATTTCAATTGCTTTTTCCATAGGCTGCAGACTATAAATCAACAAACAGAGCAACGTGTTTGGCCCATAGGTTGGGACGAAGGAGTTGCCGCACAGAAACGCACTATTCTGATTGGCTCGTCCCTCTCTGAACGTGATACCTACAGTATAGAGTTTTGTGTGTGAGTTTCACGGGCCCGCCCACACCATTAAAGTTAAACAGTTAAGTTTTCTTTGAACTCAGTGGATTTTTATGAATTACCGATGCGGAGTTGTTGTCAGAAGTGCAGATGCGCGACATTGCAAATCTTCGGTAGACCTCGCAGACGCACAGAAGTTTGAACTAAAATCATGAGCACATCAGCTGCCACATCAACGAAGAATTGTTTACGTTTGGATGATTTCATTGCAGGATGGATCGGTGGTGAGTGTGTACCCCTACAGTAGCCTCTCTGTTTTCCTCCGCTGCTCTGTTCTGGGGAGCTGGCCTAGAACTAATATTGCTGTTGTTATATTCAAAGGGAATTAAGTATTCAGATGCGCATAGCCTGTATTAAATTGACCAACTGTTTGACCACATGGTACACTTATCTAATAGCTATATCAATATAGTATTCTTATGTTTGCTGCTATTTAAGTATGGTCTGCCTCCATTCCCAACAGATTTTGCACACAAAAAATAATAATAAAAAAACCCCGCTATTCAGTTGGAATGCATAATGTCCAATAGGGGCGCAGTTTGACACGGTTAGGCTATTGAATGAAGTAACATGCAGCCACTATTTCTACCTGACATATGGCCTGCCGCCTGCTGCTACATCAGGGGTTATAATACACTTTTCTTTTTAAATCATATTTGAAAATACTTATGGCCGACTGCATCTCCTGTCATGATCTTTGGACCATACAAAGTCGCATTACAACAATTGTATTTATTTACATTGCAATATCAATAGTACCTACGTCACTCCTAGTGCTGTGAACAAAACAAAAACAATAGCTAGCCTTTTTCTCATAATTATGCATGCACAGCATTGCTTCTGCAATCGTGGAGGGTGAGGTTCCAAACGGGGCTATATATGCAGTCCAATAGTATTTTGCTCAAATTGATTGATTTATTTAGGCCTACTTTATTAACAAGAATGTATGCTCAGCTCTGAACTCGGTAGAATCTGCACCTGCAGGCTCTCTGATAACAAACTCTAACAAAATATTTACACCTGGGAAAAACTGAATCCATTCTCTTTGGATCTAATAGTAATCTCAGCAAGGCAAATGGCTTCTTGGTTAGAGTTGGTGACAATGTTATCACACTTAATGGCCAAAAATGGCCACCAACGTAATAAAAAAAGTCAACCAAAGAACAAGATTCCTTTACAGGATCTCCTCACTGGTCAACAAAAACACCTTGAAGACCTTAACAGGAGCCCTCGTACAAGGTTTCTTTGACTATGCATGCACCTCCTGGTACCACAGCACCTCAAAGGCCCTTAAAACTAGGCTCCAGACTTCCCAAAACAAACTGGTCAGGCTCCTACTTGGCCTCACCCCCCGAACCCACCTCACTCCTGCCCACTTTGACAGGCTGGAATGGCTTAGGTCGACGACAGAGTACAGCATCTTGCAATGGGTCTGGTCCACAAGATTCGATACACCACCAAGATACCCATGTACCTCTAAATACTTCCTTAATGTCAACGAAGTCCACACCCACAACACCAGAGGGAGTGCAACGAACCATGTACAACCCAGATTCGGCACAAACAAGGGACTAAATTATTTTCGCTCCTATGCCACCAAAATGTGGAACGCCCTTAAGACATGCAAGACCCTTTACCTCCTTTATGATGAAATCCTGTTCTGTTCTTTGACTATATAGTCTATATTGAAGTGTCTATTTGTACGTCTCTAAATGTTTTGATGAATTGAACATGGACCCTCTTGTAAACAAGTGTAATGCTTAATTGGGTCGTCCACTCACAGTTTAACAGTCTTTGTATTGAGTTTGTGCTTGAAATGTACTGTAATTCTGCAAACTGTTAATAAATATTTCAATCAATCAATCAATCAATCAATGTCCACAAAGTACAGTCAAAAGTTCTGTTAAAAGGATAACACAAAACCCTCCAGGGGTGTTGTTTCCATTGTGGTCCATTTACACTTGATTCATCAGTAAAGACATATATATATACACAGTACAGAACACATATCGGTAAAAGCTGTAGCAGCAAAAGGTATGTTTACAGAAAAAAGAGCGTTGGGGCAGAGATGCTCTACTACAAATAGTTTTAAATGTAACCAGGTGTGGGCGGGAAAGGCCTTCTTTTAACGTTTTGAGAATCAAACAAAACAATTAGGATAAGCAGATAGGAATCGTTAGAATCGTCTGCCCAGGTTAATTTCAAAACACCCTGAAACTTCAATGTATGAAATTCACATGACTATATGCTGACGGGCCATACATAATTCATTCTGGAAGGAAGCCAGGGGCCATATCAAATCTGCCTTGTGCCACAACTGCCCCTTGACCGGACTTTGGTCTGTATGGCTGTAGGGCTATTTCTCAAATCTGCTTCCGCTTTTGCACAGACAGATGTATGCAGTGAAGATAAGAAGAAAAGCTGTCAGTTTTGTTTTTTAATCATAGGCGGGGGTGCATGTGCTTATATTAGATTAGCTTCTTTAGATTTGATTCCAATTAAAGGTATCTTCAGTGTTTTCACTTAATTCAAACATCACTTTTCTTCTTTTGTGATAATCATCCCTACTATAGAGTGTGCTGACCATATAAGGAGTTCCTCCCTGTCCCCAGATAACCCTTGGGGTCAAAAAAGGGGCCTTCCTCCAATCATGATCGAGCGGGGGCGGGACTTGGTGTGCATGCATGCTGTTGGCCTGTTGCACGTCCCCCCACTGTAGAGCGTGTGCAAGTGCACATCTTGTTACAGGGTCGGACCGGGGTTTTTTTTCCAAATCACCCAAATCACTGAATGCTCCTTTAATCATTTCCATTAGAGAGGGTTATAACTTATATGCAAGTATACAGATTGTTTGTTAATATGCATTGTGAATCAATATTGTAATTTTAGGAAGATCAATACATAATGCAAGGCAAAAAAGGCAAATAGATTATAGATATACTAATATTTACTGCCTATGCAAGATGTTCCATATAGGCCTTTATCAAACAATTTTCACAATTTTCATTTTAATCACCAGTAAATTGTGATTACTTATGAGTGGCGCTAGCCCCTCCAATGTCTGGCTTTCAGACATGACGTCATGTGGCAGCAAGTCTATGGACTTCTGTTCTCATTCATGCGCTCCCAACAATCAGCAAGCTCCCAACAATCAGCATGCCCCCTGTGTACAATCAGAAACAAACTCGCCCCTCACTTCACACAAGTGTGATTTATTTTTCTCTCAGCGAGCAAGATTCCAGTCGGGTTGGTCCAGTGTTTACAAAAACACTACCCCTGTTTTATGTCCCAAGCCTGCTTCAACAGAAAACATAATGAAATGTCATTTCCTTCACTAATTCAGACTTCACATCCATATTTAAAAATAAAAAAACGTAAAAAGAAAATGCCAAGTTAGTGCACTTTCCGGAGGAAGAAAATAAATCACTTTCCTGCATGGTCAGGGACCACCTTCACGGACCACCAGTGGTCCACAGACAATATATATTATGAACTGGAGTACAGAACTGGAGTGTATTTGTGCAGCACAGGAAGATTCAGACGAGATTTGCTACATTTTCATATATTGTATGGCATGTGGCAGCCCTTGTGATACAAAATATGAAATCTAATGTGAGCTCAAAAACAGAATGATCGTGACTCTGTCTCTAACTTTGTTTCTTTTTTCTTCCTGCCTCTTCCTTTCTCTCGTTCTGTTCATTCTCTCTCGCTCTGTCTCTGCAGGAGCCGCCAGTGTGGTTGTGGGCCATCCGTTGGACACAGTGAAGGTACCTTCGACCATCATACCCTGATTTTACCAAGCTTTTATAAAACGTTAAGGCTGTCCACCAAGCCTGATTCACTTAACCACTATTGTGTACTTTCTAGATCTGCTTTTTCACTATTCACATTTGAATGCCAGGTGGTTAAACTTGTTTATATGTATTAAGGATTAAGACACAGCTGTTTCTTTCTTAAGGATAAAGAAACCTTTTCAACAACTAGTGTTGTTGAAAATAGTTTTTCGAACACTCTCTTGAATAGCCCTGGTTTCAGTGGTTTGATTATCCTTTGTTCCTTTGTGAATGCATAATATAGTAATCAAAAGTGTATCAAAACAAGGAACAATAAAGTACAGAAAATGAATTAAACATAGAAAATGTAAATCATATTCTGCTGTATTGAGTTACTGAATATCTGGGTTCACTGAATTTCTTTTCTCCTTCTTTTTCCATTTCATTCCCATCAGACACGTCTACAGGCAGGGAAGGGCTACAACAGCATGTTTCACTGTGTTCTTACCATCTATAGAAAAGAGACCGTAAGAAATATCACTTGTTGGGCTCTTTTATTATATGGGTCGTACTACTGTAACTTCTTTCTCTTCTCTCTATTTCTCTCTGCCTTGGTCTGTGTTGTCCTCTCTACATCTCAACTGATCTCTCAATATTTGTGTCCAATCTGGGACTTTTATTTGATTAGGTTTTGAAATTAAGAGATGTACCATTAGAGTTTGTTTCAGTTCTTTTTTTCCACATGGACAGTGATAAGACCCTTATTAGACCTCTTATCTGTAGTATCTTTTTTGGCATTACATACTGGTCATTTACGCTGAAGAGGAGATTAGTTGGCAGTATCAGACATTATGCAAACAGCGAATAAAGCACGCACATCCAAAGTTATAAAGGCAGAGATAAATATCAAAGGGAAACAGAGTCTGAACACTGGATCCAGTTCCAAATGTATTTTCTTATTACCACCAAGGTGACGTTTCAAATCTAGAAAGTTTAGAAACGTAACCTTCGTTGGTGGTAATTAAAAAAGAGAGAGGGGGGGGGGGGGGGGTGTTATCCAAATGTTCCAAAGTCAATTCCATTATAAATGATGTGGCCATGCACCAGTCCGTGTCACATTTGTCAGGGATGAGGGATCAGATTACTTTTTACAGGCTGAGTACAGCTGTGTGTTGTTGTTTTGTCAGGTGTCCTAGAAAGTACAATAATGCTCCCATGCTGATTCTTCATCCATCTTACTGTACAAACACTCCCACAAGAGGGGATTGTCTGTCTGTCTGTCTGTCTGTCTATCTGTCTGTCTGTCTGTCTGTCTGTCTGTCTGTCTGTCTGTCTGTCTGTCTGTCTGTCTGTCTGTCTGTCTGTCTGTCTGTCTGTCTGTCTGTCTGTCTGTCATGCAGACATGCAGACATGCAGACATGCAGACATGCAGACATGATTGCACCCTTTTCGGGATGCATACTTAGTTTAGATTAGTCAATGATTAGACATGGGTTAAGGTTAGGTTTAGGTGTGCTGCCCCGTGGGAGGTTAGGTTTAGGGTGAGGGTTTGAGATAGGTTGTAGATGTAGGACTAATGACTGGTCTAACCAATGACTAGTCTAAACCAAAACCTGTCTAAACTAAGTATTTTCCTCTTGATTCCCTTGCACAGGTTACTGGTTTCTTCAAAGGCATGTCGTTTCCCCTGGCCAGCATCGCCGTCTATAACTCTATGGTGTTTGGCTTCTTTAACAACACCCAGCGGCTCATAAGCAAGTACCGCTATGGCGACGGGAGGCACCCGTGTGGTATGCTGGACCTGACGCTGGCCAGCATGTTAACTGGCCTGGTCTCCGTGGGTCTGGGAGCCCCCGTAGACCTCGTAAAGATCAGACTGCAGATGCAAACACAGACGGTTCTAGCAGGTATGTGAACGGTTTCACGTGATTAAACAAAAATATTTTCTTTTCCCCCAAAGTTGTCAGTTACCTGGGTATTATGTTGGAGGGAATTGCTGCAGTGTGAATATGGACAGTAGTTGTTACTAATTGTTTAGTTAAAAACCTGTGGCCTCATCGAGATCAGACTGCAGTAGCACATTTTAGCTGGTGAATATAGGCAGGCAGGTGAACTAGCATACTGTTGATTGATTACGCTCGCATGGCAGTTTATTTGTTTGAAAATATAGAAACATTCTTAATTTCAAAGTTACATTACAGGACTTTGTTAAAATCTGTTCTGTTCTGAGAGAGGTGAGTTGAGCTTTTGCTTGTGACTGATATGGTTTCCTTGTAATGAGGATCAGTGCCATGTCAACCTATACCGCTGGATGCCCAATATTTATCACACAATAAATTCTATAAACCTTGGTATGTTTTACGGGCCCTGTCAGCTGAAGGCCTTTGGAATGACCCTGATCACTTCCCTTGGGGAGCTGCCTGCGAATACTGACCAAAGTCAAAGATGACTCAAATGGACTGTAGAAGAGATCTTATGTGAATTAAACACTTTAACCCTAATGTCCCTATGGTAATAGCGGAACATTCTGTGAAAATAGCCGATCTATAAACTCACAACGTGTTGCAACACAACGCATTGTGAGCTTGTAGATTGGCTATTTTTGGTGTAATCGGAAAAAGTAGGGGGCCAAGTACAGACCCCGGGTATACAGGTATATAGTATGTAAGGGGTTAATTTAACTTTGAGTTATATCTCATATATGAAATGGGCCATATAGATAAGAGTAGTTTATTGGTAGTATGATAATTAGGAAGATATGTTATAGAAGTTTACAGTGTCACAATAAAGTACCCTTGTGACCATGTTGTGTCTAGGGTGTGTTGTCACTCTGTAAAACAACTGTAAAACTATAAAACCGAGTCATTCAAATCAGGTTAACTGTACTGAAAGTGTTATTGTGTTTCACTTCCTTATTATGACCTCATGCTCATTTAGTCATTTTCTCGTGTGACATTACCCGACAACAGACTACTTGGTTCACGACAGTTTTGGCATTGGCTCAAGAACAAACTGCTTGAGATATCCTATTAAAAACAGACAGAGGAGAAAATATACCTCCTGGATGGAGTAATAACACTAATATTGTGTCACTTTGCTGACTCACTGGAGTAGGTTGGGTGTTGCTCATGGACACGTGGCTACAGGGTGGACTGTACAGTACCTTGGACATTTCCATGGTCAAACCAACTAACTCTGCCTCCTCAACATGCTCTTACCATCCCTCAAAGTTCAATGACTTCTGTCCCAGAGGTCATACAGTACAATTAAAACGATCCCTCAGCTCCTGATGACAGTATTGTACAAGTAAGACGCGCAAACGCGGGAAGCGAACGCAGCTCGTGTGTGTGTGGTTGTGTGTGTGTGTGTGTGTGTGTGTGTGTGTGTGTGCTACAGCTGCGCCCTGTGTGTGTGTGTGTGTGTGTGTGCTACAGCTGCGCCCTCTGGTGGCGGGCGGGTGGTGTAACAGCGGGACACACACACACACACACACACACACACACACACACACAGACATTCAGCCCTTGCTGTCATAGTAAGTGGCTCACTGCGTTCGCAATAAAGTCTAATTTCACTTCCAATGCAGTCATATGACAAAGTATAAACTAGATCAAACCTGCTCATTTAACCACCGTCATTCTATAATGTGTTGTGTTGTGAGCTTGTAGATCGGCTATTTTTTGATGATCTTTGAATAGGGCTTAAGTGGGTAACCAGATAAAAATTATAATAATAATATTTCACAAACACTGACATCCGCTCATGTTTGTGTCGCCGATACCCAGAGAACCTCCACCTCGCCGCCAACACGTCCACCGGTGGCAACATCCCTGCAGGGTGCCACACCCTGCGTTCTGTGGACGTGGCGGGCCAGAGGCTCTACAGGGGCCCCATTCACTGCATCAGCAGCATCCTGCAGACTGAGGGCGTCCCGGGGCTGTACAGAGGAGCCGGGGCCATGCTGCTGAGGGACGTTCCCGGTTACGTGCTCTACTTCATTCCCTACACCATCGCATGTGACTTGTTGAGCCCCGACGGCAAGACCAACCCTCATCCTTTCTCCATCTGGTTGGCTGGAGGACTAGCAGGTAGATTGTGTGCGTGTGCGTGTGTGTGTGTGTGTGGGATAAAAAATATTAAAAGAACACTCACAAGAGCAAAGGGAAACACACTGTACTGTACTGTTGTGCCGTCACCGTCACTCAATGTAGGTGGGGCACTGAAACGGCAGCATTCATAGCAGAAAGGCATTTGCTTCACTTCTCCCTCTCAGTTCTGGGGGCTTGGCCCGAACGGAACAGCTGCTGTGAGTTTAGTCCGCAACGCACAGCTGCCTTTCACAGCCATTCGATGACCCACCTACATTAGTTAACGCTTTGGTTGTTTTCAAGGCTTGCAACACTGGGTTTTAATGATAAATACTTCAAGTATTGGATAAAAAAATACATATTTCACCTGCGAATAATCAAATATTGGACTACTTTGAGGTATTTAAAGACGAATAGTCGAATACCAAAAATCTGTATCAGTACACACACACACACACACACACAGAGCACATGGTCCAAATGTTTGTGCTGCAGCGTAGATTCCAACACGGTTTTATCAACATTATTCAAGTGAGATGCGTTGGTTTTATAGACTATTTAATAGCAATATTAGGCTATAGCAATATGTATGACACCTGGATTTACCCAAGGAATAAAGGTTATTATCATCTATCGATACAGACAGACAGACAGACAGACAGTATGTGAGAACAGCTGTAATAAAGACCTTCTCGGGGTGCCGTCGCAACCCCGCTCATACTGTATGATGTCCAGTTGGCAAATATCAAGGTATTCAGAAACGCTCGGGAAGGCATCGGCGAGCGCTTTTATAGCCGCTGGATCTTCTCGCAGAGCCTTTCTCACACAACGAGCAAAACCTCGCCGATAAAGGCCTGATCTTGCATCCGATTAGGGGTTTTGTCGGCGAGCGGAAAAAAAAGCTCCCCGACAGCATAATCGGAGCAAATATCGTGCAGTGGGTAGGGGGCCTTCGGAATGTGATGAAAACTGAAAATCTCCATGAACTGTGGTGTGTAAAGAAGTATTTTTTGGGGTGAACTAAGTTCTGTCTTTAATGGAACGGGGGGGTTGTGTAACAACTTTCCCTCTATAGTGAGGTAAACCTTTGTAGAGAGTTGTCAACAGACACAGCAATGCTTAAATGTTAATTCCTTCCACTGAAAAGAGCTGGAGGAACCTCGTGGACAGCTTCCAGCTTTGAGAGAATGGTTGTAATTAGGTGTACTTTTTTGTTTATACGTGGGTGGGATGAAAATTGTTCTGCATAGTCTGCATAATTAAAGAAGTACCAGAAAAATATCTCTTCTGGTATGTTTTCCTCGTGATTACTGTCATCCTGGTTGCTCTCATTTTTGTGTGAATTAAATTAAAGTTTTCAACATTTAGCGGACGGCCTTTGTTACGGTGATTACAGATTGCAGACTGCACAGTTTTGGCCGGCTTACGTTGGTTATACCCGGTATGATGGATAAGGTCTTAACCGCTGGCCAGTCTGTATGAGTTGCAAGCGGCATGCATGCTACATTACAGATCAAAACAGCTTTTTTCTTTAGAAAGTCTTGGCCGTGTGCGTCGTGGGGAAGCGCTTGAAAGCCCAAATTGTTTTGTTTTGTTTTGTTTGGAGGGAAAATGCCTTCCAGATGCTGCAGACGCCATACTTGTGGAAGACAGTGAAGGTTGGAAGCAGCTGCAGTGCATGCAGGAGATGCGCAATCCAGATGCAAACTTTATGATGGGAACCCATTAGAAAAAGCAAACGAGGTCAGCGGTCTAGGGCTCCAGGCACCTTGGCTGGTACTCCAGTCTGGCAGTGTGCCGCGGGTTCGACTCTACGGCCTTCACTGCATGTCACGCCCCATCTCTCTCCCCATTTCCTGTCAGCCTACTGTCTGTCCTTCATAAAAAATATATAAAATAAAGGCGAAAGCCACAAAAAAAAACATTTAAAAAAATAAAAAGCAAACAGTGCCATATTTTCCTGTGAATTTGCGTGAGTCAACAGTCTGTCTCGAGAGACTAGTTTGAAAGTGACAAATGTTTTTAATTTGTTTATAATATATATTATAATATATATTATTTGAATGATGGGATTCTGGAAAGCACCAGAAGACATAGCATTGAGTTCTAAACTTTAGCAGCAAATTATGATGACAATTACAATGGTCAATATTTGCAATTTAGTATTGATACCATGAATAACTTAACTAATTGTATTGGTTTTATTGCTTACTTTTTGCTGCTGCAACAGGCCAGTATTCCCCATCGATCTGAAATAATATATGTTAGATTTAGTTCAGAAATCTATAATTTATCTATTTATTTTAAATATTGTTTAAAATAAATACTAGTCCTTACCCGTTCTGAAAATATGAACATCAAATGCTGTTCAGTGTGGGTAATGCGATGTAATAGATGACATTAGGCTACTGATAGGGGGGAATAATTCTGATTCTAAATGAAGTTATTGAATATTTTCACTTTCGGTGTTGCACTTTGTAGACGGTCCCTAACCGCCGTATGCTGCCCATAGAGATGCATATAATCTATTAAACTTGGAGGTTGGCTTTGGTGTTTGTAATTAAAGCAGGGCACATTGAGGCTGGAGGACAGAGCTGTGCGGCGCTATAGGTTCCGTGAGGCTGTCCGTGCTTCCGTGGCATTTTGAGAAGGCGTCCTAAGCAGGCAGCAGTCTTGCTCTGTGCAAAGGAAGCGTACAGACAGAATGACAGACAGTCAGCGTTCGGTCAATTTAGTGTAGATTTAGTGTAGATATTTAGTTGGCTTTCAAGCTTCCGCTTCCACAACAACTAAACAGAGGCAGAACGTGCATCCGATTAGTGACCTGTTATTCAGAATAGACTAAATGCCTTTTAAATCAGCATGAATTAAAAATTAAAGTCACGTTTTCACCTACTTCAACCATGTGGTTAACTTAATGTTTCAGGATCCATCTCCTGGGTGACTGCAACACCAGCGGATGTGGTGAAGAGCAGAATGCAGGCTGATGGTCAGCTCCACAGGAAATACAAGGGTGTCCTCCACTGTATTATACACAGCTACAGGACTGAGGGCCTACAGGTGAGCTAGCGACTCCTCTTTCATTATACACAGTACAATATGTCTTCATTTAACAGTGTACATATGAAACCAAATGGACCTGTAAAGTTACAAATTAACACTGAAGATTCTCAACAGGATTTCTCCCCCCTTCTTAATAATAATAATAATAATAATAATAATAATAATAATAAGGGTAATAATAATAATAATATCAATAGTAAGATCATAATTTGTTTATTGGAGCAAACATTTCCAAGAGACACCGTACATATAAGTAATATCACCTACTACACCTACAGTATGTCCAAAACAACAAACTGTTTCCAAAGCCGATGTACCAGTCATGTTTACATGAAAAGGAACACATTCTATGGTCGTTGAGGACTTGGACCTGATCTTAAAAACACTGCATGCCAGAGGAAAGTTCAGCACCCTTACTCTGTATCTTCTTGGAATTCTAATTCTGTGCCAGTAGCCTTCATTCTATGCATGCGCGCTTGCGTGTGTGTGTGTGTGTGTGTGTGTGTGTGCGTGCCTGCGTGCGTGCGTGTGTGCGTGTGTGTGTGTGTGTGCTTGCATGCGTGCGTGCGTGCGTGCGTGCGTGCGTGCATGCATGTTTCCCTTTGCTCTCTGTGAATGTGTGTCAATGTTCTTTCAGTTACATCAGGACACAAACAAACAAACCCCCCAAAAACATTGGTACAGTTCTGCAAAACGGCCACCTGCGCAATGCAGTACTGTTGCTCAACTTAAATTTTACTGAAGGATAAGATTATATCCTTGTATTAAACTACTCAAATAAAAGTACAGAATTGAATACAACTCTGAGTGTTGACCTGAACCAATTTCAGACCATTTAACCAACAAAATGTGTAGTGTAGTAGTAAAGACTTATGATGGAAAAGAGGTTGAAAGAAACTTAAATGGATCATCAGATTGTGACATAACAGCAGAGGCCGTCCACACAAAACACTATAATACCATTTAAATATAACGTTCAGCCCCGGTCAGCATTATAGTCGTGGTGTGGACTCTGCCATGTACTTGAACCTTTTTTTAACTGTTATTTCAAACAATATATTTACAAAATATTATAGTTATAGTGCTTGGTTCTTGGTGCTTGATTTCATTGCGCGCCGGTGTCACACCCCGAAATACAGTAAATGGCAGATCTACAAGCTCACTGTAGGCTACTCTGTAATTCTTTACCTTTCACAAAGGTAGTTTAATCCAGAAATGTACATGAAAGTAGAATTACCCTAGAACAGTGGTTTTCAACCAGTGGTCCTTGAGGGGGTTCCAGGTGGTCCCCAGCTAAATGATGGAGAGTTGGTAACCAAATGGTCCTTTATTGGATCTTTAACTCATGCGAGAGTTGAAACCCAAGAGTTCAAATATTGTTAAACATCTGCATTACTTAATTTACAAGACGTCTACACAATTAGAGAATGTAGAATTATTGTTATTTTGATCAACGTTTTCCTGTTCTTATATCTTATCTTATCCAACGACAACAAAATATTCTGAGAGGACTGAGAGGCTAAATCTCATCTAATGGTGGCCCGTGGCTAAAATGCATATAAATAATGGGCCTTGATATGAAAAGGGTTGAAAACCACTGCTCTAGAATGAACTCAGAAAGTACAGTACATGAAAAAGTTATATTCACCCTCACATAGATGGTGAAAATGAGTGTTTACATACAGTATAAAGGTAGTGTATTATTACCCAGCCCAGGTCATGCCAGGTGGGCCGGTGGCTCAAAGAGACTTGTGCCCACCGCAGTCACAAGATCAGAACACACATGGGCTGTATTTTGCGTGTCTTAAGTACCAGGTCTTATTCCCTAACTTGAGTAAACTAAAGACCTGGAGGTGTGATCAATGCTCTTTGGCCACTCAGAATAGCCAAATGGCATTGATCACACCTCCAGGTCTTTAGTTTACTCAAGTTAGGGAATAAGACCTGGTACTTAAGACACGCAAAATACAGCCCATAGTGACAAGAGCAGCATCCGATGTCACTTTGTCCACGATTTGTCACAATTTGTCTGTTTTCAGTTTAGTGCAACACGACACCTGAACCAACCTAAAAGGTCTACACTACAGTATTTCTGCTTTATATTTATACCTGTCCGACTGCTGTGCTGTGCTATACAGTTATTATTATTAGTGTTGGTCAAGTTAGGGCAGGGTTGCAAACTGTGTCAGGAACAGTAGAACATTCAGATTTTGTGTTTCACATTTATTTAATTGTGAAATCATGCAATGAATTCAAACTTAACCTTGCCCTCGCCTCGCACACAATGTGGTTAGCAAACATAAATTAATTGTAGCAGCCATCTCCACATCCACTCAGATGCAGAACAAAACAGAGGCCATTACAGACCATTTTAGCAAAAACATGACAGACAACAATAATCACAAAAATCCTGATGGCCAATTATTATGTCAAAGAAATTGCAATGTTAAGCAAAGTAATCATGATTTTAATTGTAGCCATAACCGTGCAGCCCAAAGTCAAGTACACAAACTATCTGACATAATCTAAGCTTTCCCCTGATAGATATAACTTGAGTAACTATTGGTTAATTGTAGAAAACAGCTGATGATCAGTGTTGGAACACCAGATCAATAGGCATCACGATCATTGCGCTTTTTCTTTTACAAAACAAACTCAGCAAACTCAAACCATGGTTGGATCAATATACTAGGGTTATACCAGGACAACTTCTCTGAGTTAAAGCCAAGCCTACTGTAGAATCATTGCTATCCAGGTCATATAATTTCTCACAAATGGATGATTTTAGACCCGTAACCTTTCATTATACATTTTATCTTGATGGAATGGTAAACTTGAACCTCAATGCTTGAAATGGTCATGGGTGTCCTGGCGACTCAGCCCCAAAGTGCACTTACCACACTACTGCACAAGTGCATTGCATGATTTGCATTAGGTCTCTTTTAGGTGGTCTTTACACGAGAACGGTGTTCATATGAAACGGCAATCGTTTGCTGGTGTCCCTTTAGACGAGAACAGGAGGTGTTCAGGTGTTTCAGGAGGTGAAAATGCAACAAAGTGAAACCACCTCCCAGAGTGTAAATCATGGCTCACGTTGGCTCACAGCACATATGTTTATTAGTTCCTACAATGAACAAGCCTCCCTCCTAACAAGCACCACTCATCAGCGATGGTGAATGTAAAACCATGATGTAAATGAAATGCCTTGTGATAGGTGGCAGGCAGCAGCGTTTATGTAGCCTAATGTATAATAAAATATATAACCATCCCGTGGCGTGCTCTGCCTGCATGCTCTGGGCTGCCTGTCAGCCTGTCTGTCACTTTGATGTGTTATTATAAAGCAGGCAGCGAGCGACGGCCACAACCCCGTTGTGGTCTGGAAGCATCATTCAAAACCCCAAGAGACGGCGACCATCTCCAGATAAAACGGCGAAGTCCCGTTGCGTTCTCATTTTTATTGACCCTTTACACGAGAACGCACACTTTATGAAAACGCTATAATGTCCAGGTCACCCACGTACAAGTAGTCCCCTCTTTTGAATGATGCTTCCAGACCACGACGGGGTTGTGGCCATCGCTCGCTGCCTGTTTTCTACTAACGCATCGAGGTGACAGACAGGCTGACAGGCAGCCCAGAGCATGCAAGCAGAGCGCGCCACGGGATGGTTATATAATTTATAATACATTAGGCTACATAAACGCTGCTGCCTGCCACCTATCACAAGGCATTTCATTTACATCATGGTTTTACATTCACCTTGATGTGGCGCTTGTTAGGAGGGAGGCTTGTTCATTGTAGGAACTAATAAACATTTGCGTTGTGAGCCAACGTGAGCCATGATGTCATAAGTTTTGCGGATTCGCCATTTTGCCTGTTTATATGGAAACCATAGGAAACGGCGTTCTCAAAGATTTCCACTCTGGGAGGTGGTTTCACTTTGTTGCGTTTTCACCTCCTGAAAACGCCGTCATCGTCTAAAGGGACACCAGCAAACGATACTTTATTTTTCCGTTTCCTATGAACACCGTTCTCGTGTAAAGACAACCATAGTGTCTCTCTATGTTGTCCATTACCGTGTTCTGCCCGCGTTTTTCCTTTCATCTTAAAATTATGTTGTGATCTTTCCTGCAGGTGTTCTTCCGGGGTGCATCAGTTAACGCCATCCGAGGGTTCCCGATGAGTGCGACCATGTTTCTGACCTATGAACTCTCCCTCAAGTTCTTCAGAAGCTTGTAATGGCTGTCGAAGTAAAAGAAACTCCATGGAACACATAATTATTGGGAATTGAGCTGAGCTTAGTACATTTTGAGAAGTGTGGTTGCAGTTTTACTCCCATGAATCCAGAATTCTTGGTAGCACTTAAGAATTAAGAATGAATTCCAATGCATTAACCTATGGTTTGAAATGTAGAAAGGTACAGAGATTACATAGTTTCACTGTCAGTAGGCCTATTTGTGAAAATCTCAGACATGATAACTGTATACAGTATATCATCAAAGAAAGTCTGTTCTTTAATTGTGTATTTTCAATAATTCACAATGGAAATCTACTAAACACCTTTGGATGTTAAATAAGCCCATTTATACTTAAGTACAAGTACTGACCCAGAGCCTTCTGTCCATGTTCTGGGTTTGTCCAACATTTTATGTAAGCTTACAGATTCGGACAAAATGGAGCAGTAGGCTACCAAAATAAATTCTTCAACTAAATTTAGTTAAAACGATTAACACTTTTTTTTCTTTCATAATGGCAGAACAGTTTTGGGAGAAGTTGTGCAAATTGAAGAGAACTTTTAAACATTATAATGACCTGATTGATCGTTGTTGTTTGTAAAAAAGACTGCCCTCTAGTTGATGTATTGCTCAACATCCATGCCGATGTAGAACACATGAATCTACAGCGACGGTTTGAAATGGACATTTATTTTCATACATAAAGGGAGTATTACTATGAATGGGTCAAGTTCAACACCGTATTGCTGTGTATACTACTGTTGTAAGATAAAGTGCTCTATGAAGGTCATGTCTCCTACTGGGCCAAGAACTACTGTAGGCTATAGTACGATGCTGTGTTTCTGCTTGCCTATCAAGCCTGGCTCTTTAGCCGACTGGTAACGTACCGGGTTCGCCTTCCGGCCGAGGCTACATTGATGGGATAAGTTTCTCTGTTCGTTCCTCTGCGTTCTTCTGCGTAGTCGACAGCATGTTACTTGCCTGATTGTGGAGGTCCCTACAGTCATTCATTCGTGGACGTGCTTCCAGGTAGGGGGACGTCTATGGCGGGTCGAGCGTCTGTGACGCAGTGCGATCCGAGTGAGAGAGTACGCAGAGGTAAAGTCAGTGACGTATCACGGCCAGAAAGCACAGGTGTGAATGGCACTTATACGTCACAGTCTTATGACTTGACCACCAGAACGACACACAAAGCTATTTGCATCGTGGCCGTGGAATTCTCTCAAATGTAATAATAGATACGGTGCTCCATTGATGCTTGACTATCAAGCCTGGCTCTTTAGCTGACTGGTAACGTATACCCACCAATCGGATCCATAGGTCCCGGGTTCGCCCCCCTGCCGAGGCTACACTACTAACAGCTAACAGGGGATCACAGATCGCTCATGAATTGTATGGTAATATTTGCATTATAAACCCTGTTAAATATAAATTTGTTTTATTACATTATCTTCTTTGCAGCATTCTGCATTGTTGACACTGATTGTCTATTTCTGTGTATCCCATGTTACTGAATGTACTTACAGTATGAATGTTTCTTATATTAAGAAAAGCAAGTTTTTTTTCTTCTTTTTTTTTACTAATGGATGGATTCAGGTACACATTATTCACAGTATTATTGCTTTTCAGATTCATTAGCCTCTCAGCAGCTAATCAGTATTTACAAGGACTGCATGTAATTGCACACAAATAAAGCCTTTGTCTACTGTTATATTTCTAATAGTTGTCTTAAAACGTTGTTTCTATCTCATGAAAATATACATATGTAAATAATATAAAATGGCATTCCAGATGCTGGTGAGACAGATGTTTTATTGTAAATAAAGATTTTAATTAAAATGTAAAGAGCCTTCTTGATCCTTTCAACTACTAGTACTTCCATGAGTAACAGTCATAATGCATTTCTAATACGAGTAGAGTACAGTTACTATGTCAAGTAACATTACGTTGAGACACAGATTTTGTATTTGTATTTGTATTGTATTTTTTTACCCAGTATTTGCGATTCAAATTACTTTATGATGTATTTGCGGATCTATGATTACAATTATGAGTGTTCTTAACCATATCTATTTGAAAGTACTGCTGGTGCATTTTTGTGGATAACGTCATACAACTTTCCGGTCTCCACTGGCAATAGACCAACAGTACATGTTTAACTTTGTGTATCCAATGATACTGAGGCTCTGAGGGTGGCTAAGTCCAAGCATCATCCCAGGCATCTAAGGTGAGTGAGGAGGTGACAGATCTTGTGTCTGGACTCCTCCAGGCCAGAGGAGATCTCTGGTGTATAGCCAGCTGGTCCTCAGAGAATGAGATCCAGTACCAGGGTCAAACATTTAGGCCAGGGGTTTTCAACAGGTGGTCCGTGGACGTATTTAATTTAGTAGCCTAAAAAAATGCTTTCCACTAGTTGGGGAAACAGTGAACTGAATGACCTGGGGATCCTATGATGACCGTCCATGTAGTCATTTACTGACAAGTTGGAGGTCAAGAAATTCAAAAGAAAAAGGGAGTTGGAATCTCGAGAGGGGGAAGTGCATCTGATTGTCTGGTTGAGTCATTATTATGAGGAAATTATTTGTAGTCAATGGACCATTGGTTGAGAAACAGTTGGATGCATACACATGGGATGCATAGCAAGTGTTACAAAATCACTAATCTTAGCCCATATACCCCAGGTTGATTCTAAGTCAGGCTGGTGGTCCCTCGTTCACAATCAGTTGAAAACCCCTGATTTAGGTGTTCCAAGGCTTTCAGCCTGGAACCTTTTACATTGAAATGTTTTGTAGTTTCTGAGTTATTTAACTTAAACGCCCAATGCATTTACTTTCCACACTGACATCAAGTAGCACAGATTTGTCAGTTAGATCTATGGTTAGAACATTGGCCACATGATCGGGAGATGGTGAGTTCAAGCCACACTCAAGTCTTTACTTTCAAGACCGATTTACAGAAGAACAAAACAAACAAAAAAGCAGTGTCAAATGTCTGGAACCAGTGGCTCAGTGTGTTAGAATACTGCCACATGATCGGGAGATGGTGAGTTCAATCCCCACTCAAGTCTTTACTTTCAAGACCAATTTCACAAGAAGAAAACTAACAAAAAAGCATTGTGAATTGTCTTTGACCAGTGGCTCAGTGTGTTAGAACGCTGCCACACACACAAAAAAAGGGTGCCAATCCCACCCAGTCTTTACTGTGACACTTTGCAATCCACACTGACATGGAGCACAGAAAAGCTGTGTTGTAGTAACCAGCAGTTAGCTCAGTTTGATGAGTGGCTGTGCTTGTGATCCACAGGTCCAGGGTTCAAATCCCACATTTGTCATGTGGCACTGTGACACTTTGCTTTGCACACTGACTTTCAGAAGGACAACTTTAAAGCAGCACAGAAATTCCCAATGATTGTGTGCTTGTAAGTGGCCCAGCGGATAAGTCAGATGATATCCGTAGTATACCTGGTAGAAGTGTGCCGGTTCAAACCGGACATACTCCTAGTAGGGTGGTGATGGTTCAAATCACCGAGACCTAGAGTAGGAGTGGCCCACAGGGAATACCTAGTAGAAGTATGCCGGCAGGAGTGTGTGCAGTTAAGATCCCTGGTGGAAAAATCAGATAATATCCATAGAATACCTGTAGTGAGTAGGGAGAGAGAGAGAATCAGTTGATCAACAGTTTGGATTTAGGATAGACAATTGATATTTGTCTTTTATAATTGAGAGAACATTGAACGATGACTCCATTCACACTTTTTATTATTCAGCTTACTGTGGAGACGCATGCTGGAACTTTTTACTGAAATGTTTTGTAGTTTCTGAGTTATTTACTTAAACGCCCAATGCATTCTCAATGGCAATAGCACAAATTTTGGCATGCTACGATAGTCCTACATACTTAGACCTAGAAAACCCATTCTAGCCTACTTAGTTTCATCTTACGGTGGACATGTTTGCCTTAAAAGGAATCTTTGAAATGTTTCATAGTTTTAGAAATATAGTGCTTTCAAATTTGAGACATTTATAATGGGGCTCAATGGCAGCTCTATAGGCACGTCAAAAATCACTTTGACCTAGAAACTCCATTCACACTTTTTATTATTCAGCTTACTGTGGAGACACATGCTGGAACGTTTTACTTTGAAATGTTTTGTAGTTTATGAGTTATTTAACTTAAACGCCCAATGCATTCTCTATGGCAATAGCACAAAATTTGGCATGCTACTAGTCCTACATACTTACACCTAGCAACCCCATTCTAGCCTACTTAGGTTCATCTTACGGTGGACATGTTTGCCTGAAAAGGAATCTTTGAAATGTTTCATAGTTTTAGAAATATAGTGCTTTCAAATTTGAGACATTTAACATGGGGCTCAATGGCAGCTCTATAGGCACGTCAAAAGTCACTTTCACCTAGAAACTCCATTCACACTTTTTATTATTCAGCTAACTGTGGAGACACATGCTGGAACTTTTTTTTATTTTTAGGTTTTGTAGTTTATGAGTTATTTAACTTAAACGCCCAATGCATTCTCTATGGCAATAGCACAACATTTGGCATGCTACTAGTCCTACATACTTACACCTAGCAACTCCATTCTAGCCTACTTAGGTTCATCTTACGGTGGACATGTTTGCCTGAAAAGGAATCTTTGAAATGTTTCATAGTTTTAGAAATATAGTGCTTTCAAATTTGAGACATTTAACATGGGGCTCAATGGCAGCTCTATAGGCACGTCAAAAGTCACTTTCACCTAGAAACTCCATTCACACTTTTTATTATTCAGCTAACTGTGGAGACACATGCTGGAACTTTTTTTTATTTTTAGGTTTTGTAGTTTATGAGTTATTTAACTTAAACGCCCAATGCATTCTCTATGGCAATAGCACAACATTTGGCATGCTACTAGTCCTACATACTTACACCTAGCAACTCCATTCTAGCCTACTTAGGTTCATCTTACGGTGGACATGTTTGCCTGAAAAGGAATCTTTGAAATGTTTCATAGTTTTAGAAATATAGTGCTTTCAAATTTGAGACATTTAACATGGGGCTCAATGGCAGCTCTATAGGCACGTCAAAAGTCACTTTCACCTAGAAACTCCATTCACACTTTTTATTATTCAGCTAACTGTGGAGACACATGCTGGAACTTTTTTTTATTTTTAGGTTTTGTAGTTTATGAGTTATTTAACTTAAACGCCCAATGCATTCTCTATGGCAATAGCACAAAATTTGGCATGCTACTAGTCCTACATACTTACACCTAGCAACCCCATTCTAGCCTACTTAGGTTCATCTTACGGTGGACATGTTTGCCTGAAAAGGAATCTTTGAAATGTTTCATAGTTTTAGAAATATAGTGCTTTCAAATTTGAGACATTTAACATGGGGCTCAATGGCAGCTCTATAGGCACCTCAAAAGTCACTTTCACCTAGAAACTCCATTCACACTTTTTATTATTCAGCTTACTGTGGAGACACATGCTGGAACTTTTTTTTATTTTTATGTTTTGTAGTTTATGAGTTATTTAACTTAAACGCCCAATGCATTCTCTATGGCAATAGCACAAAATTTGGCATGCTACTAGTCCTACATACTTACACCTAGCAACCCCATTCTAGCCTACTTAGGTTCATCTTACGGTGGACATGTTTGCCTGAAAAGGAATCTTTGAAATGTTTCATAGTTTTAGAAATATAGTGCTTTCAAATTTGAGACATTTAACATGGGGCTCAATGGCAGCTCTATAGGCACGTCAAAAGTCACTTTCACCTAGAAACTCCATTCACACTTTTTATTATTCAGCTTACTGTGGAGACACATGCTGGAACTTTTTTTTTTTTTTATGTTTTGTAGTTTATGAGTTATTTAACTTAAACGCCCAATGCATTCTCTATGGCAATAGCACAAAAGTTGGCATGCTACTAGTCTTACATACTTACACCTAGCAACCCCATTCTAGCCTACTTAGGTTCATCTTACGGTGGACATGTTTGCCTGAAAAGGAATCTTTGAAATGTTTCATAGTTTTAGAAATATAGTGCTTTCAAATTTGAGACATTTAACATGGGGCTCAATGGCAGCTCTATAGGCACGTCAAAAGTCACTTTCACCTAGAAACTCCATTCACACTTTTTATTATTCAGCTTACTGTGGAGACACATGCTGGAACTTTTTTTAATTTTTATGTTTTGTAGTTTATGAGTTATTTAACTTAAACGCCCAATGCATTCTCTATGGCAATAGCACAAAATTTGGCATGCTACTAGTCCTACATACTTACACCTAGCAACCCCATTCTAGCCTACTTAGGTTCATCTTACGGTGGACATGTTTGCCTGAAAAGGAATCTTTGAAATGTTTCATAG
Source organism: Protomyctophum parallelum (assembly GCF_964188405.1). NCBI lineage: Eukaryota > Metazoa > Chordata > Actinopteri > Myctophiformes > Myctophidae > Protomyctophum > Protomyctophum parallelum. The sequence goes on from NC_139711.1 coordinate 11,333,041, forward strand.
TTTTAGAAATATAGTGCTTTCAAATTTGAGACATTTAACATGGGGCTCAATGGCAGCTCTATAGGCACGTCAAAAGTCACTTTCACCTAGAAACTCCATTCACACTTTTTATTATTCAGCTAACTGTGGAGACACATGCTGGAACTTTTTTTTTTTTTAGGTTTTGTAGTTTATGAGTTATTTAACTTAAACGCCCAATGCATTCTCTATGGCAATAGCACAAAATTTGGCATGCTACTAGTCCTACATACTAACACCTAGCAACCCCATTCTAGCCTACTTAGGTTCATCTTACGGTGGACATGTTTGCCTGAAAAGGAATCTTTGAAATGTTTCATAGTTTTAGAAATATAGTGCTTTCAAATTTGAGACATTTAACATGGGGCTCAATGGCAGCTCTATAGGCACGTCAAAAGTCACTTTCACCTAGAAACTCCATTCACACTTTTTATTATTCAGCTAACTGTGGAGACACATGCTGGAACTTTTTTTTATTTTTAGGTTTTGTAGTTTATGAGTTATTTAACTTAAACGCCCAATGCATTCTCTATGGCAATAGCACAAAATTTGGCATGCTACTAGTCCTACATACTTACTCCTAGCAACCCCATTCTAGCCTACTTAGGTTCATCTTACGGTGGACATGTTTGCCTGAAAAGGAATCTTTGAAATGTTTCATAGTTTTAGAAATATAGTGCTTTCAAATTTGAGACATTTAACATGGGGCTCAATGGCAGCTCTATAGGCACGTCAAAAGTCACTTTCACCTAGAAACTCCATTCACACTTTTTATTATTCAGCTAACTGTGGAGACACATGCTGGAACTTTTTTTTATTTTTAGGTTTTGTAGTTTATGAGTTATTTAACTTAAACGCCCAATGCATTCTCTATGGCAATAGCACAAAATTTGGCATGCTACTAGTCCTACATACTTACACCTAGCAACCCCATTCTAGCCTACTTAGGTTCATCTTACGGTGGACATGTTTGCCTGAAAAGGAATCTTTGAAATGTTTCATAGTTTTAGAAATATAGTGCTTTCAAATTTGAGACATTTAACATGGGGCTCAATGGCAGCTCTATAGGCACGTCAAAAGTCACTTTCACCTAGAAACTCCATTCACACTTTTTATTATTCAGCTAACTGTGGAGACACATGCTGGAACTTTTTTTTATTTTTAGGTTTTGCAGTTTATGAGTTATTTAACTTAAACGCCCAATGCATTCTCTATGGCAATAGCACAAAATTTGGCATGCTACTAGTCCTACATACTTACACCTAGCAACCCCATTCTAGCCTACTTAGGTTCATCTTACGGTGGACATGTTTGCCTGAAAAGGAATCTTTGAAATGTTTCATAGTTTTAGAAATATAGTGCTTTCAAATTTGAGACATTTAACATGGGGCTCAATGGCAGCTCTATAGGCACGTCAAAAGTCACTTTCACCTATAAACTCCATTCACACTTTTTATTATTCAGCTAACTGTGGAGACACATGCTGGAACTTTTTTTTATTTTTAGGTTTTGTAGTTTATGAGTTATTTAACTTAAACGCCCAATGCATTCTCTATGGCAATAGCACAAAATTTGGCATGCTACTAGTCCTACATACTTACACCTAGCAACCCCATTCTAGCCTACTTAGGTTCATCTTACAGTGGACATGTTTGCCTGAAAAGGAATCTTTGAAATGTTTCATAGTTTTAGAAATATAGTGCTTTCAAATTTGAGACATTTAACATGGGGCTCAATGGCAGCTCTATAGGCACGTCAAAAGTCACTTTCACCTAGAAACTCCATTCACACTTTTTATTATTCAGCTTACTGTGGAGACACATGCTGGAACTTTTTTTAATTTTTATGTTTTGTAGTTTATGAGTTATTTAACTTAAACGCCCAATGCATTCTCTATGGCAATAGCACAAAATTTGGCATGCTACTAGTCCTACATACTTACACCTAGCAACCCCATTCTAGCCTACTTAGGTTCATCTTACGGTGGACATGTTTGCCTGAAAAGGAATCTTTGAAATGTTTCATAGTTTTAGAAATATAGTGCTTTCAAATTTGAGACATTTAACATGGGGCTCAATGGCAGCTCTATAGGCACGTCAAAAGTCACTTTCACCTAGAAACTCCATTCACACTTTTTATTATTCAGCTAACTGTGGAGACACATGCTGGAACTTTTTTTTATTTTTAGGTTTTGTAGTTTATGAGTTATTTAACTTAAACGCCCAATGCATTCTCTATGGCAATAGCACAAAATTTGGCATGCTACTAGTCCTACATACTAACACCTAGCAACCCCATTCTAGCCTACTTAGGTTCATCTTACGGTGGACATGTTTGCCTGAAAAGGAATCTTTGAAATGTTTCATAGTTTTAGAAATATAGTGCTTTCAAATTTGAGACATTTAACATGGGGCTCAATGGCAGCTCTATAGGCACGTCAAAAGTCACTTTCACCTAGAAACTCCATTCACACTTTTTATTATTCAGCTAACTGTGGAAACACATGCTGGAACTTTTTTTTATTTTTAGGTTTTGTAGTTTATGAGTTATTTAACATAGGGCGCTTTCACACCGGACATGTTTGGTTCGTTTAAAACGAACCATGGTCCGCTTACCCCTTTGGTTCGGTTGGTGTGAACGTGCATACGAACTCTGGTGCGGATCAAAGAAACGAACCATGGTCCGCTAAAAAAGGCCGAACTCGGTTCGCTTCCAAACGAACCACGGTGCGCTTCGTTACTGGTGTGAATGCATTCGGACTTTATAGAGGACCAAATACAGGACGATAGGCAAAATAGCCGTCGGGCGTCGGCAGTTGTGAGGCTGCATTAATAATTATAGTTATAAAAGCATGTATTTTTTTACGGGGATCATATGACAGCTAACAGTCTGATTTTAATAGTAGACGCATACAGTATATGTCGAGGCGCAGCGCAGCATACGAGGTTCACATGCGCAAAATGTACAAGTTATCGACATGGAATGGTGTACGCCACTGTATGGCACACGATGTAAGCTTGTAGATCTGTTTATTTTAAGCATGCGCTGGCCGCCGCCACGCAAAGTTATGACAAAGCATGCGAATCTGCGATGCATGAATCTTCATGCGAGTTTCTCTTTCAACTCGTGTCCCCTCCTTTTTGTGTGTGTGTGTGTGTGTGTGTGTGTGTGTGTGGGGGGGGGGGGGGGCGCGTGGGCGCGCACGCACATGAGGGGACTGGGGGAGAGACCCATATATTTATATGGGAGAGACGCAGAGACAGAGAAATATTTAAAATCATCCATGTCGCGCAGGCCGCAGGTATCGAGAAAAAGCCAATGTTAAATAAGCTATACACAGGTGGTCCCAAATGATTAATTGATTACATCACTATAGCAAAAGACGTAAAACTAGGTCAACTCAATTAGCTGCAGCGGAGCTGTTCTGACTTGAAGCTCAATAACCAACTGACCAAACCATAAGATGACATGGAAATGCCCGCCGCGGCGCCGATTTGATGCGCAGAAATAACATGGGTGAAGGTGCACACATGGAAGAAAAGTCCTTTTTATCGGGGATACCTTGTAGTAGGCTATACGTCTCCGAATTTATGCATCAGCATTCAGCAGCAAGCACATTATTGTTCAAACACCTGCTCCTCTGTTCATCTGTTGCTCTTATTTGGCTAATAAAATAATTAATAAGAATGAATGCAATAGCAAGTTGTTGCTGCCTGTCATGTTGCTGTTCTCTTCTCTCTCTGTGTGACTGAAGGTTGCCCCAAAAATTGTAGACAGTGATTTCCCCTCATGTTCTTTTCCCCCTCACTATTTGGTTCGCTTAACATGTCCACGTGTCATTTGTTTACATATTTGGTACGCTTTACAAAGTCCAGTGTGAACGCCAAACGGACCAAAATCAAAATGCTAATATTTGGTCCTTGGTCCTTGATCCGGACCTTCTAAGCGAACTTTGGGTGTGAAAGCGCCCTTAAACGCCCAATGCATTCTCTATGGCAATAGCACAAAATTTGGCATGCTACTAGTCCTACATACTTACACCTAGCAACCCCATTCTAGCCTACTTAGGTTCATCTTACGGTGGACATGTTTGCCTGAAAAGGAATCTTTGAAATGTTTCATAGTTTTAGAAATATAGTGCTTTCAAATTTGAGACATTTAACATGGGGCTCAATGGCAGCTCTATAGGCACGTCAAAAGTCACTTTCACCTAGAAACTCCATTCACACTTTTTATTATTCAGCTAACTGTGGAGACACATGCTGGAACTTTTTTTTATTTTTAGGTTTTGTAGTTTATGAGTTATTTAACTTAAACTCCCAATGCATTCTCTATGGCAATAGCACAAAATTTGGCATGCTACTAGTCCTACATACTTACACCTAGCAACCCCATTCTAGCCTACTTAGGTTCATCTTACGGTGGACATGTTTGCCTGAAAAGGAATCTTTGAAATGTTTCATAGTTTTAGAAATATAGTGCTTTCAAATTTGAGACATTTAACATGGGGCTCAATGGCAGCTCTATAGGCACGTCAAAAGTCACTTTCACCTAGAAACTCCATTCACACTTTTTATTATTCAGCTAACTGTGGAGACACATGCTGGAACTTTTTTTTATTTTTAGGTTTTGCAGTTTATGAGTTATTTAACTTAAACGCCCAATGCATTCTCTATGGCAATAGCACAAAATTTGGCATGCTACTAGTCCTACATACTTACACCTAGCAACCCCATTCTAGCCTACTTAGGTTCATCTTACGGTGGACATGTTTGCCTGAAAAGGAATCTTTGAAATGTTTCATAGTTTTAGAAATATAGTGCTTTCAAATTTGAGACATTTAACATGGGGCTCAATGGCAGCTCTATAGGCACGTCAAAAGTCACTTTCACCTATAAACTCCATTCACACTTTTTATTATTCAGCTAACTGTGGAGACACATGCTGGAACTTTTTTTTATTTTTAGGTTTTGTAGTTTATGAGTTATTTAACTTAAACGCCCAATGCATTCTCTATGGCAATAGCACAAAATTTGGCATGCTACTAGTCCTACATACTTACACCTAGCAACCCCATTCTAGCCTACTTAGGTTCATCTTACAGTGGACATGTTTGTCTGAAAAGGAATCTTTGAAATGTTTCATAGTTTTAGAAATATAGTGCTTTCAAATTTGAGACATTTAACATGGGGCTCAATGGCAGCTCTATAGGCACGTCAAAAGTCACTTTCACCTAGAAACTCCATTCACACTTTTTATTATTCAGCTTACTGTGGAGACACATGCTGGAACTTTTTTTAATTTTTATGATTTGTAGTTTATGAGTTATTTAACTTAAACGCCCAATGCATTCTCTATGGCAATAGCACAAAATTTGGCATGCTACTAGTCCTACATACTTACACCTAGCAACCCCATTCTAGCCTACTTAGGTTCATCTTACGGTGGACATGTTTGCCTGAAAAGGAATCTTTGAAATGTTTCATAGTTTTAGAAATATAGTGCTTTCAAATTTGAGACATTTAACATGGGGCTCAATGGCAGCTCTATAGGCACGTCAAAAGTCACTTTCACCTAGAAACTCCATTCACACTTTTTATTATTCAGCTAACTGTGGAGACACATGCTGGAACTTTTTTTTATTTTTAGGTTTTGTAGTTTATGAGTTATTTAACTTAAACGCCCAATGCATTCTCTATGGCAATAGCACAAAATTTGGCATGCTACTAGTCCTACATACTAACACCTAGCAACCCCATTCTAGCCTACTTAGGTTCATCTTACGGTGGACATGTTTGCCTGAAAAGGAATCTTTGAAATGTTTCATAGTTTTAGAAATATAGTGCTTTCAAATTTGAGACATTTAACATGGGGCTCAATGGCAGCTCTATAGGCACGTCAAAAGTCACTTTCACCTAGAAACTCCATTCACACTTTTTATTATTCAGCTAACTGTGGAGACACATGCTGGAACTTTTTTTTATTTTTAGGTTTTGTAGTTTATGAGTTATTTAACTTAAACGCCCAATGCATTCTCTATGGCAATAGCACAAAATTTGGCATGCTACTAGTCCTACATACTTACACCTAGCAACCCCATTCTAGCCTACTTAGGTTCATCTTACGGTGGACATGTTTGCCTGAAAAGGAATCTTTGAAATGTTTCATAGTTTTAGAAATATAGTGCTTTCAAATTTGAGACATTTAACATGGGGCTCAATGGCAGCTCTATAGGCACGTCAAAAGTCACTTTCACCTAGAAACTCCATTCACACTTTTTATTATTCAGCTAACTGTGGAGACACATGCTGGAACTTTTTTTTATTTTTAGGTTTTGCAGTTTATGAGTTATTTAACTTAAACGCCCAATGCATTCTCTATAGCAATAGCACAAAATTTGGCATGCTACTAGTCCTACATACTTACACCTAGCAACCCCATTCTAGCCTACTTAGGTTCATCTTACGGTGGACATGTTTGCCTGAAAAGGAATCTTTGAAATGTTTCATAGTTTTAGAAATATAGTGCTTTCAAATTTGAGACATTTAACATGGGGCTCAATGGCAGCTCTATAGGCACGTCAAAAGTCACTTTCACCTATAAACTCCATTCACACTTTTTATTATTCAGCTAACTGTGGAGACACATGCTGGAACTTTTTTTTATTTTTAGGTTTTGTAGTTTATGAGTTATTTAACTTAAACGCCCAATGCATTCTCTATGGCAATAGCACAAAATTTGGCATGCTACTAGTCCTACATACTTACACCTAGCAACCCCATTCTAGCCTACTTAGGTTCATCTTACAGTGGACATGTTTGCCTGAAAAGGAATCTTTGAAATGTTTCATAGTTTTAGAAATATAGTGCTTTCAAATTTGAGACATTTAACATGGGGCTCAATGGCAGCTCTATAGGCACGTCAAAAGTCACTTTCACCTAGAAACTCCATTCACACTTTTTATTATTCAGCTTACTGTGGAGACACATGCTGGAACTTTTTTTTATTTTTATGTTTTGTAGTTTATGAGTTATTTAACTTAAACGCCCAATGCATTCTCTATGGCAATAGCACAAAATTTGGCATGCTACTAGTCCTACATACTTACACCTAGCAACCCCATTCTAGCCTACTTAGGTTCATCTTACGGTGGACATGTTTGCCTGAAAAGGAATCTTTGAAATGTTTCATAGTTTTAGAAATATAGTGCTTTCAAATTTGAGACATTTAACATGGGGCTCAATGGCAGCTCTATAGGCGCGTCAAAAGTCACTTTCACCTAGAAACTCCATTCACACTTTTTATTATTCAGCTTACTGTGGAGACACATGCTGGAACTTTTTTTTATTTTTATGTTTTGTAGTTTATGAGTTATTTAACTTAAACGCCCAATGCATTCTCTATGGCAATAGCACAAAAGTTGGCATGCTACTAGTCCTACATACTTACACCTAGCAACCCCATTCTAGCCTACTTAGGTTCATCTTACGGTGGACATGTTTGCCTGAAAAGGAATCTTTGAAATGTTTCAAAGTTTTAGAAATATAGTGCTTTCAAATTTGAGACATTTAACATGGGGCTCAATGGCAGCTCTATAGGCACGTCAAAAGTCACTTTCACCTAGAAACTCCATTCACACTTTTTATTATTCAGCTTACTGTGGAGACACATGCTGGAACTTTTTTTTATTTTTTATGTTTTGTAGTTTATGAGTTATTTAACTTAAACGCCCAATGCATTCTCTATGGCAATAGCACAAAATTTGGCATGCTACTAGTCCTACATACTTACACCTAGCAACCCCATTCTAGCCTACTTAGGTTCATCTTACGGTGGACATGTTTGCCTGAAAAGGAATCTTTGAAATGTTTCATAGTTTTAGAAATATAGTGCTTTCAAATTTGAGACATTTAACATGGGGCTCAATGGCAGCTCTATAGGCACGTCAAAAGTCACTTTCACCTAGAAACTCCATTCACACTTTTTATTATTCAGCTAACTGTGGAGACACATGCTGGAACTTTTTTTTATTTTTAGGTTTTGTAGTTTATGAGTTATTTAACTTAAACGCCCAATGCATTCTCTATGGCAATAGCACAACATTTGGCATGCTACTAGTCCTACATACTTACACCTAGCAACCCCATTCTAGCCTACTTAGGTTCATCTTACGGTGGACATGTTTGCCTGAAAAGGAATCTTTGAAATGTTTCATAGTTTTAGAAATATAGTGCTTTCAAATTTGAGACATTTAACATGGGGCTCAATGGCAGCTCTATAGGCACGTCAAAAGTCACTTTCACCTAGAAACTCCATTCACACTTTTTATTATTCAGCTTACTGTGGAGACACATGCTGGAACTTTTTTTTATTTTTATGTTTTGTAGTTTATGAGTTATTTAACTTAAACGCCCAATGCATTCTCTATGGCAATAGCACAAAATTTGGCATGCTACTAGTCCTACATACTTACACCTAGCAACCCCATTCTAGCCTACTTAGGTTCATCTTACGGTGGACATGTTTGCCTGAAAAGGAATCTTTGAAATGTTTCATAGTTTTAGAAATATAGTGCTTTCAAATTTGAGACATTTAACATGGGGCTCAATGGCAGCTCTATAGGCACGTCAAAAGTCACTTTCACCTAGAAACTCCATTCACACTTTTTATTATTCAGCTAACTGTGGAGACACATGCTGGAACTTTTTTTTATTTTTAGGTTTTGTAGTTTATGAGTTATTTAACTTAAACTCCCAATGCATTCTCTATGGCAATAGCACAAAATTTGGCATGCTACTAGTCCTACATACTTACACCTAGCAACCCCATTCTAGCCTACTTAGGTTCATCTTACGGTGGACATGTTTGCCTGAAAAGGAATCTTTGAAATGTTTCATAGTTTTAGAAATATAGTGCTTTCAAATTTGAGACATTTAACATGGGGCTCAATGGCAGCTCTATAGGCACGTCAAAAGTCACTTTCACCTAGAAACTCCATTCACACTTTTTATTATTCAGCTAACTGTGGAGACACATGCTGGAACTTTTTTTTATTTTTAGGTTTTGCAGTTTATGAGTTATTTAACTTAAACGCCCAATGCATTCTCTATGGCAATAGCACAAAATTTGGCATGCTACTAGTCCTACATACTTACACCTAGCAACCCCATTCTAGCCTACTTAGGTTCATCTTACGGTGGACATGTTTGCCTGAAAAGGAATCTTTGAAATGTTTCATAGTTTTAGAAATATAGTGCTTTCAAATTTGAGACATTTAACATGGGGCTCAATGGCAGCTCTATAGGCACGTCAAAAGTCACTTTCACCTATAAACTCCATTCACACTTTTTATTATTCAGCTAACTGTGGAGACACATGCTGGAACTTTTTTTTATTTTTAGGTTTTGTAGTTTATGAGTTATTTAACTTAAACGCCCAATGCATTCTCTATGGCAATAGCACAAAATTTGGCATGCTACTAGTCCTACATACTTACACCTAGCAACCCCATTCTAGCCTACTTAGGTTCATCTTACAGTGGACATGTTTGTCTGAAAAGGAATCTTTGAAATGTTTCATAGTTTTAGAAATATAGTGCTTTCAAATTTGAGACATTTAACATGGGGCTCAATGGCAGCTCTATAGGCACGTCAAAAGTCACTTTCACCTAGAAACTCCATTCACACTTTTTATTATTCAGCTTACTGTGGAGACACATGCTGGAACTTTTTTTAATTTTTATGATTTGTAGTTTATGAGTTATTTAACTTAAACGCCCAATGCATTCTCTATGGCAATAGCACAAAATTTGGCATGCTACTAGTCCTACATACTTACACCTAGCAACCCCATTCTAGCCTACTTAGGTTCATCTTACGGTGGACATGTTTGCCTGAAAAGGAATCTTTGAAATGTTTCATAGTTTTAGAAATATAGTGCTTTCAAATTTGAGACATTTAACATGGGGCTCAATGGCAGCTCTATAGGCACGTCAAAAGTCACTTTCACCTAGAAACTCCATTCACACTTTTTATTATTCAGCTAACTGTGGAGACACATGCTGGAACTTTTTTTTATTTTTAGGTTTTGTAGTTTATGAGTTATTTAACTTAAACGCCCAATGCATTCTCTATGGCAATAGCACAAAATTTGGCATGCTACTAGTCCTACATACTAACACCTAGCAACCCCATTCTAGCCTACTTAGGTTCATCTTACGGTGGACATGTTTGCCTGAAAAGGAATCTTTGAAATGTTTCATAGTTTTAGAAATATAGTGCTTTCAAATTTGAGACATTTAACATGGGGCTCAATGGCAGCTCTATAGGCACGTCAAAAGTCACTTTCACCTAGAAACTCCATTCACACTTTTTATTATTCAGCTAACTGTGGAGACACATGCTGGAACTTTTTTTTATTTTTAGGTTTTGTAGTTTATGAGTTATTTAACTTAAACGCCCAATGCATTCTCTATGGCAATAGCACAAAATTTGGCATGCTACTAGTCCTACATACTTACACCTAGCAACCCCATTCTAGCCTACTTAGGTTCATCTTACGGTGGACATGTTTGCCTGAAAAGGAATCTTTGAAATGTTTCATAGTTTTAGAAATATAGTGCTTTCAAATTTGAGACATTTAACATGGGGCTCAATGGCAGCTCTATAGGCACGTCAAAAGTCACTTTCACCTAGAAACTCCATTCACACTTTTTATTATTCAGCTAACTGTGGAGACACATGCTGGAACTTTTTTTTATTTTTAGGTTTTGCAGTTTATGAGTTATTTAACTTAAACGCCCAATGCATTCTCTATAGCAATAGCACAAAATTTGGCATGCTACTAGTCCTACATACTTACACCTAGCAACCCCATTCTAGCCTACTTAGGTTCATCTTACGGTGGACATGTTTGCCTGAAAAGGAATCTTTGAAATGTTTCATAGTTTTAGAAATATAGTGCTTTCAAATTTGAGACATTTAACATGGGGCTCAATGGCAGCTCTATAGGCACGTCAAAAGTCACTTTCACCTATAAACTCCATTCACACTTTTTATTATTCAGCTAACTGTGGAGACACATGCTGGAACTTTTTTTTATTTTTAGGTTTTGTAGTTTATGAGTTATTTAACTTAAACGCCCAATGCATTCTCTATGGCAATAGCACAAAATTTGGCATGCTACTAGTCCTACATACTTACACCTAGCAACCCCATTCTAGCCTACTTAGGTTCATCTTACAGTGGACATGTTTGCCTGAAAAGGAATCTTTGAAATGTTTCATAGTTTTAGAAATATAGTGCTTTCAAATTTGAGACATTTAACATGGGGCTCAATGGCAGCTCTATAGGCACGTCAAAAGTCACTTTCACCTAGAAACTCCATTCACACTTTTTATTATTCAGCTTACTGTGGAGACACATGCTGGAACTTTTTTTTATTTTTATGTTTTGTAGTTTATGAGTTATTTAACTTAAACGCCCAATGCATTCTCTATGGCAATAGCACAAAATTTGGCATGCTACTAGTCCTACATACTTACACCTAGCAACCCCATTCTAGCCTACTTAGGTTCATCTTACGGTGGACATGTTTGCCTGAAAAGGAATCTTTGAAATGTTTCATAGTTTTAGAAATATAGTGCTTTCAAATTTGAGACATTTAACATGGGGCTCAATGGCAGCTCTATAGGCGCGTCAAAAGTCACTTTCACCTAGAAACTCCATTCACACTTTTTATTATTCAGCTTACTGTGGAGACACATGCTGGAACTTTTTTTTATTTTTATGTTTTGTAGTTTATGAGTTATTTAACTTAAACGCCCAATGCATTCTCTATGGCAATAGCACAAAAGTTGGCATGCTACTAGTCCTACATACTTACACCTAGCAACCCCATTCTAGCCTACTTAGGTTCATCTTACGGTGGACATGTTTGCCTGAAAAGGAATCTTTGAAATGTTTCAAAGTTTTAGAAATATAGTGCTTTCAAATTTGAGACATTTAACATGGGGCTCAATGGCAGCTCTATAGGCACGTCAAAAGTCACTTTCACCTAGAAACTCCATTCACACTTTTTATTATTCAGCTTACTGTGGAGACACATGCTGGAACTTTTTTTTATTTTTTATGTTTTGTAGTTTATGAGTTATTTAACTTAAACGCCCAATGCATTCTCTATGGCAATAGCACAAAATTTGGCATGCTACTAGTCCTACATACTTACACCTAGCAACCCCATTCTAGCCTACTTAGGTTCATCTTACGGTGGACATGTTTGCCTGAAAAGGAATCTTTGAAATGTTTCATAGTTTTAGAAATATAGTGCTTTCAAATTTGAGACATTTAACATGGGGCTCAATGGCAGCTCTATAGGCACGTCAAAAGTCACTTTCACCTAGAAACTCCATTCACACTTTTTATTATTCAGCTAACTGTGGAGACACATGCTGGAACTTTTTTTTATTTTTAGGTTTTGTAGTTTATGAGTTATTTAACTTAAACGCCCAATGCATTCTCTATGGCAATAGCACAACATTTGGCATGCTACTAGTCCTACATACTTACACCTAGCAACCCCATTCTAGCCTACTTAGGTTCATCTTACGGTGGACATGTTTGCCTGAAAAGGAATCTTTGAAATGTTTCATAGTTTTAGAAATATAGTGCTTTCAAATTTGAGACATTTAACATGGGGCTCAATGGCAGCTCTATAGGCACGTCAAAAGTCACTTTCACCTAGAAACTCCATTCACACTTTTTATTATTCAGCTTACTGTGGAGACACATGCTGGAACTTTTTTTTATTTTTATGTTTTGTAGTTTATGAGTTATTTAACTTAAACGCCCAATGCATTCTCTATGGCAATAGCACAAAATTTGGCATGCTACTAGTCCTACATACTTACACCTAGCAACCCCATTCTAGCCTACTTAGGTTCATCTTACGGTGGACATGTTTGCCTGAAAAGGAATCTTTGAAATGTTTCATAGTTTTAGAAATATAGTGCTTTCAAATTTGAGACATTTAACATGGGGCTCAATGGCAGCTCTATAGGCACGTCAAAAGTCACTTTCACCTAGAAACTCCATTCACACTTTTTATTATTCAGCTAACTGTGGAGACACATGCTGGAACTTTTTTTTATTTTTAGGTTTTGTAGTTTATGAGTTATTTAACTTAAACGCCCAATGCATTCTCTATGGCAATAGCACAACATTTGGCATGCTACTAGTCCTACATACTTACACCTAGCAACCCCATTCTAGCCTACTTAGGTTCATCTTACGGTGGACATGTTTGCCTGAAAAGGAATCTTTGAAATGTTTCATAGTTTTAGAAATATAGTGCTTTCAAATTTGAGACATTTAACATGGGGCTCAATGGCAGCTCTATAGGCACGTCAAAAGTCACTTTCACCTAGAAACTCCATTCACACTTTTTATTATTCAGCTAACTGTGGAGACACATGCTGGAACTTTTTTTTATTTTTAGGTTTTGTAGTTTATGAGTTATTTAACTTAAACGCCCAATGCATTCTCTATGGCAATAGCACAAAATTTGGCATGCTACTAGTCCTACATACTTACACCTAGCAACCCCATTCTAGCCTACTTAGGTTCATCTTACGGTGGACATGTTTGCCTGAAAAGGAATCTTTGAAATGTTTCATAGTTTTAGAAATATAGTGCTTTCAAATTTGAGACATTTAACATGGGGCTCAATGGCAGCTCTATAGGCACGTCAAAAGTCACTTTCACCTATAAACTCCATTCACACTTTTTATTATTCAGCTAACTGTGGAGACACATGCTGGAACTTTTTTTTATTTTTAGGTTTTGTAGTTTATGAGTTATTTAACTTAAACGCCCAATGCATTCTCTATGGCAATAGCACAAAATTTGGCATGCTACTAGTCCTACATACTTACACCTAGCAACCCCATTCTAGCCTACTTAGGTTCATCTTACAGTGGACATGTTTGCCTGAAAAGGAATCTTTGAAATGTTTCATAGTTTTAGAAATATAGTGCTTTCAAATTTGAGACATTTAACATGGGGCTCAATGGCAGCTCTATAGGCACGTCAAAAGTCACTTTCACCTAGAAACTCCATTCACACTTTTTATTATTCAGCTTACTGTGGAGACACATGCTGGAACTTTTTTTTATTTTTATGTTTTGTAGTTTATGAGTTATTTAACTTAAACGCCCAATGCATTCTCTATGGCAATAGCACAAAATTTGGCATGCTACTAGTCCTACATACTTACACCTAGCAACCCCATTCTAGCCTACTTAGGTTCATCTTACGGTGGACATGTTTGCCTGAAAAGGAATCTTTGAAATGTTTCATAGTTTTAGAAATATAGTGCTTTCAAATTTGAGACATTTAACATGGGGCTCAATGGCAGCTCTATAGGCGCGTCAAAAGTCACTTTCACCTAGAAACTCCATTCACACTTTTTATTATTCAGCTTACTGTGGAGACACATGCTGGAACTTTTTTTTATTTTTATGTTTTGTAGTTTATGAGTTATTTAACTTAAACGCCCAATGCATTCTCTATGGCAATAGCACAAAAGTTGGCATGCTACTAGTCCTACATACTTACACCTAGCAACCCCATTCTAGCCTACTTAGGTTCATCTTACGGTGGACATGTTTGCCTGAAAAGGAATCTTTGAAATGTTTCAAAGTTTTAGAAATATAGTGCTTTCAAATTTGAGACATTTAACATGGGGCTCAATGGCAGCTCTATAGGCACGTCAAAAGTCACTTTCACCTAGAAACTCCATTCACACTTTTTATTATTCAGCTTACTGTGGAGACACATGCTGGAACTTTTTTTTATTTTTTATGTTTTGTAGTTTATGAGTTATTTAACTTAAACGCCCAATGCATTCTCTATGGCAATAGCACAAAATTTGGCATGCTACTAGTCCTACATACTTACACCTAGCAACCCCATTCTAGCCTACTTAGGTTCATCTTACGGTGGACATGTTTGCCTGAAAAGGAATCTTTGAAATGTTTCATAGTTTTAGAAATATAGTGCTTTCAAATTTGAGACATTTAACATGGGGCTCAATGGCAGCTCTATAGGCACGTCAAAAGTCACTTTCACCTAGAAACTCCATTCACACTTTTTATTATTCAGCTAACTGTGGAGACACATGCTGGAACTTTTTTTTATTTTTAGGTTTTGTAGTTTATGAGTTATTTAACTTAAACGCCCAATGCATTCTCTATGGCAATAGCACAACATTTGGCATGCTACTAGTCCTACATACTTACACCTAGCAACCCCATTCTAGCCTACTTAGGTTCATCTTACGGTGGACATGTTTGCCTGAAAAGGAATCTTTGAAATGTTTCATAGTTTTAGAAATATAGTGCTTTCAAATTTGAGACATTTAACATGGGGCTCAATGGCAGCTCTATAGGCACGTCAAAAGTCACTTTCACCTAGAAACTCCATTCACACTTTTTATTATTCAGCTTACTGTGGAGACACATGCTGGAACTTTTTTTTATTTTTATGTTTTGTAGTTTATGAGTTATTTAACTTAAACGCCCAATGCATTCTCTATGGCAATAGCACAAAATTTGGCATGCTACTAGTCCTACATACTTACACCTAGCAACCCCATTCTAGCCTACTTAGGTTCATCTTACGGTGGACATGTTTGCCTGAAAAGGAATCTTTGAAATGTTTCATAGTTTTAGAAATATAGTGCTTTCAAATTTGAGACATTTAACATGGGGCTCAATGGCAGCTCTATAGGCACGTCAAAAGTCACTTTCACCTAGAAACTCCATTCACACTTTTTATTATTCAGCTAACTGTGGAGACACATGCTGGAACTTTTTTTTATTTTTAGGTTTTGTAGTTTATGAGTTATTTAACTTAAACGCCCAATGCATTCTCTATGGCAATAGCACAACATTTGGCATGCTACTAGTCCTACATACTTACACCTAGCAACCCCATTCTAGCCTACTTAGGTTCATCTTACGGTGGACATGTTTGCCTGAAAAGGAATCTTTGAAATGTTTCATAGTTTTAGAAATATAGTGCTTTCAAATTTGAGACATTTAACATGGGGCTCAATGGCAGCTCTATAGGCACGTCAAAAGTCACTTTCACCTAGAAACTCCATTCACACTTTTTATTATTCAGCTAACTGTGGAGACACATGCTGGAACTTTTTTTTATTTTTAGGTTTTGTAGTTTATGAGTTATTTAACTTAAACGCCCAATGCATTCTCTATGGCAATAGCACAAAATTTGGCATGCTACTAGTCCTACATACTTACACCTAGCAACCCCATTCTAGCCTACTTAGGTTCATCTTACGGTGGACATGTTTGCCTGAAAAGGAATCTTTGAAATGTTTCATAGTTTTAGAAATATAGTGCTTTCAAATTTGAGACATTTAACATGGGGCTCAATGGCAGCTCTATAGGCACGTCAAAAGTCACTTTCACCTATAAACTCCATTCACACTTTTTATTATTCAGCTAACTGTGGAGACACATGCTGGAACTTTTTTTTATTTTTAGGTTTTGTAGTTTGAGTTATTTAACTTAAACGCCCAATGCATTCTCTATGGCAATAGCACAAAATTTGGCATGCTACTAGTCCTACATACTTACACCTAGCAACCCCATTCTAGCCTACTTAGGTTCATCTTACGGTGGACATGTTTGCCTGAAAAGGAATCTTTGAAATGTTTCATAGTTTTAGAAATATAGTGCTTTCAAATTTGAGACATTTAACATGGGGCTCAATGGCAGCTCTATTGGCACGTCAAAAGTCACTTTCACCTAGAAACTCCATTCACACTTTTTATTATTCAGCTAACTGTGGAGACACATGCTGGAACTTTTTTTTATTTTTAGGTTTTGTAGTTTATGAGTTATTTAACTTAAACGCCCAATGCATTCTCTATGGCAATAGCACAAAATTTGGCATGCTACTAGTCCTACATACTTACACCTAGCAACCCCATTCTAGCCTACTTAGGTTCATCTTACGGTGGACATGTTTGCCTGAAAAGGAATCTTTGAAATGTTTCATAGTTTTAGAAATATAGTGCTTTCAAATTTGAGACATTTAACATGGGGCTCAATGGCAGCTCTTTAGGCACGTCAAAAGTCACTTTCACCTATAAACTCCATTCACACTTTTTATTATTCAGCTAACTGTGGAGACACATGCTGGAACTTTTTTTTATTTTTAGGTTTTGTAGTTTATGAGTTATTTAACTTAAACGCCCAATGCATTCTCTATGGCAATAGCACAAAATGTGGCATGCTACTAGTCCTACATACTTACACCTAGCAACCCCATTCTAGCCTACTTAGGTTCATCTTACGGTGGACATGTTTGCCTGAAAAGGAATCTTTGAAATGTTTCATAGTTTTAGAAATATAGTGCTTTCAAATTTGAGACATTTAACATGGGGCTCAATGGCAGCTCTATAGGCACGTCAAAAGTCACTTTCACCTAGAAACTCCATTCACACTTTTTATTATTCAGCTTACTGTGGAGACACATGCTGGAACTTTTTTTTATTTTTATGTTTTGTAGTTTATGAGTTATTTAACATTTTAACTTAAACGCCCAATGCATTCTCTATGGCAATAGCACAAAAGTTGGCATGCTACTAGTCCTACATACTTACACCTAGCAACCCCATTCTAGCCTACTTAGGTTCATCTTACGGTGGACATGTTTGCCTGAAAAGGAATCTTTGAAATGTTTCATAGTTTTAGAAATATAGTGCTTTCAAATTTGAGACATTTAACATGGGGCTCAATGGCAGCTCTATAGGCACGTCAAAAGTCACTTTCACCTAGAAACTCCATTCACACTTTTTATTATTCAGCTTACTGTGGAGACACATGCTGGAACTTTTTTTTATTTTTATGTTTTGTAGTTTATGAGTTATTTAACTTAAACGCCCAATGCATTCTCTATGGCAATAGCACAAAATTTGGCATGCTACTAGTCCTACATACTTACACCTAGCAACCCCATTCTAGCCTACTTAGGTTCATCTTATGGTGGACATGTTTGCCTGAAAAGGAATCTTTGAAATGTTTCATAGTTTTAGAAATATAGTGCTTTCAAATTTGAGACATTTAACATGGGGCTCAATGGCAGCTCTATAGGCACGTCAAAAGTCACTTTCACCTAGAAACTCCATTCACACTTTTTATTATTCAGCTAACTGTGGAGACACATGCTGGAACTTTTTTTTATTTTTAGGTTTTGTAGTTTATGAGTTATTTAACTTAAACGCCCAATGCATTCTCTATGGCAATAGCACAAAATTTGGCATGCTACTAGTCCTACATACTTACACCTAGCAACCCCATTCTAGCCTACTTAGGTTCATCTTACGGTGGACATGTTTGCCTGAAAAGGAATCTTTGAAATGTTTCATAGTTTTAGAAATATAGTGCTTTCAAATTTGAGACATTTAACATGGGGCTCAATGGCAGCTCTATAGGCACGTCAAAAGTCACTTTCACCTAGAAACTCCATTCACACTTTTTATTATTCAGCTTACTGTGGAGACACATGCTGGAACTTTTTTTTATTTTTATGTTTTGTAGTTTATGAGTTATTTAACTTAAACGCCCAATGCATTCTCTATGGCAATAGCACAAAATTTGGCATGCTACTAGTCCTACATACTTACACCTAGCAACCCCATTCTAGCCTACTTAGGTTCATCTTACAGTGGACATGTTTGCCTGAAAAGGAATCTTTGAAATGTTTCATAGTTTTAGAAATATAGTGCTTTCAAATTTGAGACATTTAACATGGGGCTCAATGGCAGCTCTCTAGGCACGTCAAAAGTCACTTTCACCTAGAAACTCCATTCACACTTTTTATTATTCAGCTTACTGTGGAGACACATGCTGGAACTTTTTTTTATTTTTATGTTTTGTAGTTTATGAGTTATTTAACTTAAACGCCCAATGCATTCTCTATGGCAATAGCACAAAATTTGGCATGCTACTAGTCCTACATACTTACACCTAGCAACCCCATTCTAGCCTACTTAGGTTCATCTTACGGTGGACATGTTTGCCTGAAAAGGAATCTTTGAAATGTTTCATAGTTTTAGAAATATAGTGCTTTCAAATTTGAGACATTTAACATGGGGCTCAATGGCAGCTCTATAGGCACGTCAAAAGTCACTTTCACCTAGAAACTCCATTCACACTTTTTATTATTCAGCTTACTGTGGAGACACATGCTGGAACTTTTTTTTATTTTTATGTTTTGTAGTTTATGAGTTATTTAACTTAAACGCCCAATGCATTCTCTATGGCAATAGCACAAAATTTGGCATGCTACTAGTCCTACATACTTACACCTAGCAACCCCATTCTAGCCTACTTAGGTTCATCTTACGGTGGACATGTTTGCCTGAAAAGGAATCTTTGAAATGTTTCATAGTTTTAGAAATATAGTGCTTTCAAATTTGAGACATTTAACATGGGGCTCAATGGCAGCTCTATAGGCACGTCAAAAGTCACTTTCACCTAGAAACTCCATTCACACTTTTTATTATTCAGCTAACTGTGGAGACACATGCTGGAACTTTTTTTTATTTTTAGGTTTTGTAGTTTATGAGTTATTTAACTTAAACGCCCAATGCATTCTCTATGGCAATAGCACAAAATTTGGCATGCTACTAGTCCTACATACTTACACCTAGCAACCCCATTCTAGCCTACTTAGGTTCATCTTACGGTGGACATGTTTGCCTGAAAAGGAATCTTTGAAATGTTTCATAGTTTTAGAAATATAGTGCTTTCAAATTTGAGACATTTAACATGGGGCTCAATGGCAGCTCTATAGGCACGTCAAAAGTCACTTTCACCTAGAAACTCCATTCACACTTTTTATTATTCAGCTTACTGTGGAGACACATGCTGGAACTTTTTTTTATTTTTATGTTTTGTAGTTTATGAGTTATTTAACTTAAACGCCCAATGCATTCTCTATGGCAATAGCACAAAATTTGGCATGCTACTAGTCCTACATACTTACACCTAGCAACCCCATTCTAGCCTACTTAGGTTCATCTTACAGTGGACATGTTTGCCTGAAAAGGAATCTTTGAAATGTTTCATAGTTTTAGAAATATAGTGCTTTCAAATTTGAGACATTTAACATGGGGCTCAATGGCAGCTCTATAGGCACGTCAAAAGTCACTTTCACCTAGAAACTCCATTCACACTTTTTATTATTCAGCTTACTGTGGAGACACATGCTGGAACTTTTTTTTATTTTTATGTTTTGTAGTTTATGAGTTATTTAACTTAAACGCCCAATGCATTCTCTATGGCAATAGCACAAAATTTGGCATGCTACTAGTCCTACATACTTACACCTAGCAACCCCATTCTAGCCTACTTAGGTTCATCTTACGGTGGACATGTTTGCCTGAAAAGGAATCTTTGAAATGTTTCATAGTTTTAGAAATATAGTGCTTTCAAATTTGAGACATTTAACATGGGGCTCAATGGCAGCTCTATAGGCACGTCAAAAGTCACTTTCACCTAGAAACTCCATTCACACTTTTTATTATTCAGCTTACTGTGGAGACACATGCTGGAACTTTTTTTTATTTTTATGTTTTGTAGTTTATGAGTTATTTAACTTAAACGCCCAATGCATTCTCTATGGCAATAGCACAAAAGTTGGCATGCTACTAGTCCTACATACTTACACCTAGCAACCCCATTCTAGCCTACTTAGGTTCATCTTACGGTGGACATGTTTGCCTGAAAAGGAATCTTTGAAATGTTTCATAGTTTTAGAAATATAGTGCTTTCAAATTTGAGACATTTAACATGGGGCTCAATGGCAGCTCTATAGGCACGTCAAAAGTCACTTTCACCTAGAAACTCCATTCACACTTTTTATTATTCAGCTTACTGTGGAGACACATGATGGAACTTTTTTTTATTTTTTATGTTTTGTAGTTTATGAGTTATTTAACTTAAACGCCCAATGCATTCTCTATGGCAATAGCACAAAATTTGGCATGCTACTAGTCCTACATACTTACACCTAGCAACCCCATTCTAGCCTACTTAGGTTCATCTTACGGTGGACATGTTTGCCTGAAAAGGAATCTTTGAAATGTTTCATAGTTTTAGAAATATAGTGCTTTCAAATTTGAGACATTTAACATGGGGCTCAATGGCAGCTCTATAGGCACGTCAAAAGTCACTTTCACCTAGAAACTCCATTCACACTTTTTATTATTCAGCTTACTGTGGAGACACATGCTGGAACTTTTTTTTATTTTTATGTTTTGTAGTTTATGAGTTATTTAACTTAAACGCCCAATGCATTCTCTATGGCAATAGCACAAAATTTGGCATGCTACTAGTCCTACATACTTACACCTAGCAACCCCATTCTAGCCTACTTAGGTTCATCTTACGGTGGACATGTTTGCCTGAAAAGGAATCTTTGAAATGTTTCATAGTTTTAGAAATATAGTGCTTTCAAATTTGAGACATTTAACATGGGGCTCAATGGCAGCTCTATAGGCACGTCAAAAGTCACTTTCACCTAGAAACTCCATTCACACTTTTTATTATTCAGCTTACTGTGGAGACACATGCTGGAACTTTTTTTTATTTTTATGTTTTGTAGTTTATGAGTTATTTAACTTAAACGCCCAATGCATTCTCTATGGCAATAGCACAAAAGTTGGCATGCTACTAGTCCTACATACTTACACCTAGCAACCCCATTCTAGCCTACTTAGGTTCATCTTACGGTGGACATGTTTGCCTGAAAAGGAATCTTTGAAATGTTTCATAGTTTTTGAAATATAGTGCTTTCAAATTTGAGACATTTAACATGGGGCTCAATGGCAGCTCTATAGGCACGTCAAAAGTCACTTTCACCTAGAAACTCCATTCACACTTTTTATTATTCAGCTTACTGTGGAGACACATGCTGGAACTTTTTTTTATTTTTATGTTTTGTAGTTTATGAGTTATTTAACTTAAACGCCCAATGCATTCTCTATGGCAATAGCACAACATTTGGCATGCTACTAGTCCTACATACTTACACCTAGCAACCCCATTCTAGCCTACTTAGGTTCATCTTACGGTGGACATGTTTGCCTGAAAAGGAATCTTTGAAATGTTTCATAGTTTTAGAAATATAGTGCTTTCAAATTTGAGACATTTAACATGGGGCTCAATGGCAGCTCTATAGGCACGTCAAAAGTCACTTTCACCTAGAAACTCCATTCACACTTTTTATTATTCAGCTAACTGTGGAGACACATGCTGGAACTTTTTTTTATTTTTAGGTTTTGTAGTTTATGAGTTATTTAACTTAAACGCCCAATGCATTCTCTATGGCAATAGCACAAAATTTGGCATGCTACTAGTCCTACATACTTACACCTAGCAACCCCATTCTAGCCTACTTAGGTTCATCTTACGGTGGACATGTTTGCCTGAAAAGGAATCTTTGAAATGTTTCATAGTTTTAGAAATATAGTGCTTTCAAATTTGAGACATTTAACATGGGGCTCAATGGCAGCTCTATAGGCACGTCAAAAGTCACTTTCACCTAGAAACTCCATTCACACTTTTTATTATTCAGCTTACTGTGGAGACACATGCTGGAACTTTTTTTTATTTTTATGTTTTGTAGTTTATGAGTTATTTAACTTAAACGCCCAATGCATTCTCTATGGCAATAGCACAAAATTTGGCATGCTACTAGTCCTACATACTTACACCTAGCAACCCCATTCTAGCCTACTTAGGTTCATCTTACAGTGGACATGTTTGCCTGAAAAGGAATCTTTGAAATGTTTAATAGTTTTAGAAATATAGTGCTTTCAAATTTGAGACATTTAACATGGGGCTCAATGGCAGCTCTATAGGCACGTCAAAAGTCACTTTCACCTAGAAACTCCATTCACACCTTTTATTATTCAGCTTACTGTGGAGACACATGCTGGAACTTTTTTTTATTTTTATGTTTTGTAGTTTATGAGTTATTTAACTTAAACGCCCAATGCATTCTCTATGGCAATAGCACAAAAGTTGGCATGCTACTAGTCCTACATACTTACACCTAGCAACCCCATTCTAGCCTACTTAGGTTCATCTTACGGTGGACATGTTTGCCTGAAAAGGAATCTTTGAAATGTTTCATAGTTTTAGAAATATAGTGCTTTCAAATTTGAGACATTTAACATGGGGCTCAATGGCAGCTCTATAGGCACGTCAAAAGTCACTTTCACCTAGAAACTCCATTCACACTTTTTATTATTCAGCTTACTGTGGAGACACATGCTGGAACTTTTTTTTATTTTTTATGTTTTGTAGTTTATGAGTTATTTAACTTAAACGCCCAATGCATTCTCTATGGCAATAGCACAAAATTTGGCATGCTACTAGTCCTACATACTTACACCTAGCAACCCCATTCTAGCCTACTTAGGTTCATCTTACGGTGGACATGTTTGCCTGAAAAGGAATCTTTGAAATGTTTCATAGTTTTAGAAATATAGTGCTTTCAAATTTGAGACATTTAACATGGGGCTCAATGGCAGCTCTATAGGCACGTCAAAAGTCACTTTCACCTAGAAACTCCATTCACACTTTTTATTATTCAGCTAACTGTGGAGACACATGCTGGAACTTTTTTTTATTTTTAGGTTTTGTAGTTTATGAGTTATTTAACTTAAACGCCCAATGCATTCTCTATGGCAATAGCACAACATTTGGCATGCTACTAGTCCTACATACTTACACCTAGCAACCCCATTCTAGCCTACTTAGGTTCATCTTACGGTGGACATGTTTGCCTGAAAAGGAATCTTTGAAATGTTTCATAGTTTTAGAAATATAGTGCTTTCAAATTTGAGACATTTAACATGGGGCTCAATGGCAGCTCTATAGGCACGTCAAAAGTCACTTTCACCTAGAAACTCCATTCACACTTTTTATTATTCAGCTTACTGTGGAGACACATGCTGGAACTTTTTTTTATTTTTATGTTTTGTAGTTTATGAGTTATTTAACTTAAACGCCCAATGCATTCTCTATGGCAATAGCACAAAATTTGGCATGCTACTAGTCCTACATACTTACACCTAGCAACCCCATTCTAGCCTACTTAGGTTCATCTTACAGTGGACATGTTTGCCTGAAAAGGAATCTTTGAAATGTTTAATAGTTTTAGAAATATAGTGCTTTCAAATTTGAGACATTTAACATGGGGCTCAATGGCAGCTCTATAGGCACGTCAAAAGTCACTTTCACCTAGAAACTCCATTCACACCTTTTATTATTCAGCTTACTGTGGAGACACATGCTGGAACTTTTTTTTATTTTTATGTTTTGTAGTTTATGAGTTATTTAACTTAAACGCCCAATGCATTCTCTATGGCAATAGCACAAAAGTTGGCATGCTACTAGTCCTACATACTTACACCTAGCAACCCCATTCTAGCCTACTTAGGTTCATCTTACGGTGGACATGTTTGCCTGAAAAGGAATCTTTGAAATGTTTCATAGTTTTAGAAATATAGTGCTTTCAAATTTGAGACATTTAACATGGGGCTCAATGGCAGCTCTATAGGCACGTCAAAAGTCACTTTCACCTAGAAACTCCATTCACACTTTTTATTATTCAGCTTACTGTGGAGACACATGCTGGAACTTTTTTTTATTTTTTATGTTTTGTAGTTTATGAGTTATTTAACTTAAACGCCCAATGCATTCTCTATGGCAATAGCACAAAATTTGGCATGCTACTAGTCCTACATACTTACACCTAGCAACCCCATTCTAGCCTACTTAGGTTCATCTTACGGTGGACATGTTTGCCTGAAAAGGAATCTTTGAAATGTTTCATAGTTTTAGAAATATAGTGCTTTCAAATTTGAGACATTTAACATGGGGCTCAATGGCAGCTCTATAGGCACGTCAAAAGTCACTTTCACCTAGAAACTCCATTCACACTTTTTATTATTCAGCTAACTGTGGAGACACATGCTGGAACTTTTTTTTATTTTTAGGTTTTGTAGTTTATGAGTTATTTAACTTAAACGCCCAATGCATTCTCTATGGCAATAGCACAACATTTGGCATGCTACTAGTCCTACATACTTACACCTAGCAACCCCATTCTAGCCTACTTAGGTTCATCTTACGGTGGACATGTTTGCCTGAAAAGGAATCTTTGAAATGTTTCATAGTTTTAGAAATATAGTGCTTTCAAATTTGAGACATTTAACATGGGGCTCAATGGCAGCTCTATAGGCACGTCAAAAGTCACTTTCACCTAGAAACTCCATTCACACTTTTTATTATTCAGCTTACTGTGGAGACACATGCTGGAACTTTTTTTTATTTTTATGTTTTGTAGTTTATGAGTTATTTAACTTAAACGCCCAATGCATTCTCTATGGCAATAGCACAAAATTTGGCATGCTACTAGTCCTACATACTTACACCTAGCAACCCCATTCTAGCCTACTTAGGTTCATCTTACGGTGACATGTTTGCCTGAAAAGGAATCTTTGAAATGTTTCATAGTTTTAGAAATATAGTGCTTTCAAATTTGAGACATTTAACATGGGGCTCAATGGCAGCTCTATAGGCACGTCAAAAGTCACTTTCACCTAGAAACTCCATTCACACTTTTTATTATTCAGCTAACTGTGGAGACACATGCTGGAACTTTTTTTTATTTTTAGGTTTTGTAGTTTATGAGTTATTTAACTTAAACGCCCAATGCATTCTCTATGGCAATAGCACAACATTTGGCATGCTACTAGTCCTACATACTTACACCTAGCAACCCCATTCTAGCCTACTTAGGTTCATCTTACGGTGGACATGTTTGCCTGAAAAGGAATCTTTGAAATGTTTCATAGTTTTAGAAATATAGTGCTTTCAAATTTGAGACATTTAACATGGGGCTCAATGGCAGCTCTATAGGCACGTCAAAAGTCACTTTCACCTAGAAACTCCATTCACACTTTTTATTATTCAGCTAACTGTGGAGACACATGCTGGAACTTTTTTTTATTTTTAGGTTTTGTAGTTTATGAGTTATTTAACTTAAACGCCCAATGCATTCTCTATGGCAATAGCACAAAATTTGGCATGCTACTAGTCCTACATACTTACACCTAGCAACCCCATTCTAGCCTACTTAGGTTCATCTTACGGTGGACATGTTTGCCTGAAAAGGAATCTTTGAAATGTTTCATAGTTTTAGAAATATAGTGCTTTCAAATTTGAGACATTTAACATGGGGCTCAATGGCAGCTCTATAGGCACGTCAAAAGTCACTTTCACCTATAAACTCCATTCACACTTTTTATTATTCAGCTAACTGTGGAGACACATGCTGGAACTTTTATTTTATTTTTAGGTTTTGTAGTTTATGAGTTATTTAACTTAAACGCCCAATGCATTCTCTATGGCAATAGCACAAAATTTGGCATGCTACTAGTCCTACATACTTACACCTAGCAACCCCATTCTAGCCTACTTAGGTTCATCTTACGGTGGACATGTTTGCCTGAAAAGGAATCTTTGAAATGTTTCATAGTTTTAGAAATATAGTGCTTTCAAATTTGAGACATTTAACATGGGGCTCAATGGCAGCTCTATAGGCACGTCAAAAGTCACTTTCACCTAGAAACTCCATTCACACTTTTTATTATTCAGCTTACTGTGGAGACACATGCTGGAACTTTTTTTTATTTTTATGTTTTGTAGTTTATGAGGTATTTAACTTAAACGCCCAATGCATTCTCTATGGCAATAGCACAAAATTTGGCATGCTACTAGTCCTACATACTTACACCTAGCAACCCCATTCTAGCCTACTTAGGTTCATCTTACGGTGGACATGTTTGCCTGAAAAGGAATCTTTGAAATGTTTCATAGTTTTAGAAATATAGTGCTTTCAAATTTGAGACATTTAACATGGGGCTCAATGGCAGCTCTATAGGCACGTCAAAAGTCACTTTCACCTAGAAACTCCATTCACACTTTTTATTATTCAGCTAACTGTGGAGACACATGCTGGAACTTTTTTTTATTTTTAGGTTTTGCAGTTTATGAGTTATTTAACTTAAACGCCCAATGCATTCTCTATGGCAATAGCACAAAATTTGGCATGCTACTAGTCCTACATACTTACACCTAGCAACCCCATTCTAGCCTACTTAGGTTCATCTTACGGTGGACATGTTTGCCTGAAAAGGAATCTTTGAAATGTTTCATAGTTTTAGAAATATAGTGCTTTCAAATTTGAGACATTTAACATGGGGCTCAATGGCAGCTCTATAGGCACGTCAAAAGTCACTTTCACCTATAAACTCCATTCACACTTTTTATTATTCAGCTTACTGTGGAGACACATGCTGGAACTTTTTTTTATTTTTATGTTTTGTAGTTTATGAGTTATTTAACTTAAACGCCCAATGCATTCTCTATGGCAATAGCACAAAAGTTGGCATGCTACTAGTCCTACATACTTACACCTAGCAACCCCATTCTAGCCTACTTAGGTTCATCTTACGGTGGACATGTTTGCCTGAAAAGGAATCTTTGAAATGTTTCATAGTTTTTGAAATATAGTGCTTTCAAATTTGAGACATTTAACATGGGGCTCAATGGCAGCTCTATAGGCACGTCAAAAGTCACTTTCACCTAGAAACTCCATTCACACTTTTTATTATTCAGCTTACTGTGGAGACACATGCTGGAACTTTTTTTTATTTTTATGTTTTGTAGTTTATGAGTTATTTAACTTAAACGCCCAATGCATTCTCTATGGCAATAGCACAACATTTGGCATGCTACTAGTCCTACATACTTACACCTAGCAACCCCATTCTAGCCTACTTAGGTTCATCTTACGGTGGACATGTTTGCCTGAAAAGGAATCTTTGAAATGTTTCATAGTTTTAGAAATATAGTGCTTTCAAATTTGAGACATTTAACATGGGGCTCAATGGCAGCTCTATAGGCACGTCAAAAGTCACTTTCACCTAGAAACTCCATTCACACTTTTTATTATTCAGCTAACTGTGGAGACACATGCTGGAACTTTTTTTTATTTTTAGGTTTTGTAGTTTATGAGTTATTTAACTTAAACGCCCAATGCATTCTCTATGGCAATAGCACAAAATTTGGCATGCTACTAGTCCTACATACTTACACCTAGCAACCCCATTCTAGCCTACTTAGGTTCATCTTACGGTGGACATGTTTGCCTGAAAAGGAATCTTTGAAATGTTTCATAGTTTTAGAAATATAGTGCTTTCAAATTTGAGACATTTAACATGGGGCTCAATGGCAGCTCTATAGGCACGTCAAAAGTCACTTTCACCTAGAAACTCCATTCACACTTTTTATTATTCAGCTTACTGTGGAGACACATGCTGGAACTTTTTTTTATTTTTATGTTTTGTAGTTTATGAGTTATTTAACTTAAACGCCCAATGCATTCTCTATGGCAATAGCACAAAAGTTGGCATGCTACTAGTCCTACATACTTACACCTAGCAACCCCATTCTAGCCTACTTAGGTTCATCTTACGGTGGACATGTTTGCCTGAAAAGGAATCTTTGAAATGTTTCATAGTTTTAGAAATATAGTGCTTTCAAATTTGAGACATTTAACATGGGGCTCAATGGCAGCTCTATAGGCACGTCAAAAGTCACTTTCACCTAGAAACTCCATTCACACTTTTTATTATTCAGCTTACTGTGGAGACACATGCTGGAACTTTTTTTTATTTTTTATGTTTTGTAGTTTATGAGTTATTTAACTTAAACGCCCAATGCATTCTCTATGGCAATAGCACAAAATTTGGCATGCTACTAGTCCTACATACTTACACCTAGCAACCCCATTCTAGCCTACTTAGGTTCATCTTACGGTGGACATGTTTGCCTGAAAAGGAATCTTTGAAATGTTTCATAGTTTTAGAAATATAGTGCTTTCAAATTTGAGACATTTAACATGGGGCTCAATGGCAGCTCTATAGGCACGTCAAAAGTCACTTTCACCTAGAAACTCCATTCACACTTTTTATTATTCAGCTAACTGTGGAGACACATGCTGGAACTTTTTTTTATTTTTAGGTTTTGTAGTTTATGAGTTATTTAACTTAAACGCCCAATGCATTCTCTATGGCAATAGCACAACATTTGGCATGCTACTAGTCCTACATACTTACACCTAGCAACCCCATTCTAGCCTACTTAGGTTCATCTTACGGTGGACATGTTTGCCTGAAAAGGAATCTTTGAAATGTTTCATAGTTTTAGAAATATAGTGCTTTCAAATTTGAGACATTTAACATGGGGCTCAATGGCAGCTCTATAGGCACGTCAAAAGTCACTTTCACCTAGAAACTCCATTCACACTTTTTATTATTCAGCTTACTGTGGAGACACATGCTGGAACTTTTTTTTATTTTTATGTTTTGTAGTTTATGAGTTATTTAACTTAAACGCCCAATGCATTCTCTATGGCAATAGCACAAAATTTGGCATGCTACTAGTCCTACATACTTACACCTAGCAACCCCATTCTAGCCTACTTAGGTTCATCTTACGGTGGACATGTTTGCCTGAAAAGGAATCTTTGAAATGTTTCATAGTTTTAGAAATATAGTGCTTTCAAATTTGAGACATTTAACATGGGGCTCAATGGCAGCTCTATAGGCACGTCAAAAGTCACTTTCACCTAGAAACTCCATTCACACTTTTTATTATTCAGCTAACTGTGGAGACACATGCTGGAACTTTTTTTTATTTTTAGGTTTTGTAGTTTATGAGTTATTTAACTTAAACGCCCAATGCATTCTCTATGGCAATAGCACAACATTTGGCATGCTACTAGTCCTACATACTTACACCTAGCAACCCCATTCTAGCCTACTTAGGTTCATCTTACGGTGGACATGTTTGCCTGAAAAGGAATCTTTGAAATGTTTCATAGTTTTAGAAATATAGTGCTTTCAAATTTGAGACATTTAACATGGGGCTCAATGGCAGCTCTATAGGCACGTCAAAAGTCACTTTCACCTAGAAACTCCATTCACACTTTTTATTATTCAGCTAACTGTGGAGACACATGCTGGAACTTTTTTTTATTTTTAGGTTTTGTAGTTTATGAGTTATTTAACTTAAACGCCCAATGCATTCTCTATGGCAATAGCACAAAATTTGGCATGCTACTAGTCCTACATACTTACACCTAGCAACCCCATTCTAGCCTACTTAGGTTCATCTTACGGTGGACATGTTTGCCTGAAAAGGAATCTTTGAAATGTTTCATAGTTTTAGAAATATAGTGCTTTCAAATTTGAGACATTTAACATGGGGCTCAATGGCAGCTCTATAGGCACGTCAAAAGTCACTTTCACCTATAAACTCCATTCACACTTTTTATTATTCAGCTAACTGTGGAGACACATGCTGGAACTTTTTTTTATTTTTAGGTTTTGTAGTTTATGAGTTATTTAACTTAAACGCCCAATGCATTCTCTATGGCAATAGCACAAAATTTGGCATGCTACTAGTCCTACATACTTACACCTAGCAACCCCATTCTAGCCTACTTAGGTTCATCTTACGGTGGACATGTTTGCCTGAAAAGGAATCTTTGAAATGTTTCATAGTTTTAGAAATATAGTGCTTTCAAATTTGAGACATTTAACATGGGGCTCAATGGCAGCTCTATAGGCACGTCAAAAGTCACTTTCACCTAGAAACTCCATTCACACTTTTTATTATTCAGCTTACTGTGGAGACACATGCTGGAACTTTTTTTTATTTTTATGTTTTGTAGTTTATGAGGTATTTAACTTAAACGCCCAATGCATTCTCTATGGCAATAGCACAAAATTTGGCATGCTACTAGTCCTACATACTTACACCTAGCAACCCCATTCTAGCCTACTTAGGTTCATCTTACGGTGGACATGTTTGCCTGAAAAGGAATCTTTGAAATGTTTCATAGTTTTAGAAATATAGTGCTTTCAAATTTGAGACATTTAACATGGGGCTCAATGGCAGCTCTATAGGCACGTCAAAAGTCACTTTCACCTAGAAACTCCATTCACACTTTTTATTATTCAGCTAACTGTGGAGACACATGCTGGAACTTTTTTTTATTTTTAGGTTTTGTAGTTTATGAGTTATTTAACTTAAACGCCCAATGCATTCTCTATGGCAATAGCACAAAATTTGGCATGCTACTAGTCCTACATACTTACACCTAGCAACCCCATTCTAGCCTACTTAGGTTCATCTTACGGTGGACATGTTTGCCTGAAAAGGAATCTTTGAAATGTTTCATAGTTTTAGAAATATAGTGCTTTCAAATTTGAGACATTTAACATGGGGCTCAATGGCAGCTCTATAGGCACGTCAAAAGTCACTTTCACCTATAAACTCCATTCACACTTTTTATTATTCAGCTAACTGTGGAGACACATGCTGGAACTTTATTTTTATTTTTAGGTTTTGTAGTTTATGAGTTATTTAACTTAAACGCCCAATGCATTCTCTATGGCAATAGCACAAAATTTGGCATGCTACTAGTCCTACATACTTACACCTAGCAACCCCATTCTAGCCTACTTAGGTTCATCTTACGGTGGACATGTTTGCCTGAAAAGGAATCTTTGAAATGTTTCATAGTTTTAGAAATATAGTGCTTTCAAATTTGAGACATTTAACATGGGGCTCAATGGCAGCTCTATAGGCACGTCAAAAGTCACTTTCACCTAGAAACTCCATTCACACTTTTTATTATTCAGCTAACTGTGGAGACACATGCTGGAACTTTTTTTTATTTTTAGGTTTTGTAGTTTATGAGTTATTTAACTTAAACGCCCAATGCATTCTCTATGGCAATAGCACAACATTTGGCATGCTACTAGTCCTACATACTTACACCTAGCAACCCCATTCTAGCCTACTTAGGTTCATCTTACGGTGGACATGTTTGCCTGAAAAGGAATCTTTGAAATGTTTCATAGTTTTAGAAATATAGTGCTTTCAAATTTGAGACATTTAACATGGGGCTCAATGGCAGCTCTATAGGCACGTCAAAAGTCACTTTCACCTAGAAACTCCATTCACACTTTTTATTATTCAGCTAACTGTGGAGACACATGCTGGAACTTTTTTTTATTTTTAGGTTTTGTAGTTTATGAGTTATTTAACTTAAACGCCCAATGCATTCTCTATGGCAATAGCACAAAATTTGGCATGCTACTAGTCCTACATACTTACACCTAGCAACCCCATTCTAGCCTACTTAGGTTCATCTTACGGTGGACATGTTTGCCTGAAAAGGAATCTTTGAAATGTTTCATAGTTTTAGAAATATAGTGCTTTCAAATTTGAGACATTTAACATGGGGCTCAATGGCAGCTCTATAGGCACGTCAAAAGTCACTTTCACCTAGAAACTCCATTCACACTTTTTATTATTCAGCTTACTGTGGAGACACATGCTGGAACTTTTTTTTATTTTTATGTTTTGTAGTTTATGAGGTATTTAACTTAAACGCCCAATGCATTCTCTATGGCAATAGCACAAAATTTGGCATGCTACTAGTCCTACATACTTACACCTAGCAACCCCATTCTAGCCTACTTAGGTTCATCTTACGGTGGACATGTTTGCCTGAAAAGGAATCTTTGAAATGTTTCATAGTTTTAGAAATATAGTGCTTTCAAATTTGAGACATTTAACATGGGGCTCAATGGCAGCTCTATAGGCACGTCAAAAGTCACTTTCACCTAGAAACTCCATTCACACTTTTTATTATTCAGCTAACTGTGGAGACACATGCTGGAACTTTTTTTTATTTTTAGGTTTTGTAGTTTATGAGTTATTTAACTTAAACGCCCAATGCATTCTCTATGGCAATAGCACAAAATTTGGCATGCTACTAGTCCTACATACTTACACCTAGCAACCCCATTCTAGCCTACTTAGGTTCATCTTACGGTGGACATGTTTGCCTGAAAAGGAATCTTTGAAATGTTTCATAGTTTTAGAAATATAGTGCTTTCAAATTTGAGACATTTAACATGGGGCTCAATGGCAGCTCTATAGGCACGTCAAAAGTCACTTTCACCTAGAAACTCCATTCACACTTTTTATTATTCAGCTAACTGTGGAGACACATGCTGGAACTTTTTTTTATTTTTAGGTTTTGTAGTTTATGAGTTATTTAACTTAAACGCCCAATGCATTCTCTATGGCAATAGCACAAAATTTGGCATGCTACTAGTCCTACATACTTACACCTAGCAACCCCATTCTAGCCTACTTAGGTTCATCTTACGGTGGACATGTTTGCCTGAAAAGGAATCTTTGAAATGTTTCATAGTTTTAGAAATATAGTGCTTTCAAATTTGAGACATTTAACATGGGGCTCAATGGCAGCTCTATAGGCACGTCAAAAGTCACTTTCACCTAGAAACTCCATTCACACTTTTTATTATTCAGCTTACTGTGGAGACACATGCTGGAACTTTTTTTTATTTTTATGTTTTGTAGTTTATGAGGTATTTAACTTAAACGCCCAATGCATTCTCTATGGCAATAGCACAAAATTTGGCATGCTACTAGTCCTACATACTTACACCTAGCAACCCCATTCTAGCCTACTTAGGTTCATCTTACGGTGGACATGTTTGCCTGAAAAGGAATCTTTGAAATGTTTCATAGTTTTAGAAATATAGTGCTTTCAAATTTGAGACATTTAACATGGGGCTCAATGGCAGCTCTATAGGCACGTCAAAAGTCACTTTCACCTAGAAACTCCATTCACACTTTTTATTATTCAGCTAACTGTGGAGACACATGCTGGAACTTTTTTTTATTTTTACGTTTTGTAGTTTATGAGTTATTTAACTTAAACGCCCAATGCATTCTCTATGGCAATAGCACAAAAGTTGGCATGCTACTAGTCCTACATACTTACACCTAGCAACCCCATTCTATCCTACTTAGGTTCATCTTACGGTGGACATGTTTGCCTGAAAAGGAATCTTTGAAATGTTTCATAGTTTTAGAAATATAGTGCTTTCAAATTTGAGACATTTAACATGGGGCTCAATGGCAGCTCTATAGGCACGTCAAAAGTCACTTTCACCTAGAAACTCCATTCACACTTTTTATTATTCAGCTTACTGTGGAGACACATGCTGGAACTTTTTTTTATTTTTATGTTTTGTAGTTTATGAGTTATTTAACTTAAACGCCCAATGCATTCTCTATGGCAATAGCACAAAAGTTGGCATGCTACTAGTCCTACATACTTACACCTAGCAACCCCATTCTAGCCTACTTAGGTTCATCTTACGGTGGACATGTTTGCCTGAAAAGGAATCTTTGAAATGTTTCATAGTTTTAGAAATATAGTGCTTTCAAATTTGAGACATTTAACATGGGGCTCAATGGCAGCTCTATAGGCACGTCAAAAGTCACTTTCACCTAGAAACTCCATTCACACTTTTTATTATTCAGCTCACTGTGGAGACACATGCTGGAACTTTTTTTTATTTTTATGTTTTGTAGTTTATGAGTTATTTAACTTAAACGCCCAATGCATTCTCTATGGCAATAGCACAAAATTTGGCATGCTACTAGTCCTACATACTTACACCTAGCAACCCCATTCTAGCCTACTTAGGTTCATCTTACGGTGGACATGTTTGCCTGAAAAGGAATCTTTGAAATGTTTCATAGTTTTAGAAATATAGTGCTTTCAAATTTGAGACATTTAACATGGGGCTCAATGGCAGCTCTATAGGCACGTCAAAAGTCACTTTCACCTAGAAACTCCATTCACACTTTTTATTATTCAGCTAACTGTGGAGACACATGCTGGAACTTTTTTTTATTTTTACGTTTTGTAGTTTATGAGTTATTTAACTTAAACGCCCAATGCATTCTCTATGGCAATAGCACAAAATTTGGCATGCTACTAGTCCTACATACTTACACCTAGCAACCCCATTCTATCCTACTTAGGTTCATCTTACGGTGGACATGTTTGCCTGAAAAGGAATCTTTGAAATGTTTCATAGTTTTAGAAATATAGTGCTTTCAAATTTGAGACATTTAACATGGGGCTCAATGGCAGCTCTATAGGCACGTCAAAAGTCACTTTCACCTAGAAACTCCATTCACACTTTTTATTATTCAGCTTACTGTGGAGACACATGCTGGAACTTTTTTTTATTTTTACGTTTTGTAGTTTATGAGTTATTTAACTTAAACGCCCAATGCATTCTCTATGGCAATAGCACAAAATTTGGCATGCTACTAGTCCTACATACTTACACCTAGCAACCCCATTCTATCCTACTTAGGTTCATCTTACGGTGGACATGTTTGCCTGAAAAGGAATCTTTGAAATGTTTCATAGTTTTAGAAATATAGTGCTTTCAAATTTGAGACATTTAACATGGGGCTCAATGGCAGCTCTATAGGCACGTCAAAAGTCACTTTCACCTAGAAACTCCATTCACACTTTTTATTATTCAGCTTACTGTGGAGACACATGCTGGAACTTTTTTTTATTTTTATGTTTTGTAGTTTATGAGTTATTTAACTTAAACGCCCAATGCATTCTCTATGGCAATAGCACAAAAGTTGGCATGCTACTAGTCCTACATACTTACACCTAGCAACCCCATTCTAGCCTACTTAGGTTCATCTTACGGTGGACATGTTTGCCTGAAAAGGAATCTTTGAAATGTTTCATAGTTTTAGAAATATAGTGCTTTCAAATTTGAGACATTTAACATGGGGCTCAATGGCAGCTCTATAGGCACGTCAAAAGTCACTTTCACCTAGAAACTCCATTCACACTTTTTATTATTCAGCTCACTGTGGAGACACATGCTGGAACTTTTTTTTATTTTTATGTTTTGTAGTTTATGAGTTATTTAACTTAAACGCCCAATGCATTCTCTATGGCAATAGCACAAAATTTGGCATGCTACTAGTCCTACATACTTACACCTAGCAACCCCATTCTAGCCTACTTAGGTTCATCTTACGGTGGACATGTTTGCCTGAAAAGGAATCTTTGAAATGTTTCATAGTTTTAGAAATATAGTGCTTTCAAATTTGAGACATTTAACATGGGGCTCAATGGCAGCTCTATAGGCACGTCAAAAGTCACTTTCACCTAGAAACTCCATTCACACTTTTTATTATTCAGCTAACTGTGGAGACACATGCTGGAACTTTTTTTTATTTTTAGGTTTTGTAGTTTATGAGTTATTTAACTTAAACGCCCAATGCATTCTCTATGGCAATAGCACAAAATTTGGCATGCTACTAGTCCTACATACTTACACCTAGCAACCCCATTCTAGCCTACTTAGGTTCATCTTATGGTGGACATGTTTGCCTGAAATGGAATCTTTGAAATGTTTCATAGTTTTAGAAATATAGTGCTTTCAAATTTGAGACATTTAACATGGGGCTCAATGGCAGCTCTATAGGCACGTCAAAAGTCACTTTCACCTAGAAACTCCATTCACACTTTTTATTATTCAGCTTACTGTGGAGACACATGCTGGAACTTTTTTTTATTTTTATGTTTTGTAGTTTATGAGTTATTTAACTTAAACGCCCAATGCATTCTCTACGGCAATAGCACAAAAGTTGGCATGCTACTAGTCCTACATACTTACACCTAGCAACCCCATTCTAGCCTACTTAGGTTCATCTTACGGTGGACATGTTTGCCTGAAAAGGAATCTTTGAAATGTTTCATAGTTTTAGAAATATAGTGCTTTCAAATTTGAGACATTTAACATGGGGCTCAATGGCAGCTCTATAGGCACGTCAAAAGTCACTTTCACCTAGAAACTCCATTCACACTTTTTATTATTCAGCTTACTGTGGAGACACATGCTGGAACTTTTTTTTATTTTTATGTTTTGTAGTTTATGAGTTATTTAACTTAAACGCCCAATGCATTCTCTATGGCAATAGCACAAAATTTGGCATGCTACTAGTCCTACATACTTACACCTAGCAACCCCATTCTAGCCTACTTAGGTTCATCTTACGGTGGACATGTTTGCCTGAAAAGGAATCTTTGAAATGTTTCATAGTTTTAGAAATATAGTGCTTTCAAATTTGAGACATTTAACATGGGGCTCAATGGCAGCTCTATAGGCACGTCAAAAGTCACTTTCACCTAGAAACTCCATTCACACTTTTTATTATTCAGCTAACTGTGGAGACACATGCTGGAACTTTTTTTTATTTTTAGGTTTTGTAGTTTATGAGTTATTTAACTTAAACGCCCAATGCATTCTCTATGGCAATAGCACAAAATTTGGCATGCTACTAGTCCTACATACTAACACCTAGCAACCCCATTCTAGCCTACTTAGGTTCATCTTACGGTGGACATGTTTGCCTGAAAAGGAATCTTTGAAATGTTTCATAGTTTTAGAAATATAGTGCTTTCAAATTTGAGACATTTAACATGGGGCTCAATGGCAGCTCTATAGGCACGTCAAAAGTCACTTTCACCTATAAACTCCATTCACACTTTTTATTATTCAGCTAACTGTGGAGACACATGCTGGAACTTTTTTTTATTTTTAGGTTTTGTAGTTTATGAGTTATTTAACTTAAACGCCCAATGCATTCTCTATGGCAATAGCACAAAATTTGGCATGCTACTAGTCCTACATACTTACACCTAGCAACCCCATTCTAGCCTACTTAGGTTCATCTTACGGTGGACATGTTTGCCTGAAAAGGAATCTTTGAAATGTTTCATAGTTTTAGAAATATAGTGCTTTCAAATTTGAGACATTTAACATGGGGCTCAATGGCAGCTCTATAGGCACGTCAAAAGTCACTTTCACCTAGAAACTCCATTCACACTTTTTATTATTCAGCTTACTGTGGAGACACATGCTGGAACTTTTTTTTATTTTTATGTTTTGAAGTTTATGAGGTATTTAACTTAAACGCCCAATGCATTCTCTATGGCAATAGCACAAAATTTGGCATGCTACTAGTCCTACATACTTACACCTAGCAACCCCATTCTAGCCTACTTAGGTTCATCTTACGGTGGACATGTTTGCCTGAAAAGGAATCTTTGAAATGTTTCATAGTTTTAGAAATATAGTGCTTTCAAATTTGAGACATTTAACATGGGGCTCAATGGCAGCTCTATAGGCACGTCAAAAGTCACTTTCACCTAGAAACTCCATTCACACTTTTTATTATTCAGCTAACTGTGGAGACACATGCTGGAACTTTTTTTTATTTTTAGGTTTTGTAGTTTATGAGTTATTTAACTTAAACGCCCAATGCATTCTCTATGGCAATAGCACAAAAGTTGGCATGCTACTAGTCCTACATACTTACACCTAGCAACCCCATTCTATCCTACTTAGGTTCATCTTACGGTGGACATGTTTGCCTGAAAAGGAATCTTTGAAATGTTTCATAGTTTTAGAAATATAGTGCTTTCAAATTTGAGACATTTAACATGGGGCTCAATGGCAGCTCTATAGGCACGTCAAAAGTCACTTTCACCTAGAAACTCCATTCACACTTTTTATTATTCAGCTAACTGTGGAGACACATGCTGGAACTTTTTTTTATTTTTAGGTTTTGTAGTTTATGAGTTATTTAACTTAAACGCCCAATGCATTCTCTATGGCAATAGCACAAAATTTGGCATGCTACTAGTCCTACATACTTACACCTAGCAACCCCATTCTAGCCTACTTAGGTTCATCTTACGGTGGACATGTTTGCCTGAAAAGGAATCTTTGAAATGTTTCATAGTTTTAGAAATATAGTGCTTTCAAATTTGAGACATTTAACATGGGGCTCAATGGCAGCTCTATAGGCACGTCAAAAGTCACTTTCACCTATAAACTCCATTCACACTTTTTATTATTCAGCTTACTGTGGAGACACATGCTGGAACTTTTTTTTATTTTTATGTTTTGTAGTTTATGAGGTATTTAACTTAAACGCCCAATGCATTCTCTATGGCAATAGCACAAAATTTGGCATGCTACTAGTCCTACATACTTACACCTAGCAACCCCATTCTAGCCTACTTAGGTTCATCTTACGGTGGACATGTTTGCCTGAAAAGGAATCTTTGAAATGTTTCATAGTTTTAGAAATATAGTGCTTTCAAATTTGAGACATTTAACATGGGGCTCAATGGCAGCTCTATAGGCACGTCAAAAGTCACTTTCACCTAGAAACTCCATTCACACTTTTTATTATTCAGCTAACTGTGGAGACACATGCTGGAACTTTTTTTTATTTTTAGGTTTTGTAGTTTATGAGTTATTTAACTTAAACGCCCAATGCATTCTCTATGGCAATAGCACAACATTTGGCATGCTACTAGTCCTACATACTTACACCTAGCAACCCCATTCTAGCCTACTTAGGTTCATCTTACGGTGGACATGTTTGCCTGAAAAGGAATCTTTGAAATGTTTCATAGTTTTAGAAATATAGTGCTTTCAAATTTGAGACATTTAACATGGGGCTCAATGGCAGCTCTATAGGCACGTCAAAAGTCACTTTCACCTAGAAACTCCATTCACACTTTTTATTATTCAGCTAACTGTGGAGACACATGCTGGAACTTTTTTTTATTTTTAGGTTTTGTAGTTTATGAGTTATTTAACTTAAACGCCCAATGCATTCTCTATGGCAATAGCACAAAATTTGGCATGCTACTAGTCCTACATACTTACACCTAGCAACCCCATTCTAGCCTACTTAGGTTCATCTTACGGTGGACATGTTTGCCTGAAAAGGAATCTTTGAAATGTTTCATAGTTTTAGAAATATAGTGCTTTCAAATTTGAGACATTTAACATGGGGCTCAATGGCAGCTCTATAGGCACGTCAAAAGTCACTTTCACCTATAAACTCCATTCACACTTTTTATTATTCAGCTAACTGTGGAGACACATGCTGGAACTTTTTTTTTATTTTTAGGTTTTGTAGTTTATGAGTTATTTAACTTAAACGCCCAATGCATTCTCTATGGCAATAGCACAAAATTTGGCATGCTACTAGTCCTACATACTTACACCTAGCAACCCCATTCTAGCCTACTTAGGTTCATCTTACGGTGGACATGTTTGCCTGAAAAGGAATCTTTGAAATGTTTCATAGTTTTAGAAATATAGTGCTTTCAAATTTGAGACATTTAACATGGGGCTCAATGGCAGCTCTATAGGCACGTCAAAAGTCACTTTCACCTAGAAACTCCATTCACACTTTTTATTATTCAGCTTACTGTGGAGACACATGCTGGAACTTTTTTTTATTTTTATGTTTTGTAGTTTATGAGGTATTTAACTTAAACGCCCAATGCATTCTCTATGGCAATAGCACAAAATTTGGCATGCTACTAGTCCTACATACTTACACCTAGCAACCCCATTCTAGCCTACTTAGGTTCATCTTACGGTGGACATGTTTGCCTGAAAAGGAATCTTTGAAATGTTTCATAGTTTTAGAAATATAGTGCTTTCAAATTTGAGACATTTAACATGGGGCTCAATGGCAGCTCTATAGGCACGTCAAAAGTCACTTTCACCTAGAAACTCCATTCACACTTTTTATTATTCAGCTAACTGTGGAGACACATGCTGGAACTTTTTTTTATTTTTACGTTTTGTAGTTTATGAGTTATTTAACTTAAACGCCCAATGCATTCTCTATGGCAATAGCACAAAAGTTGGCATGCTACTAGTCCTACATACTTACACCTAGCAACCCCATTCTATCCTACTTAGGTTCATCTTACGGTGGACATGTTTGCCTGAAAAGGAATCTTTGAAATGTTTCATAGTTTTAGAAATATAGTGCTTTCAAATTTGAGACATTTAACATGGGGCTCAATGGCAGCTCTATAGGCACGTCAAAAGTCACTTTCACCTAGAAACTCCATTCACACTTTTTATTATTCAGCTTACTGTGGAGACACATGCTGGAACTTTTTTTTATTTTTATGTTTTGTAGTTTATGAGTTATTTAACTTAAACGCCCAATGCATTCTCTATGGCAATAGCACAACATTTGGCATGCTACTAGTCCTACATACTTACACCTAGCAACCCCATTCTAGCCTACTTAGGTTCATCTTACGGTGGACATGTTTGCCTGAAAAGGAATCTTTGAAATGTTTCATAGTTTTAGAAATATAGTGCTTTCAAATTTGAGACATTTAACATGGGGCTCAATGGCAGCTCTATAGGCACGTCAAAAGTCACTTTCACCTAGAAACTCCATTCACACTTTTTATTATTCAGCTTACTGTGGAGACACATGCTGGAACTTTTTTTTATTTTTATGTTTTGTAGTTTATGAGTTATTTAACTTAAACGCCCAATGCATTCTCTATGGCAATAGCACAACATTTGGCATGCTACTAGTCCTACATACTTACACCTAGCAACCCCATTCTAGCCTACTTAGGTTCATCTTACGGTGGACATGTTTGCCTGAAAAGGAATCTTTGAAATGTTTCATAGTTTTAGAAATATAGTGCTTTCAAATTTGAGACATTTAACATGGGGCTCAATGGCAGCTCTATAGGCACGTCAAAAGTCACTTTCACCTATAAACTCCATTCACACTTTTTATTATTCAGCTAACTGTGGAGACACATGCTGGAACTTTTTTTTTATTTTTAGGTTTTGTAGTTTATGAGTTATTTAACTTAAACGCCCAATGCATTCTCTATGGCAATAGCACAAAATTTGGCATGCTACTAGTCCTACATACTTACACCTAGCAACCCCATTCTAGCCTACTTAGGTTCATCTTACGGTGGACATGTTTGCCTGAAAAGGAATCTTTGAAATGTTTCATAGTTGTAGAAATATAGTGCTTTCAAATTTGAGACATTTAACATGGGGCTCAATGGCAGCTCTATAGGCACGTCAAAAGTCACT
Organism: Protomyctophum parallelum; assembly: GCF_964188405.1. Lineage (NCBI taxonomy): Eukaryota > Metazoa > Chordata > Actinopteri > Myctophiformes > Myctophidae > Protomyctophum > Protomyctophum parallelum. Next base: position 11,375,131 of record NC_139711.1, read on the forward strand.
TTCACCTAGAAACTCCATTCACACTTTTTATTATTCAGCTTACTGTGGAGACACATGCTGGAACTTTTTTTTATTTTTATGTTTTGTAGTTTATGAGGTATTTAACTTAAACGCCCAATGCATTCTCTATGGCAATAGCACAAAATTTGGCATGCTACTAGTCCTACATACTTACACCTAGCAACCCCATTCTAGCCTACTTAGGTTCATCTTACGGTGGACATGTTTGCCTGAAAAGGAATCTTTGAAATGTTTCATAGTTTTAGAAATATAGTGCTTTCAAATTTGAGACATTTAACATGGGGCTCAATGGCAGCTCTATAGGCACGTCAAAAGTCACTTTCACCTAGAAACTCCATTCACACTTTTTATTATTCAGCTAACTGTGGAGACACATGCTGGAACTTTTTTTTATTTTTACGTTTTGTAGTTTATGAGTTATTTAACTTAAACGCCCAATGCATTCTCTATGGCAATAGCACAAAAGTTGGCATGCTACTAGTCCTACATACTTACACCTAGCAACCCCATTCTATCCTACTTAGGTTCATCTTACGGTGGACATGTTTGCCTGAAAAGGAATCTTTGAAATGTTTCATAGTTTTAGAAATATAGTGCTTTCAAATTTGAGACATTTAACATGGGGCTCAATGGCAGCTCTATAGGCACGTCAAAAGTCACTTTCACCTAGAAACTCCATTCACACTTTTTATTATTCAGCTTACTGTGGAGACACATGCTGGAACTTTTTTTTATTTTTATGTTTTGTAGTTTATGAGTTATTTAACTTAAACGCCCAATGCATTCTCTATGGCAATAGCACAAAAGTTGGCATGCTACTAGTCCTACATACTTACACCTAGCAACCCCATTCTATCCTACTTAGGTTCATCTTACGGTGGACATGTTTGCCTGAAAAGGAATCTTTGAAATGTTTCATAGTTTTAGAAATATAGTGCTTTCAAATTTGAGACATTTAACATGGGGCTCAATGGCAGCTCTATAGGCACGTCAAAAGTCACTTTCACCTAGAAACTCCATTCACACTTTTTATTATTCAGCTTACTGTGGAGACACATGCTGGAACTTTTTTTTATTTTTATGTTTTGTAGTTTATGAGTTATTTAACTTAAACGCCCAATGCATTCTCTATGGCAATAGCACAACATTTGGCATGCTACTAGTCCTACATACTTACACCTAGCAACCCCATTCTAGCCTACTTAGGTTCATCTTACGGTGGACATGTTTGCCTGAAAAGGAATCTTTGAAATGTTTCATAGTTTTAGAAATATAGTGCTTTCAAATTTGAGACATTTAACATGGGGCTCAATGGCAGCTCTATAGGCACGTCAAAAGTCACTTTCACCTAGAAACTCCATTCACACTTTTTATTATTCAGCTTACTGTGGAGACACATGCTGGAACTTTTTTTTATTTTTATGTTTTGTAGTTTATGAGTTATTTAACTTAAACGCCCAATGCATTCTCTATGGCAATAGCACAACATTTGGCATGCTACTAGTCCTACATACTTACACCTAGCAACCCCATTCTAGCCTACTTAGGTTCATCTTACGGTGGACATGTTTGCCTGAAAAGGAATCTTTGAAATGTTTCATAGTTTTAGAAATATAGTGCTTTCAAATTTGAGACATTTAACATGGGGCTCAATGGCAGCTCTATAGGCACGTCAAAAGTCACTTTCACCTAGAAACTCCATTCACACTTTTTATTATTCAGCTAACTGTGGAGACACATGCTGGAACTTTTTTTTATTTTTAGGTTTTGTAGTTTATGAGTTATTTAACTTAAACGCCCAATGCATTCTCTATGGCAATAGCACAAAATTTGGCATGCTACTAGTCCTACATACTTACACCTAGCAACCCCATTCTAGCCTACTTAGGTTCATCTTACGGTGGACATGTTTGCCTGAAAAGGAATCTTTGAAATGTTTCATAGTTTTAGAAATATAGTGCTTTCAAATTTGAGACATTTAACATGGGGCTCAATGGCAGCTCTATAGGCACGTCAAAAGTCACTTTCACCTATAAACTCCATTCACACTTTTTATTATTCAGCTAACTGTGGAGACACATGCTGGAACTTTTTTTTATTTTTAGGTTTTGTAGTTTATGAGTTATTTAACTTAAACGCCCAATGCATTCTCTATGGCAATAGCACAAAATTTGGCATGCTACTAGTCCTACATACTTACACCTAGCAACCCCATTCTAGCCTACTTAGGTTCATCTTACGGTGGACATGTTTGCCTGAAAAGGAATCTTTGAAATGTTTCATAGTTTTAGAAATATAGTGCTTTCAAATTTGAGACATTTAACATGGGGCTCAATGGCAGCTCTATAGGCACGTCAAAAGTCACTTTCACCTAGAAACTCCATTCACACTTTTTATTATTCAGCTAACTGTGGAGACACATGCTGGAACTTTTTTTTATTTTTAGGTTTTGTAGTTTATGAGTTATTTAACTTAAACGCCCAATGCATTCTCTATGGCAATAGCACAAAATTTGGCATGCTACTAGTCCTACATACTTACACCTAGCAACCCCATTCTATCCTACTTAGGTTCATCTTACGGTGGACATGTTTGCCTGAAAAGGAATCTTTGAAATGTTTCATAGTTTTAGAAATATAGTGCTTTCAAATTTGAGACATTTAACATGGGGCTCAATGGCAGCTCTATAGGCACGTCAAAAGTCACTTTCACCTAGAAACTCCATTCACACTTTTTATTATTCAGCTTACTGTGGAGACACATGCTGGAACTTTTTTTTATTTTTATGTTTTGTAGTTTATGAGTTATTTAACTTAAACGCCCAATGCATTCTCTATGGCAATAGCACAAAAGTTGGCATGCTACTAGTCCTACATACTTACACCTAGCAACCCCATTCTAGCCTACTTAGGTTCATCTTACGGTGGACATGTTTGCCTGAAAAGGAATCTTTGAAATGTTTCATAGTTTTAGAAATATAGTGCTTTCAAATTTGAGACATTTAACATGGGGCTCAATGGCAGCTCTATAGGCACGTCAAAAGTCACTTTCACCTATAAACTCCATTCACACTTTTTATTATTCAGCTAACTGTGGAGACACATGCTGGAACTTTTTTTTATTTTTAGGTTTTGTAGTTTATGAGTTATTTAACTTAAACGCCCAATGCATTCTCTATGGCAATAGCACAAAATTTGGCATGCTACTAGTCCTACATACTTACACCTAGCAACCCCATTCTAGCCTACTTAGGTTCATCTTACGGTGGACATGTTTGCCTGAAAAGGAATCTTTGAAATGTTTCATAGTTTTAGAAATATAGTGCTTTCAAATTTGAGACATTTAACATGGGGCTCAATGGCAGCTCTATAGGCACGTCAAAAGTCACTTTCACCTAGAAACTCCATTCACACTTTTTATTATTCAGCTAACTGTGGAGACACATGCTGGAACTTTTTTTTATTTTTAGGTTTTGTAGTTTATGAGTTATTTAACTTAAACGCCCAATGCATTCTCTATGGCAATAGCACAAAATTTGGCATGCTACTAGTCCTACATACTTACACCTAGCAACCCCATTCTATCCTACTTAGGTTCATCTTACGGTGGACATGTTTGCCTGAAAAGGAATCTTTGAAATGTTTCATAGTTTTAGAAATATAGTGCTTTCAAATTTGAGACATTTAACATGGGGCTCAATGGCAGCTCTATAGGCACGTCAAAAGTCACTTTCACCTAGAAACTCCATTCACACTTTTTATTATTCAGCTTACTGTGGAGACACATGCTGGAACTTTTTTTTATTTTTATGTTTTGTAGTTTATGAGTTATTTAACTTAAACGCCCAATGCATTCTCTATGGCAATAGCACAAAAGTTGGCATGCTACTAGTCCTACATACTTACACCTAGCAACCCCATTCTAGCCTACTTAGGTTCATCTTACGGTGGACATGTTTGCCTGAAAAGGAATCTTTGAAATGTTTCATAGTTTTAGAAATATAGTGCTTTCAAATTTGAGACATTTAACATGGGGCTCAATGGCAGCTCTATAGGCACGTCAAAAGTCACTTTCACCTAGAAACTCCATTCACACTTTTTATTATTCAGCTTACTGTGGAGACACATGCTGGAACTTTTTTTTATTTTTAGGTTTTGTAGTTTATGAGTTATTTAACTTAAACGCCCAATGCATTCTCTATGGCAATAGCACAAAATTTGGCATGCTACTAGTCCTACATACTTACACCTAGCAACCCCATTCTAGCCTACTTAGGTTCATCTTACGGTGGACATGTTTGCCTGAAAAGGAATCTTTGAAATGTTTCATAGTTTTAGAAATATAGTGCTTTCAAATTTGAGACATTTAACATGGGGCTCAATGCCTCCCCTTCCTACTCTCCCTGTGCCTGGCCTCTCTCCCTGCCTGGCCCCTCCCCTTCCTACTCTCCCCCTGCCTGGCCCCTCCCCTTCCCTGGCCCCTCCCCTTCCTACTCTCTCCCTGCCTGGCCCCTCCCCTTCCTACTCTCTCCCTGCCTGTCCCCTCCCCTTCCTACTCTCCCCCTGCCCATCCTACTCTCTCCCTGCCTGGCCCCTACCCTTCCTACTCTCTCCCTGTCTGGCCCCTCCCCTTCCTACTCTCTCCCTGTCTGGCCACTCCCCTTCATACTCTCTCCCTGGCCCCTCCCCATCCTACTCTCCCCCTGCCATGACCTTCCCCCCTACACTCCCCCTGACTGAACTCCGCCTACTCTCCTACCTGACCACCTTACTCTCCTCCTACCTGACCCCACTAATCTCCTCCTACCTGCGCAGTATACTCTCCTCCTACCTGAACCCCACACCTTGTACTAGGTATTCTATGGATATCATCTGATTTATCCACTGGGCCACTCCTACTCTAGGTGTCAGTGATTTGAACCATCACCGCCTACTAGGAGTATATCGGGTTTGAACCGGCACACTTCTACTAGGTATACTACGGATATCATTTGACTTATCCCCTGGGCCACTGAGGCACACAATCATGGTGAATTTCTGGGCGGCTTTAAAGTTGTCCTTCTGGAAATCAGTGTGCAAAGCAAAGTGTCACAGTTATGACTAATGTGGGATTTGAACACTGGACCTGTGGATCCCAAGGACAGCCTCTCATCAGACTGTGCTAACAGCTGGATGCTACTACACAGCTTTTTTGTTTGTTTTCTTCTTCTGAAATCGGTCTTGAAACTAAAGACATGAGTCGGGTTCGAACCGGCACACTTCTACTAGGTATACTACGGATATCATTTGACTTATCCGCTGGCCCACTGAGGCACACAATCATGGTGATTTTCTGGGCTGCTTTAAAGTTGTCCTTCTAGAAATCAGTGTGCAAAGCAAAGTGTCACAGTTATGACTAATGTGGGAATTGAACCCTTTACCTGTGGCTCCCAAGGTCAGCCTCTCATCAGACTGAGCTAACTGCTAGATACTACTACAAAGCTTTTTTGTTTGTTTTCTTCTTCTGAAATCGCTCTTGAAATTAAAAGAGTCGGGTTTGAACCGGCACACTTCTACTAGGTATACTACGGATATCATTTGACTTATCCGCTGGGCCACTGAGGCACACAATCATGGTGAATTTCTGGGCTGCTTTAAAGTTGTCCTTCTAGAAATCAGTGTGCAAAGCAAAGTGTCACAGTTATGACTAATGTGGGATTTGAACCCTGGACCTGTGGCTCCCAAGGACTGCCTCTCATCAGACTGAGCTAACTGCTGGATACTAGCAGTTTAAACCGGCACACTTCTACTAGGTATACTACGGATATCATTTGACTTATCCGCTGGGCCACTGAGGCACACAATCAAGGTGAATTTCTGGGCTGCACACTGAGCCACTGGTTCCAGACAATTCACACTGCTTTTTTGTTTGTTTTCTTCTTCTGAAATCGGTCTTAAAAATAAAAGTATGAGTCGGGTTTGAACCCACCATCTCCCGATCATGTGGCAGCGTTCTAACACACTGAGCCACTGGTTCCAGACAATTCACACTGCTTTTTTGTTTGTTTGCTTGTAAGTGACACATCCAGAATGTATTTTTCAATGTATTGTTAGTTCTTAAACATAAACTCATACAGTTCATGCCCCAGTGAGATCAGTTTGAGAGTCATACGGTTGTCTGTACCTCATTTCAACTGCCGAATCTCAGGTTTGAACCAGGAACCTTCAGATCTACAGTCTAATGCTCTCCCAACTGAGCTATTACAGCTTGCAAGTATCACATCCAGTATTTATTTTTACATTGACTGTTACTTGTTACTTCTTAAACAAAACAACTCATAAAGTTTTTCACCCAGTGAGATCAGCCTAAGAGTCATAGGATTTTCTGTACCTCATTTCAACTGCCGAAAGCCTGGATTGAACCAGGGACCTTTAGATCTTCCATCTAATGCTCTACCAACTGCGCTAATTCGGCTTGTAAGTGTCACATCCAGAATATATATATTTCAATTGATTGTTAGTTCTTAAACAAATAAACTCATACAGTTTTCCCCCAGTGAGATCAGCCTGGGAGTCATACGGTTTTCTGTACCTCATTTGACCTGCTGAAAACCGGTTCCATTTGTACACTGTCAAAGTAACTAACTTAATACTATCAACATCTATCTATTCTATAGTCCCTCTAAAACAGTGGTTCCTAAACCTTTTCTTGTCAAGGACCCCCACATTTACACTTTATTAACCCGTGGAACCTGAACTTGAACCTGAACCTAAACCTAAACCTAAACCTAAACCTAAACCTAACCCTAACCCTAACCCTAACCCTAACCCTAACCCTAACCCTAACCCCATAAGAGAAGATTGTTACGGATCTAGCAGTGATCTAGAATGATCAATTATATTAATAAAACGTCCAAAACTGTGAAAATTAAGAAAATGAAGTTGAAGAATCACTATAAATCTAAAACAGGTCAGAGTATTTGATCCAGTTGTAAACAAGGAAGTGGTCCGGGTTTGATTGGAGGAGACAATGTAAGGAGCCCTAGGATTGGCTGAAGGCGGACCGATCTGATTGGCCAAGGAATCTGTCAATCAGAATGATTGGCAGGTCAAAAACCAGCACCTTCCTACTGAGTGTGTCGGCTAGCACAATTCTACAAGGAACTCTACAGATATCTTGTGATTTATCCACTGGGCCACTTTTTTTTTGGACCATGGGCTTTAACCCATATCGTACGGCATACTATAGCACGCGGTTTTTCTACATTTTTGAGGATTTGAAAAAAATGAAAAACAATAAAACATGGGTTATAGCCCATCGTTTCTTTTTTTTATTGTTTTTTTTTTTTACCTCGTTTTTCATCATTTTTGACCATGGGCTATAGCCCATACCGTACGGCATACTATAGCACGCCATTTTTCATCATTTTTGAGGATTTGAAAAAAACATGGGTTATAGCCCATCGTTTTTTGATTAAAAAAAAATATATATATATCCTCGTTTTTCATCATTTTTGAACATGGGCTATGGCCCATACCGTACGGCATACTATAGCACGCCGTTTTTCATCATTTTTGAGGATTAAAAAAAAAAACGAAAAAAAAAAAAAACATGGGTTATAGCCCATCGTTTTTTGAATTTTTGATTATTATTTTTATCCTCGTTTTTCATCATTTTTGACCATGGGCTATGGCCCATACAGTACGGCATTCTATAGCATGCCGTTTTTCATCATTTTTGAGGATTTGAAAAAAATGAAAAAATGAAAGAAAAGATGGGTTATAGCCCATCGTTTCTTTTTTTTTTTTTTTTTTTTTTTATCCTCGTGTTTCATCATTTTTGACCATGGGCTATAGCCCATACCGTATGGCATACTATAACACGTCGTTTTTCATCATTTTTGAGGATTTGAAAAAAATGAAAAAATGAAAAAAACGATGGGTTATAGCCCATCGTTTTTTGATTTTTTGTTTTTGTTTTTTAATCCTCGTTTTTCATCATTTTGGACCATGGGCTATAGCCCATATCGTACGGCATACTATAGCACGCCGTTTTTCATATTTTTTTAGGATTTGAATGCAAATTAAAAATTAAAAAAACGATGGGTTATAGCCCATCGTTTTTTGATTTTTTGAAAAAATAAATATCCTCGTTTTTCATAATTTTTGACCATGGGCTATATCCCATATCGTACGGCATACTGTAGCACGCCATTTTTCATCATTTTTGAGGATTTGGAAAAAATGAAAAAAACGATGGGTTTTAGCCCATCGTTTTTTGAATTTTTGAAAAAAGAATTGAACCCTTTACCTGTGGCTCCCAAGGACAGCCTCTCATCAGACTGAGCTAACTGCTGGATACTACTACAAAGCTTTTTTGTTTGTTTTCTTCTTCTGAAATCGGTCTTGAAAGTAAAAGAGCCGGGTTTGAACCGGCACACTTCTACTAGGTATACTACGGATATCATTTGACTTATCTGCTGGGCCACTGAGGCACACAATCATGGAGAATTTCTGGGCTGCTTTAAAGTTGTCCTTCTAGAAATCAGTGTGCAAAGCAAAGTGTCGCAGTTATGACTAATGTCGGATTTGAACCCTGGACCTGTGGCTCCCAAGGACGGCCTCTCATCAGACTGAGCTAACTGCTGGATACTACTACAAAGCTTTTTTGTTTGTTTTCTTCTTCTGAAATCGGTCTTGAAAGTAAAAGTCGGGTTTGAACCGGCACACTTCTACTAGGTATACTACGGATATCATTTGACTTATCCGCTGGGCCACTGAGGCACACAATCAAGGTGAATTTCTGGGCTGCACACTGAGCCACTGGTTCCAGACAATTCACACTGCTTTTTTGTTTGTTTGCTTGTAAGTGACACATCCAGAATGTATTTTTCAATGTATTGTTAGTTCTTAAACATAAACTCATACAGTTCATGCCCCAGTGAGATCAGTTTGAGAGTCATACGGTTGTCTGTACCTCAACTGCCGAATCTCAGGTTTGAACCAGGAACCTTCAGATGTACAGTCTAACGCTCTCCCAACTGAGCTATTACGGCTTGCAAGTATCACATCCAGTATTTATTTTTTACATTAACTGTTACTTGTTACTTATTAAACAAAACAACTCATAAAGTTTTTCACCCAGTGAGATCAGCCTAAGAGTCATAGGATTTTCTGTACCTCATTTCAACTGCCGAAAGCCTGGATTGAACCAGGGACCTTTAGAGCTTCCATCTAATGCTCTACCAACTGCGCTAATTCGGCTTGTAAGTGTCACATCCAGAATATATATATTTCAATTGATTGTTAGTTCTTAAACAAATAAACTCATACAGTTTTCCCCCAGTGAGATCAGCCTGGGAGTCATATGGTTTTCTGTACCTCATTTGACCTGCTGAAAACCGGTTCCATTTGTACACTGTCAAAGTAACTAACTTAATACTATCAACATCTATCTATTCTATAGTCCCTCTAAAACAGTGGTTCCTAAACCTTTTCTTGTCAAGGACCCCCACATTTACACTTTATTAACCCGTGGAACCTGAACCTGAACCTGAACCTAACCCTAACCCTAACCCTAACCCTAACCCTAACCCGAACCCGAACCCCATAAGAGAAGATTGTTACGGATCTAGCAGTGATCTAGAATGATCAATTATATTCATAAAACGTCCAAAACTGTGAAAATTAAGAAAATTAAGTTGAAGAATCACTATAAATCTAAAACAGGTCAGAGTATTTGATCCAGTTGTAAACAAGGAAGTGATTGATTGGAGGAGACAATGTAATGAGCCCTAGGATTGGCTGAAGGCGGACCGATCTGATTGGCCAAGGAATCTGTCAATCAGAATGATTGGCAGGTCAAAAACCAGCACCTTCCTACTGAGTGTGTTGGGTTTGAACTAGCACAATTCTACAAGGAACTCTACAGATATCTTGTGATTTATCCACTGGGCCACTTAGCTTTGAGGATTTGAAAAAAATGAGAAAATGAAAAAAACGATGGGTTATAGCCCATCGTTTTTTGAATTTTTGAAAAAAAGAATATCCTCGTTTTTCATCATTTTTGACCATGCAGGGCTTTAGCCCATATCGTACGGCATAATATAGCACGCAGTTTTTCATCACTTTTGAGGATTTTTTAAAAAATGAAAAAAACGATGGGTTATAGCCCATCGTTTTTTGAATTTTTGGAGAAAAAAAAATTATCCTCGTTTTTCATAATTTTGGACCATGGGCTATAGCCCATATCGTACGGCATACTATAGCACGCCGTTTTTCATAATTTTTGAGGATTTGAAAAAAATGAAAAAATGAAAAAAACGATGGGTTATAGCCCATCGTTTTTTTTATTTTTGGGAAAAAGAAATATCCTCGTTTTTCATCATTTTGGACCATGGGCTATAGCCGTACGGCATACTATAGCACGTTATATGGGTTATAGCCCATCGTTTTTTGAAAAAAAAAAAAAAAGGTATCCTCGTTTTTCATCATTTTGGACCACTGGCTAATTGGGCTAATTGTTGTCAAGCATCTGCTTAATTTCCAAAAAACTACACAATTAGAGAATGTAGAAGATTGCTACTTTTGATCCTTTGATTATATAATGCTGATTGTAGCATAGTGGTTAGTGACTGAGCTTTGTTAACATGAGTGCCTGGGATCGTTTCCCGTCAATTTCAAAGAATGTTTGTTGCTTCCCGCCAATTTTCACAGAATGTTTGTCCTTTTACCTACCAAACAATACTCTTTTCACCTCTAGTCGATTATTTATTCAGCATTTGAGCCACAGACCACCATTTGAGGCCATTTAGTCTCTCAGACCCATTTGAGCCACGGACCACCATTTGAGGCCATTTAGTCTCTCAGACCCATTTGAGCCACTGACCACCATTGTGAGAGTCTTAATGTGAAATGGTGGGTGGCTCAAACATGTTCACTTTTGAAGTTACTTGTTGTGTTTATATATGTAAAAACTACTCTTTAAAGCCATGTTTCAGTAGCCGAGTGGGTACTGTCGATGGTTAGTAAACATTAGGGCACGCAGTCCATAGGTGACCTATACTTTTTGTCATAGCTTTTGTCTTAGACAAATTAGTATGACAGCACATTTTAACAATAATGACAGCACAGTTTCTGTCATTAATAAATAATGACAGCACATTTGAACTAAAATGTTTCTAAGTACTGTATTTATTAATAGTATACTATACTACATCACACAGCACAGAAGACAGCGTGTCCCCACTCCCCATGCATTTAGATACAGTTTACGCTATCCTATGTATCCTATACAGCACTCGCCCACAGGGTGGAGTTGTTGGCCAGCCAATAACCCAAGACAGTAGACACCCTGTAAAATGATTTTTTTTCTATAGCCTACTCTGTCTGTCTTATGGGAGGGCTGTGGGCAGTTCAGAAACCAGTCCACCAGTGACATCATCGATGGGTAATACAAGCCAATATAAACCGCAAGCTTCCTATTCCTTGAAAAGTTGCAATGCGTTAATGGAAGCCATCGTTCTCACAATAATAAAAAAATACCTGCCTAACGATGATGTCACTGGTGGACGGGTTTCTGAACTGCCCACAGCCCTCCTAAATAAAATAGTGGTATTGGTACCAATTCCGCTCGAAACATTGCATGTCCTGCCTGCTGTGATTGTGAATAAATACTTGGAGCATTACAAAAGTGAGTTGCGAGCCGTTGCTTTTCTTCATTAACAAGGATTACAAACAAAGGCCCATATAATACAAACTGATTCATAAAATGCAGACATTAGGAATACAAACCTCTCTCCTTCTGCGGATGATGCTTTCTGACGAACAGACCTCAAAAAGGTCAGACTGGGCCAACACGCTGACACTCAGCACCGGTGCACCTCAGGGTTGTGTCCTCTGTCGTCTACATTGCTGCTCAAAATGGGGTACCGGGACCTTCAGGGTTCATTGAGCAGTTCTGTAACTCAAATTGACCCTCCAATTGACCCTTACAGGTGTATAACTGAGTGGACAAATGAAACCAAATGGAGTGTCAAATGTTTTATTCCATTTGTACAACGGAGTTAAGTCTCAGTTCTAACAAGCAAAATGGCCTACCAGTTCCCCCATGGTCTCACTTTCATGGTGACACTCTCTGGAACTCATTCTAGTATAGAAATGTTAAATGCATCACCATATTAATGTGAATGATTGCATCACCACATCAGGGAGAGTACATGTTACATAGACTAGGCTGCTGCAATACATGGACTAGTTTATCATCAATTGTTTTTCAGAAATTTTCAAACCAATAATAAATGTTTTGCCTTAAATTGAGCTAGTGTTCTTATCAGGCATATAGGTGGTTTTACAGACCATCACTCACAACAACCCACAGCCAATCTATCACCTTTGTAGCAAAAGTCACGCCTGTTCTGGCCTCAGTGCTTTGGCCTCAGTGTTTTAGCACCCTCTATGGGCAGGCCAATGTATTTTGTTTCTTGTTTTCTGCACAGAGTTCTTCCTGTTAATTACTCCAGGTGCTGCCTATTGAGTGTTAGCAATCAAGGCATAATCTGCTGCAGTGCTGCTGTGCAGGGAGTTTAGGCTCACTCAGTAGTGTGAATTCAGCTCAGTTTGAGAAGCCAGCTACATTCGACAGTCATGGTTTTTGTTTGTGCTTAAAGAGTCAAAGATTGTAAGTACATGTAGAACTTTTCCGAATACATTCTTAATGTTATGTTTCATTGAAAGAGTGGCGTATTTGGAGTTCTGTGTTTAATACGGTTTGTTTCATACTCAACTGTTTTACTTACCTGTTACTGTGTAAAGATATTACAGCAGCAGTGATACAGTGCTACATTGATATACAAATATTATTTTATTGATGTACCTTAATTTCTGTGATGTTTATGTGAATTGTGTAGTATTATGGGATATTTACACATGCTCTTTTTTTCTGTCTTTTGTCACAGTTTTACAGTTTAACTTCTATATAAAAGACTTGTCAAGATCCACTCCTCTCTGACTGCTTTTTATGGAAGGATGTTTTGCTCACTGCATAGCCGCACACGCAATCACACATACGTGTGGTGAGAGCAGAAGAACGCCCACTACTCAACTTAGATCAGTGTTGTTCTTAAACATTTTCATTTCAAGGACCCCACATGAAACTATTTTGTGCCAAGGACCCCCATAAGAGAAAAGCTGTGTAAAAATTCCACATCTAAATCACTTTAACCCTATTTTATACTTGCTAAACTGGCTAAAGATATTTAAAAAGTGGTTAAACTGATTGCGATGCTAATGATGCTATGTTAACACATTTCGCTGGGGACTCCAATTAGAACTAATTGTGGTCTCCATACATAATCCTTTGAGTACCTGAACTACAGTTCCATCTATCCATTGTATCTCCCCCACCCTCCCCCCAGAACATGTTAAAATGTTATCAGTTGGAAGTAGTGTATTAGTCGAGTCCACCTAAATCGAGTCAAAGTCAAAACCGAGTTGAGACCAATGGGAGGCGAGACCGAGTTTAGACAGAGACCAGATTATATTTATTTTCTCATTTTCTCAGAAACACTGCGAGAGCAGGCAGGCGCATCAGCTGCAACCTTTACTTAACAGGACAGCAGTCTATAAGCGCCAGACAGTTCTCTTAATGTTAATATGAATGGGCTCCTCATAGTATGGGTATAATACATGCATTTCATTGCATTGTAGTGACTCATGACTTTAGTGGACTCAGTGGGGGAAGATTCCAGTCTCTTGTTCCGAGTCAAGTCAAGTCCAAGTCAAATTAAGGGCACGACAGAGACTAGACTGTAAATAAAAATGTGGACTCGAGACGAGTCAATGACTCTTGTACTACAACACTAGTTGGAGAAATATAAAAGAAAGAAAGAATTTTGAATTAAATAAGAAATTATATTTTATTTAACAGAAAACAGAAACAAGCACTGCTGCAAAAGTGGCAAATTTGGGCTTATGTTATCCTACATTAATGGGATTAACATTTAGCTGAATCTTCTGTGTGTGTGTGCGCACAGACCTGATCTGCTATTTTCGGCCACGTCCAATGCCTTCCTAAAATTCGGATGCGCTCACAAGTATATAGTAATACAAACGTGCATGTGTGTGAGAGCTATGTCTGACGTCACACTTTGCCCGGGGTGCGGCCTTGTGCTCTCTGGTACTCCTGCTGCAGACTGGAGAGAACTTCTCGATGGGCTTCTGATTTCTTCTCCATGTCCTTCAGAAGGGTCTCGTACCTCTGACTGCAGCGCCACCGAAAAACAACATGAACATTAGAGAAACCTTTACAACCACAGTACCTACCATGAAGACAAGCTTCACTTTCAACACATTGCTTGCGTTTGTAGCGAAACTGGGCCTCTAAAAGGGACATTTATGGAGGAACTTTTTTTCTTTTCTCTTATTTCCACACCATAATAATAATTATTTCCCCATTTTCGTCCATGCTTAACTCCTTATCCCTTAACTTCTTTCCTTATTTTACTATTTTGAAAAACATTTTTTAATTGTTAAAATCTACAAGCTCACAACGTGTTGATGTAGATCGGCTAGTTGAACTACCGGTATTCATTTTTTTCCTTCAAAATAGTAAAAAAGGCAAAGACGTTTAGCGATAAGGGGTTTAGCACTGACGAAAATAGGGGCCCAGGTGTCTGGTGACCATATTTACAAGAAAGAGGCAAAGGGGAAAACATTGAACAGCTAGGCACACAGAGCATGGGAATCTGGGCCGACTCATTGGAGGCAATGTGGGGTTCAATGTCTTGCCCAAGCCAAGGACATGTGAGCCCGGGATCGAACTGGAAACCTCACGGTTCCCGTCTGGCCTCTCTAACAGCCACTCTACCCCTGAGACACTGCTGCCACACACATCAAGAGTTTCAGGAACATTAAACATTGTTTAAAGTTGAACATGAGCAGCACGGGGTACATACTTAGTTTAGACTGGTCATTGGTTAGACATGGGTTAAGCAAAGGTTAGGTTTAGGTGTGCTGCCCCGTGGGAGGTTAGGTTTAGGGTGAGGGTTTGAGATAGGTTGTAGTTGTAGGACTAATGACTGGTCTAACCAATGACTAGTCTAAACCAAAAACTGTCTAAACTAAGTACTGCACCCGAGCAGCAGCCTTTCAACCAGGGGTGCACAAAAGGTAGATCGTGATCTACCAGTAGAGCACAAAGGTTGTGCAGGTAGATCACAAGACATGGGTCTGAATGATATTTAATTTAAATATTAAAAACCTATTTTGGCATCTGCCAATAAAAGGGCATGTCAGCTCAAACCCACAATGCAATATTTTGTTTTCAAGTGTTGTCGTCAGTAGCATTACAAATTAAATACAAAAAAACCCTACCTATTCAATTTCCCCCGCTCTATTTCCCATTCCACGTGCATTTGTCTCATGTGTAATGCCAGCTCTGCTATTCCAAAGCCCCCTCGTACATATTTAAACTATTTTCAGCAATGGTATAATATGTTTTTCGGTGGGTAGATCTTGCTGAGCTGTTCATGTAAAGTATAGCTCTCAAGTAAAAAAGTGTGGGCACCCCTGCTTTAAACACTACATACATACTTTGTTGACCGGGGTTGTCCAAGGTCTGCTGCTCCCCCCCCAAAATCTAGACCAAATCTAAATTGGCTGTTTTCGCTGCTCACCCTAGAATTGGGAATCTGGGATAGTAGCGTTCATGTGTTTAAATAGATTAAAGCCATGTTTATTTTTCCACCCAACCATAATATTACTACATAATAAACTACAAACATTGTTGTCAATTCATTAGGCGTTTAAAAGAAACTCACATCTCTCCGTTAATATATTCTAGCCTCTTAGCAACGGTAGCTTTGGCTTCATCAGCATCTTGTTTCACCAGAACGGGCCCAATAAGTTTATAAACTGTGTTCTGACTGTCCAGCAGGTCCAGCTCCTGAAAACACATAGAAGACATGCCAAAGTCACGTTTTGTATCATGGCGTCTTGATTCTTTATTGGATTGGTGGCACAGGGGTCCATGAGGCTGTTCCAGGATTAATGACCGATAGTTAGGAACCAAATGGACCCTTCACAGAGATAGAAATGGTATCAAATAGGGGTCCTTAATAATAATATATTTTATTCAAAATGCACTTTACATTTGAAGCAAATCTCAAAGTTTAAAAAAGGTTAAAATACTGACATTAAATGCCATGCATTGATTATTTTTCCATCTGTTAGAGTTTGGAAATTCTTGTTGTAAATCACTCAATGTCCTGCTGGGTTTAGAAATTGCACTAGCTGCAAATTGCAAGTAACCCTACATTTTTTTATATTGGGTTGAATCTAGAGTTGCAATACCCTCCATTTATCAAATAGAAATTTCCGATCTGATTGAACGACGTTAAACTCAACATTGCAGCTGTAGGGAAAGCTTGAATGATCCTCTTTCAATGTGCAAAGTGTTTGTTTCATAAAATCCACCGTAACCGTGTTATGAGCTACTTTCTGTCAATACATTCCACGCAGGTAATTATTTAGTTGGAGTTTGGAATTGCACGTCAAAGTCACTGAATGGCCCTGCGTACCACCTGCTTCGAATTTGCACATAATGCAGGAGGCGGTAAAGCCCAAACCACACCAAAGGGTTGGGTTGGGACAAGACGGTTTTTAACCTATTTAGGCCTGAGGCCGATTCTAAAAACGCCTCTAAATCCTGACCTAAGGTTTCTGAAAAACAAATATTTATATAGCAGAATCAAAATGTTTACATTTTTGAATACTGTACAGTTTCCCTGTTCCCTGTACAGGTTCCCGATCTGAGTGGGTAAAACACCAAAATGGGTTCCCGCCCAGAATGGGATCACACACTGCAAAGGTACCAAGATGTGATCCAGACCCGATACATATAGGGATTATAGGCTACATCTGTTTTTTATTCCAATTCATTTTGACGTCTCACGTAGGTGTAGGATCCTGTGATACATGCGCAAGACCGACACAAGTCTCTCTCTCCCTCACACTCACACTCACACTCACACACACAGTAGTCAGGACTCAGGATGCTCAGTCTTTCATACATACAGTACATACGTACACACAAACACACACACAGAGCGCACATGGTTCAAATGTTTGCGCTGCAGCGTAGACTCCGAGGTTTTATCAACATTAGGCTACTATACCAATATGTATTACACCTGGAATTACCCACAAAATAAAGGTTAAATATTATTTATCATCTATCGATACAGATAGACACTTTCTGTCTGTGAGCACAGCTGTTCTGTTCTCTCATTGGCTGTAACATGGACCTTCTCTGGGTGCCGTCGCAATGTCCGTTCATACTGTATGTATGATGACCAGTCGGCGAGAATATCAAGCCTGCTAGATATTCAGAAACGCTCGGGAAGGCATCGGCGGCGCGTGCCGTTATCGCCGCTGGATCTTCTCGCAAGCCTTTCACATACGAGTAAAACCTCTGCTATCAAAGCCCGATCTTGCGTCAGATCGGGGGTTTTAAGGGCGAGCACCAAAAAAGCTCCCTGACATCATAATCGGAGGAAATATCGTGCAGTGTGTAGGGGCCATTAGAAAAATAATCACCTGCACAGAATATCTTGACCGAAAGTAGCTCATAACATGTCTACGATTGATTTGGATTAAAACAATGCTTTGCAGGTTGAAAGAGGATCATTCAAGCTTGCCTTACAGCTGCAATGTTGGTGAGTTTAACGTCCTTTATTTAATACAAGCAGATCGGAAATGTAACTTTGATCAATTGGCTGTCCATGGAGGGTATTGCAACTTTAGATTCAACCCATTATAAAAAAGAATCCCACCTGTGTGAAGTGAGCGGTGCAACTATACATTTATTGTTAGTTACTGTAACATCCAGACCCACAGGAACGCGCCAGGAGGGCGGCCTGGTTCCTGCGAGCCACCCCTTGTCCGAAACGGTTGAGAAATGACAGTTACCTTGTGGGGGTCCCCGGAACATTCAGACCCCCAGGAACAAGCCCACGGGGGCGAGAAATGACAGAGTCACTGTGTTTCAGCTTTCTGTGCTTAGACATACATACAGACATAGGGAGATTAGGGGGACACATAGCTGCGTATTGGAGCGGGACGCACATAGCTGCATATTGGAGCAGAGGCACCGCTCAAAATGTATTGATTAGAGTTATTGATTATTGTTTTTGTATTGAGTTGTGCTTGAAATGTACTGTAATTCTGCAAACTGTTAAAAAATACTTTACAATTGAAAATGAGCACCTTCAAATTCGAACACAGAATAATTATCCCTGCACGGCTTTTAATGACAGAAGGTTGCACATAAAATTGACAGGACGATTTTTATGAAACAGAGACTTGACAGAGAAAAATATGTCAGATTGTCGTACAGGTGCAATATTAGAGAATTTGTCGTTGTTTAATACTATCAGATAGGACTTTTATGTTTAATGAATGGGCTGTGTGTGATGGAGGGAATTGCATTTATAAGCAGGGGTCTTCATTTCAACAGGGGGTCCAACTCATGGACCCCTAGGGGTAGTCCTCAGTTTCTTACTACAGGGGGGCAGCCAAATCTTTGTGAGATAGGATAGTTTGGCCACGCCCACAAAAAGGCCCCCCCTTGTCATTTTCCAGGCAGGCTCCACTGACTTGAACCCGAGCATTCCTATTCTGAGGATAACTTTAGCCTATATTTACCCCAATAGAAAGGTTGTGTGAAAACTATGAATGCACATATTTGTTGGCCATAATAACATATTCAACACTTACCTCTTTGACTATGTTATTCTCCGTCAACTGGGCCTCTAGCTTCTGTCTGGCTGCCATGCTCTTACTGACATCTAAGAAAATGTTAGACAGAAATGTTGTTTGTATCACTTAAGACATCAGGAATATATTGTAACGACCCTGCGAATACAATATAGACAAATTGCCAAAGTACGTACACGTGAAAAGAATGTATGAAAGCATTTGTGGCTGGCTGACAATTTAAAGAATATTACATTCCCAACCCAACATGCTGCAATCATGCATTTCATGCTAGCCCAGTTAGCCACGCTAGCATTTACCTTTCTGCATCTGTTTATATTTCTCTAACTCCGCCTGCAGTTTCTTCTGGATGGCCTCTGCCATGTTTAAACGTCACCGTGGAGAACAAAACACTAACTTTGCCACAAAGGCGATTAAAGTCCAACAAACAGACTCGAGCTGACAACGTTAAAAAGCCACTGTGTAGACAAACGGAAACGGAACGGTGTCGGTGAGAAGAACAGATATCACATGGCCTCGTCAAAATAAGAGTCAGTCAACCTCGATGATTTGGGATTTTCAAA
>NC_139711.1:11399466-11501966 GCF_964188405.1 Protomyctophum parallelum
CTGCACTGATTGATGTAATATTTCATGTTTGACACACACCCCGGTATCTGTACAGTGTCTTACAGCTATACTTAATCAGTCTTGAGCTGTGATTAGACATGGATATATGCTTGTGACACCATGTGCTCTACTTTATCAAAGATACTCAGATGTCACGGTTGCCGAGTAAAATTAATATTCTTATTAGAATGTCATGTTTTTTGTGTGCTTAGCTCTCTCAGTATATATACACCAGTAATACGCCCTGAGGGGCGAGCGCTGTTGCTTTGGCATGGGGGGTCAGATCAACATATATTATGGAATTAATACTGTACTAGCCATATATGGAGCATGTCTGGAGTGTACAGGGTTTGATGAGGTCAGGTCAACATATAGAATGTCAGAACAGGTTAGCTCCATGTATGGAGACCTATAAGGGTGGCAGCGGGGGCAGTGTCTTGAGTGTACAGGGTTTGATGAGGGCCGGTCCTTAATTCTCGGCTCCATATATATGCAGATCTACTGTAGGTGATGATCTAGTCTTCTCCATGTATGGCTAGGGTTTGATGAGGTCAGTCAATGTCATGATCTTCATATACTGTATATACTGTACTCCTTTTTTTTTTTTTATACTGTTTTTATTAGGCATTTTTTGTATATGACAACTTATATGACAATCTTTGACAATAATAATGAGTTATTCAGTTATAAAATGAAAGATAAAGACAGGTAATGTAAATCCCACATACAATACATAATAAAAGATATATAAATGTGATAAAAACAAAAAAAACAGTTAAACAACGACAAACGTGAACAGACAAACAAAACAAAGACCACAGGACAGACACTCTTGCTCTCAAAACTTTCCCAACACGTTGTTGTAAATTAACAGAATTACAGACATTTCTATACTGTACTCCTTTAACCCTCTAAGACCCAGCGTTGCTTTTTAGCAACAATTTTATTTAATTTAATTACTAATTATTTTTATTCTTTTTCTGTTCTTTTTTCACCTAAACGTCATCAGTGATGTTCATTGCAATGCCATTTCAATGCCATTGGTCATGATATTTGCATATAAATACCCCCCACAGAGGCTGAAATTCACACAAATTAAAAATGTCTGGACTCTGCGGTTTTGAATTTTTTTTTAACCTAAGACTTTTGACCTTTACCCTAATAAAAGTAGGTACAATAATTGTAATATATGTTTTTTTGTGATCATTAGAATGTCTAGAACATTTTATTTTATTCATTATTGTGACAGATATCCCCCAAATGTAAATTATTAATTTATTATATTATTATATAATTATTATATAATTATTATACGTTTTATTTTATACGTTTTATTTTTTTTAACATATGTTTTAGTGTCAGTCCTAGTAGTACAAAGTAGTAGTAAGGTTGAAATCTATTTTATGCAAGTAGAAATTAATGCGGGTGTTAGAGGGTTAACCCTCTAAGACCCAGCGTTGCTTTTTAGCAACAATTTTATTTAATTTAATTTTTTAATTTAATTAGGGTCAAGTAGGGTCTTTTCAATCCTTTCAATAAATTCTGAAATTCTACATCATATCCTCTCGGACAGATGAGACATAGTAAAATGTTGAAAATGCGTGGAATGCCCCTTTAAGTAGAGCCAGCACTGCTACATGTGTCCTTAAGTAGATTGAATTAAATGGGCATAAAGCCACTGGCTGACAATGATGGAAGACATACTTGTTTTACTTAAGTAAAAGCATCAATAATATACCCTATTGTAGAAATAGTCTCTTACAAGTACAGGTATTCAAAATGTACTTGAGTAAAAGTACAAAGGTATTCATCCATACGTCAAAATGCACTTAAAGTACTTAAAGTAAAAGTAGCCTACTCATTATGCAGAGCGTCCCATTTCACACGTTTTCAAATGTGTAAAAAAATTATAATAAATACAATCTAAGTAAAGTACAGTACTTGAGTAAATGTACTTAGTTACTTTCCACCACTGCTGGCTGAGGGTGTTGAGTTTGACTGCTGCAAACGCTCACTGTCATCAGCGACGTTGATGACAGATCCTTGTTCCAGACAGACAGTGTCAGCGACTTCAGGTTATCATCACCGTGCAGAAATGCATCTTCAGGACTGAGAGGAGAGGTGTTTGTTATCTCATTCCGGCCTCCTCCTTCCTTCCTTCAATCTGTCAGAGGGAGGCATGCTTTGAATGAAGTGAGATCTCTGGCTAACAGATAATGGCCCGGTTTCCCAAAGGACACCTCTTACACCATGGTGTAAGAAGTGGTGTTGCACATGCTCAGTTGCTCCTCTAGGCCACACACAGCCTGTGAACATCGACATTCCGTGCATAGATGTGCCACGCAATGGTAGGCCTCAGGCCTCAGGCCTGATATGGTAGGCCTCAGGTCTACCATTCTGAAATTTAATTTAATAATATTTGGACTGCTGGACAGCTGACAGTAGGCTCTCTTTACTCTTACTCTTAAAATAAATACATAAATATATATATTTTTTTTCTTCTTTTTTTTAAGAGTAAAGAGAGCCTACTGTCAGCTGTCCAGCAGTCCAAATATTATTAAATTAAATTTCAGAATGGTAGACCTGAGGCCTATCATACCAGGCCTCCTACCATTGCGTGGCACATCTGAATGAATGTTCACAGGCTTTTGTGTGTGGCCTAGAGGAGCAACTGAGCATGTGCAACACCACTTCTTACACCATGGTGTAAGAGGTGTCCTTTGGGAAACCATTCTGAGCATCTTTTTCCTTACTGACTCAAATAAGGGCTGCGACCATTGATCACCCCTAGATCTCCATGGACATGGCCTGTTCTGACATCACAGCGATGACATCTGCATAGACTCCATATTTGGGCATGCCTGACAAAGAACTCTGGGTGGGTCATGCATGTCCAACTTCCACCGTTCCAAGTAGGCCGGGCACTGGCCAATATACATTTTGGTCTTTTGGTTTGTTTTGGTAACCCGAAAACATCCCATCTACCAAAACAGGTAAATCTATTCCAGTGGCTGATACCGGTAACTGCTGATATAAATGGGAATGATGAGTAAAGAATATATGTATTATTTTGTTATGTAGCCTAAACACAGAACAACGTTACATAGTATGCCTTTAATAATTGATCAAATCACTTAGTTTAACTGTTGCACCCCTATCCCTCATTATAACTGGGTTTCTCTGCTGCCTCATTCTCTGTTTCCTCTCCTCTGCTCTCAGCACAATGTGACTGCCAGACAGCTGATGTAGTGATGTCTTCATTCAGCTGTCTAACTAAGTTCCCAGGGGGTTGGCTTCTCCCCTGGCAGCGTGTGTGTGTATGTGTGTGTGTGTGTGTGTGTGTGTGTGTGTGTGTGTGTGTGTGTGTGTGTGTGTGTGTGTGTGTGTGTGTGTGTGTGTGTGTGTGTGTACGCCTGCCCGCATTCGTGTGTGTGTGTGTGTGTGTGTGTGTGTGTGTGTGTGCATATGTGTGGCACTTGAAAGCGCTGGCAGCTGATGAAACAGTAATTGTGCTGACCATTAGATGTCTGCTGCCCGCCATTTGCTCAGCTCCGCTTAGCCCAGCAGTGTAAGCGCAGAGTTACTTAGAAACGTATGTGTTGTCCCATATCTTCTTCTGGACCGGGGCACAGCCGCCCGTATAGAATGACATCCATATGTCAAGCTACGTTACAAGTAATTTACTTACACTTCATGTGAATCACTCTCACCCTCCCACGAACAAAATGCCACAAAATCACACAGCCAGCAGGATTCCCCTTTCACTTATATACTAGCGTACATAGACTAGTATAGACTTGTGTATGTACAAACATCAGAAATAAGTCATTTTAAAGGCGAGGATCAGAATCACAGCATCTTGACAGAATATATTTAGCTGTGGAATGTATCTGTGACAAAGAGGTAATAGCTGAATAAACAAGAGCCATGGAGGAAAAGGTAGAAAAATGTCCCTAACCCAACAGTTTTCTGGAAAAACGTATGTTGCTACTGTATATTAGTGGTGCTCAAACCCTTTTCATGTCAAGGACCCCCAAAATTGTAGGCCTATGTATTTGGCCGCGGACCCCCATCTCAAAATACTTTGTGCCAGGGACCCCCAGAAGCAAAGATTTGAGTTAAAAAGGTTCAGTTTAAATTCGCAAAATTGTTTGAAAATACAAACTCTTGTGACGCGCTGCAGAAGAAATAATGGAGTTGCACGTTTTTGTTTGTTTGTTTCAAAATGAAGCATAAACCATGCAATTAAATAATTCATTTTTTCCCTGTAGGAGTGCATGCCCTATGAGTGGATGGGAGGTCAGTCAGGCATAGCACAGATGGTACAGCGTAGAGTAGAGAGCACAGTCTGTTATTGTGGTGTCTGTGTGTTGCGTGGCGACTCAGCGAGGTTCGCCTGAGGCCAGCCAGCCAGCCAGCTAATCAAGCACTAATCACCCCTTCCACTGACTGGGTTCTGGCCCAACCTTTGGTCCTCACCTCCGTTTGTCTCTTCTCTCCTCTACTATGCCCCCCTCTCTCCCCCCATCTCTTCAGTGTTTATTCCTTAAAGGTTTTATGACATTCATTTTAATTTCTTTTTCTTTTTCTTTTTTCTTTTAGGTTTTATGACCCAAAAATTACACCCAAAAAACCTGAACTTTGAACATTCAGTGGATTTTCTGTGGTCTGAAGTTTTCTTTGGAAGCCTTTTGAGCTACAATGAAAACAGGCAAAACAGTGAAAACAGTGACATCTGCTGGCAAATGACATATGGGATTTGCAGGGTCTTACATCACTTACTGCCGGCAAATCAGAGCACCTGTTTGAGCCAGAAAACCCCAGATCACAGAAAATCTACTGATTGTTAAAAGTTCATGTTTTTTGGGTGCAATTGAGATTAGAAAACCTAAAAAAATAAGAACAATTCCAAAACCTTTTTTTTAATGTCACAATCCCTTTAACTCAAGGCTGTCAAGGAAGTGTCCTGTTTGCTCGCTCTCTGCTCTCCCACCCTCTCCCCCACTTTTCTCTTTTTCTTTTGGGTCTCTAGATAAAAAGTTTGATAATCTCTGTACAATCCGATTGTTGCTCGGAGGGGAAAGTGTCATGCTCTAGTTGGGATTATACCGTAGTAGAGCTTTCGCTGTCTGCTGTGGCTGGCTCAATCTAATCTCTGAGCCTTCTGGCCCTGCCATTATTAAAGCCTAGCATTGGCAACATCACTGGACATACTGTAAGGTCATCCAGTCCAAGGTCAAAGAAGCCACAGAGCTGACCGTTTCATCATCACATGGTAATGGCTGGAAATAACACAAGATAAAATAAGACCTTTATTGATCTCGCATGGGACATTCAGTCACTAAAGGCAGCAGGAGTTAAGATACAGTATTTTTCCTTCCAAAATATTGAAAGCAGTTTAAAAGATCACAAGTTTTCATCAATGTAACCCATGATCAGTTCCTGGATCGGACAGAAGGAATTAATTAGGAGTCCTCTCTGCGCGGAATGTGTAATTATATGTGCTGTCTTTGCCACTGAGGAAAGCTCCAGTCACTCAAGACAAGAGACTCAAAGTTGCGTTTAGAACAAAATAACAATTTCTTGAATCAGGTGTATATAGCAGAGACAAATTGCTAATACAATATTAAATCCTGCACACACCTGTGCAATATTTACTGCGAATAATGCCAATACATTTCAGCGCTAGAATTTCATCAGGCGAATAGTTTGTGACAATAAAATAGGGAGTGGCATCAACTTCAAGCCTGTAATGAATTAAAATCTCCTTGTGCAATATGCAGTACAATGATTTTCTTGCTTTTCTTGCTCATGCATGGAGCAAGAAAAGTTAAACATATTGACAATCATAAGCGTACCCCCCAAAAACGTGCATTAAAACGTATCTTGTACGGGGTTCTGGCAGAAATATTTTCAAATGGGGATCTGCAAACAAATACATGAAATGGTTTGAGAAGCAGTGCAGAAGATTGACGTTTGGAATTTATGTTTTTATGGTATATTGCACACATGGGGATTGTAACTGATTGCAGGCTTGCAGTCACTCCCTGTTTAAGAGGGCTTTTCAATCATTGTCACAAACTACTGGCCCTCACAATAAACATACAAGTTAAGACTTTTGTTTTGTCTGCACGTTTCCTTGCATTGATTAATTTAAAATAACCCAACAACTGCCAGTTCAGTAGGTTTGAACAGATTTGTTTCCTGATTCCTGGCTGTTTCGCCTCTCAGCACAGAACACGCCCTAGTTAATCATTAGGTCCAACTGTTGGGTGTTTAAAAAGGCAAATGTCTTAAAGTGTATTGAGTGTGTAGAGCGGCAATGGTAGAATGAATCAAACATTTAGTAGCCCACTGACCTAAATAATGTGGATTTTCCTACTACTTGTGGATAGGAGAAACGTAACCGATCTATTAGCTCACAATGTGTCACAATGAAATGTGTGGTTACAGTAAGTCTGTCTGTGGGTTTTATAAATATTAAACGTATTAAGAGCTTGTGACTAAATAATAACTACATATATTTTCCATTGGAACGCAGGTTCCTTTTTCAATTTCATGAAAAGTAACGGTTTTGAATATATAAGGTTTATATACCCGACAGCGACGATATTTACAGCTTAGAAGAGTCCAAGTCATTTCTTCCCGTCTCTCTGGCTCTCAAACCTGCCATTGTATGACCAGAGAAGCCACGTGGTGGTCCTCAGACAAACAGTGGTTTTATCCTCGCGGGGCCAAGCAGGACCCTGTGACCTTCGCTTGGTAAAGGTCGTACTATAGACCCCGTACCGAGGCCTTTGTCTGTAAATGTCACCCGCTCAGACTCAGCGGGAGGACGGATGTAGAGTGACAACGCCTTGTCCTGGAACTATTGTCCAGAGAACAGAGCCTTTTCTCCTTGGAGCCCCCCTTCTTATCTGGAGACCCCCACCTCCCCACACACACATAACACACACACACACACACACACACGTGCATACGCACTTGACATTTTAACCACTTAAGCACTATATATTCGTATGATGAATAACAAAAATAGCAGATATAATAAGCTCACAGCACTCCTAGATCAGTTTTCTTTTTAACCTTTTTGAAACATTTTCTATAAAATGTTTAGTGTGCTCCACAATGACATGACACATATTTGGTTTCAGATGGGGGTCCATGGCCAAATACATATCATGTTGGGGGTCCATGATATGAAGAGGTTTGAGAACCACCAATCTATATACTGTATACTAGCTAATGTGTCCTGTTTCCCTGTGATAGAGTTGCTCTCATCCAGCATGCCTTCACCTCAGCGTTATGGTTTCCCTGTGCTTTCATTGATCATGGTGCTTATCTCCGGCTCCCCGCCACCAACCTCCGTTTAGATACCAGCACAAATGGATTCTCTGTGTTGTATGTTTTAGAGCAAGATAATAATGGGCTTGTCAGATATATCGGCCATTATTTGACCTTTTTCAACAGCTTCGCTATCAGCAATTATGCAGCCCCTGCCAATGTGTCTGGATTTCTTTTTTTTTTCTTTTTTTTTTTACCACTTTCAACCTTGCGATCCCTTGTTGAGCATACATGCCATTTTCTTTTAATACGTTTTTGTGTGTTTCTAATGATCTACTAGCTCACAATGCGTCACAACTTGACACGTTTTGAGCTTGTAGGTCGGCTCTTTTGGGTGGTTCAAGCTGCACTATATGTAACTTTCCTCTTCTACCTCATATTTATACCCGGATCTCCTGCGAAAGTGCTGAAATATTTACCATTGAGCTAATAGAGCCTACCTGCTTGCTCAGGAGATACATTGATTCTTGACCTTTGTCAAAACTTGTGTCAAACCAAAATCGGGATTGTGTCAAAGGTCATGTCTCACCTAGACAGTATACACAGGATCAATAGAAGAGCAGGGGAGACCAAATACAACCACCCCAATTAGCCCTTTGCTAAATCCCACCCCAAAAAGCGATTGTCCAATTAAATGCCAATCCAAATAGTTTAGCAACTGTTGCTATGCAGGTCAAGCTTTCGCCACCTCATAGTGCTGCTAATGCAACATGAAAACTCCCGTCGGACGGTCGATAAAAGTTGATTTCTCCCTCTGTCATTTCCTCGTATTTCTAGTTTATTTAAATAATGTCATGCAATTTTGTCCAGTACATAGCCTACTGCAGGCCTTGTTGGATAGATTTAGAAGACATTTTGATGCTCTTGCTACTGAAATGATCGGTTATTTATACAGAGAAATACCATCATTGGGGGAGGAGGATGGCTTGACCCGTCTCCTCGCTGCAAACGTGCCTATTGGACAAGGACGGGTTGGAGAGGGACTTAGCGAAGGGCTAATTGTATAAGTTAAGTATTAGCATACCCTACCGTACAAATTAGACAAAATGACATTATATTCAAAGTTTTTCGAATTGATCAGGAACGTTTGAACAGTCAAAACATCAATAATCAGTGGTCTAGGACTCACCAAAATCAGGATCGTCACCGCAGGCCCAAAACTCTGTCCTGAGTCGGGCTCTACTCTGTGTTGATTGTTTGCATAAGGCATAATGTGCAGAGAACACTTTTACCTGTTATCTGTTTAGTGTGTGAGTTTTAGAACAAAAGGCCATGGCCCTCGTCTCTATAACTGCGTATACCGTTTATTTATAATCGCCTGGCTTAAGTGCACCACCCCCACCTCACTGCCAGAGCACCGTTGCTTCCTATAACAGGTCTTTTGGCCGGCTGCCTGGGTTCTGTTCTTTTACATGAAATCAATAATGTGGATTTAAAGGTTTACAGTTTACACGTTACAGTCACCGACCACAACCCAATTGTTCCTCCTCCATCAGATGAGATCAGAGTTAGCGTGGAGGAAGTGCCTAGTATGCCTCACTACTAGCAGTACATATCCCTAATTTACTGGCCCTGTTGGTCTCTTTGTGGGAGTATGTACCTTGTTGTTCATGGTAAGCGCATGCTTACTCTGCGTATTCCATTCTCAGACGTGTTAGTCGCTCTGGATCAGAATGTCTGTAAATGCCTAAATCGTAAACTTAATTGTATCTGAATCGACACGAATTCCACAGGTCTTTTAGTACTACTCGCGCAATTCCGCAGACGATATCTTCTAGGCCTGTCACAATTGTTACCCAATCACAATTATTTTACTTAATCGCAATAATCTTTTGCATAATCGGTCATAGAAATTAACATTTTATTCATAAAACATAATTCAATCGGTGACTATTAATCAGCAAATAAAATGTCATAATCGTGACAACCCTATATCTAGTCTCACATCACAGTATCAGTTAATATATAGCATCAGAATCACTTTAAATACTTTAACCCTATATACCTCGGCTATTTTCAAAGAAAAAAACACAAAAAGTTCAAGTTAGAATGAATGCAGATAAGAGGTTTCTAGTCTGATGTTGGCCCCGTGCAGCCAGGTGGTTTTATGAGCATTCTATGGTCATGTTATGGTCCTGTGGAGCTTAGTGAGGAGGAAATGAGTCTGGGTCTAAATTGTTGTCTGGTCTGGTCGAGTTCAGCGGCCAGACAGGTACGCCGCTGTTTCCCAAACACTGGGTCGGGACCCATTTCAGGGTCTCGGACACATTTTTATGTGTCACAAGTAAATATCCCTTTATTATTCGTACATTTTGTCCCTAATTACTATTTCAAAACATTAAAAAAATGCAACATTTGTCATCCATTTAAAAAACTAATTCAATGATTGAATGAATAAATAAAAGAAATTCCATAAATTAGAAAACAAATGTTTAATAGGTATAGTGAAAACGGCCAATCTAGAAGCTCACAGCGCAGCGTAAAGCAACACGTTATGAGCTTGTAGATCGGCTGATTTCACTAGCGTGGGTCCTGCAGGCTGGGAGACAATCACATTTCTCTCTTGGGCCTTGAGCTAAAAGGTTTGGGAACCACTGAGGTACACAGTCTCACTGTCCCCTGTTGTCTGTCTCTCTCAGTCTGGTCTGACAGACAGGTAACTGTAACCAGGCCCTGTCTGTCTCTCTCAGTCTGGTCTGACAGACAGGTAACTGTAACCAGGCCCTGTCTGTCTCTCTCAGTCTGGTCTGACAGACAGGTAACTGTAACCAGGCCCCGACGCGTCTCACTCTCCCCGGTTTTCTGTCTCTGTCAACGTTACTTTCTCGCATTACTGCATATTACTGCGCGCGCACACATAGACATTCACAAATAGACACACACACATACACAAATAGACTGACACCCACACTGATGCGCACACACACTGATATACACACACAAACACTGGTTCTCTCTCATTCTGTTCTTCTCGTACACCATCGTACTATTTTTATATCTCCTACCACACACACACACACATACACACACAGCCACACGCACGCGTGAGCGTACACACACAGGGATACAGACTTCCTTTGGTGGTGAGAGAACTCCGTAGGCCAGCTGGGAGAGTCACTACTTAGAATCTGTGGAATCTATGTGTGATTGGATATGCCTGAGGGGCCGGGCCGGGAGGGGGGGGGGGGTCTAATGACAAGGATATACAGTAGCACCTGCTCAGCTGTGTTCATTCATTACACCAGTGGTTCTCAAAGTGGGGTCCTTGGCGACGTTCCATGCGGTCCCCAGCAAAAGTTGTTAATACAGCAACACAGTCATTTTAACCACTTTATCCATTTATATGACACACTGCGAGCTTGTACTTTTTTTTTTTAAACATCGAAAATGTTTGAAAGATTTTGAAGAATTGTCGTTTGCATTTTTTCCCCTCTTCTGGGTGTCCCTGGCACAAATCATTTTCAGATGGGTGTCTGCGGCCAATCACATATCGTTATGGGGGCCCCTGACTTCAAAGAGTTTGAGAAGCAGTGGAATACACAGCTCCATGACGATGTTCTTGGTGTCTTTGGTCAGACACTGACATTCCATTGTTGTTTCTGGAAGGCCTCTAACTACCCGCTTGATTCTGGGTACTCTGTGGAAGTTATGGTCCTATAACTAATATCATTACTTATTATTCCACTGTTCAGTGTTCACGCCCTCTCTGTCAGTTCCAACTCCAGGAATTCTAGAGCAGTGATTCCCAAATATTTCAGGTCGAGACCCAAAAGAGAGTTTGGGCCCGAACTAAAAATAGCAGATCAAGCTTGCGAGTCGCAACGCATGGAATTTCTTCGATTCTTCTTTGATTTCTCCATGAAATTACTGAAAAGATCATTGGATTTTGTTTTTAATTACACTTTTAGCTTTTTTGGGAGAATGTTTTTTGAAAATGTTTTGAAATAAGAAAAATGTAAAAAAATAATATAGGAAACAAAAATAAATACAATTTTGTCTGCGACCTACAAATGGGTCCACGACCCATTGTTTTGGATACCGGTGTTCTAGATCACCTTCCACCTCTATGCCTGGCACCCAAATCTAGCTGCTGGGCCCCTGATCACGTGTTTAAACGGGGGAAGAAGGGAGAAAGGAAGGAGTCACTCTTTAAGTTTTTCCTGTGTGGGAGAAGAAAGGCAGAACAATGATCTCTATTTTGTCCCTGGCTCTGATGTGAGCGTCTCTGGCGCTTTGTAACCCGATAGCAGCCTGGCGGAACCCGTCCAACGGCCTGAGAGAAACACTCCGTCCATTGTCCAAACAGACAGACAGATAGACAGACAGACAGAGAGACAGACCCACGCAGTCATTATTTCATCATTACTCCGCTGTGTCTTCCATCTTTAGTTTGTCATTCCTCTGACCTTTCTCCCTCTCTCTCTCTATCCCCCTTTTTGTTTCCCTGCCGTCCGACTCTCGAGGCGACGCAGGTCCAATCCTCCTCGTTTTTGTGTGATTAATCCCTGAACAAACAGCACACTGCACTGAACCATGGCATGGTTGATGTGGCTGAAACTGGCTCTCGGGTGTCAGAGAGGAGGACTGACCTGCCTCAGACCTGCTTCACGTCCTGGTCCCCTTCCTTTGTGTCGCGGGAACCAGGGGAACTGGTCCAACCGCACTGCCCCCCCCCCCCCCCCCCCCCCTTTATAAGAGCACGGTTTCCCAAACAGTGGGTCGGGACCCATATGTCGGTCGCGGAGGAAGGGAATTGAGAAAAGTGCTGAGAAGAGCGGTGAAAACTGGAGTTTGAATGTTGAATGAAGCACGGGGTTCTTCTAGGAATCACCACGAGGCTTCCACAGCAGGTCAGAGGAGGTTAAGAGCTGTTCTCAGATCTGTTGTTCACACACAGTCATAGATGCTCCACTGGTGATGTCATCCGGGCAGGTAAAGAAGAGCTTTGTCAATGGAAATGGACAGTGGTGGAAAGTAACCAGTAGTACATTTACTTAAGTACTGTACTTAAGTACAATTTTGAGGTAGGCTACTTTTGCTTAAATATTTAAGCATTTTCTTTTACTTCTACACCCCTCAAATCTTATGCTATTACTCCACTACAATTATTTGAAAACTTGGTGACTTTGTAGATTTCGATTATTATTTCATAACATACATTAAACACATCAGCCCTACTGTATATACATTTTGGCCATTTGAAAATAGCTGATCTATAAGCTCACAATACGAGCTTGTAGATCGGCTATTTTCTAAAGATCTTTTACTTTTTTATTTTTTGGAATTTGTGAAACAGGACATGCATAATCTGTACTTTCTACTTTTTGTAAAGAAAATTAAAAATTCTGGACTTTTACTGTACTAGTAACAGAGCAGTTCTACAATACATTGCAGTATTTATACTTTTACTTAAGTAGTACTTTGTCCACCAGTGGAAACTGACCCCTGGCGGGAACAGGCCAGGGATGAGCTAAGCTTAACCTTTTCCGCGGTACCGCCCTATAGATCAGTGTAACGCCATCCTCGCCTGGCCTACAGGCACAGGCCCGGGATCAGCTCTAACCCAACGCCATCCTCGCCTGGCCTACAGGCACAGGCCTGGGATCAGATCTACCCTTCGTTTTTGGTTTCCTACATTTGGTCTTTTAATGAGAAATGAAAGAAAGATCTAAGAAATTCCATAAATTAGTACAAATATTTAAGAAGTAGTGAAAATAGTCGATCTACAAGCTCACAATGTGGCGCGAAGCGAAACGTTGTGAGCTTGTAGATCGGCTATTCATTCTCACTAGTTTGGGACCCGGGAGAATATCTACTGTACTTTCTGTTTTGGGTCACGAGCTGAGAAATTTGGTAACCACTGTGAATCTATACACTATAGCTCCTAGTCCAGTATGACGTCACCCTGCAGCTTCACAGGAGGGAAAACTATAGTTAGAAGATTGACAGAATAGTTAACAGCTGCCTCCTCCCATCCACACACCTCTATCTGCAACCTGCCACCAGAGTCTGAGCTCTCTAGACCAGCTGGAAGTCAGGTGGCAAAGGACAAGATAGAGAGAGAGTCTGTGTGTGTGGGATTAAGAGGAGAGCTAAGTAGAAGAATTGGATTAACAATAAACAGGCAGGTAATTATTTCTCTGTGATTTGTTTCTTCATATCAATAATGCCACTTGATATTACACGGCTTGGTTGAATGCTTGATTCTGTTTGTCCAATCACTGAATTCAGCTTGTGTGTTATTTCTGGATAATGACATCTAATCAAAGGCTCAGAGCACCTGCTCATATCAATGTGCGCTGCTTGATTTTGTGCCGTATATCCAATGCGACAGCCATGTAAACTAACACACCATGGCATTGACAACTAACATTTGCTGAGCTCTCAATGTTTTTGAAAACATTTGAAGCGAGAAATACACGATGCAGTATTAACCGAAAATTTATTCTATTTCACCAACACTAACTTTTATGAGGCGACTGTGTCTACTGTTCCAAGGTGACTGTGTCCGCCCAGCGCAACACTTATGGAATATAACTTGTGGGAATTATTTATTAAGTAGCTGTGTAATAAGCAGGATAAAACAGGATGATTAAACACATCCTGCCATGTGTTATTTCTCAACGACCTGCACAGCATAAATTACCCCTTGCTTAAAACACTTAAGTCTTGCTGTGTATACTTTGTACGGTGGATATAGTGATAATAGGCCATCTATCTATTAGCTCACAAGTCCCAACGTGTCACATCTTGATAGCATTGTGAAGATACACAGTTTTTCTTTAATCATTTACACTCAAAATAACGTGCCAAAAATTGGGATGCTAGGTTGAAGGTGGTTAACTAGATGCTTCTGTGTTGATCGTGCAAAGAGGTTAACTCAGAATTTATAAGTTCACTCTCTTTCAGCAATGGTTTTGGGCTATTCTCTGTTTTCAGTAACTTTGCTGAAGTAATGTTTTACCTAAAGCATTTAAGCTATGCAGCATATGATATGATAATGTAATTCAGATCAAAGGGGGTGAATCAGCATTGCATATGAATGCCTTTAGTTTTACTTGTTTCCCAAGCCACCGACGAGCTCAGAATTCCCTCAGATCTCCCTGCACGCTAAAGCCAGTCTAAAGAAAGTCTCCTTCGTTTGTAGGAAGGGAAGTGGAGACCCTGTTGGTTAATGACTTTGGCTGGAAGGGAAACTCATTTGCAATGGAGATTAATTGAAACAAGCTCACTTTTAAAGCTTTCATCCCTGGTTGGACTGCCGGTCGACTCCAGTCCCAGCAAGCATCCACATTGACTAACAGGTTGGAGCAGATAGGTATGAATAGATGGCAGACATGTGTCAGTGTCCCTCAGCAGAGCCACGTGGGGATTAGAGCCAGGCCAATCTGAGAACCCATCGGCAAATAAAGGAGAAACAGAGCCCTCTTGACGTGAGTCAACCGTCTGTCTCGAGAGACTAGAGTCAGGCTGATACTACAGTCATACGGTAATCGGTGGTCTGACTCTCCAAAATTAGGATCAGCATCGGACCCAAGATTTTGGCATGGGTTGGGCTCCACGGGCAATAGACAACAATATAAAGTGCTCTCTGTGGTGTTGTGAAATGTAAACCAAGCAAATAAAGTTTGTAAAGGAAAGATTCCATTACAACCCTTCCTTCTATTGCAGCCTTTGTTTGTTTACAGCCGGCGGTGATAGGGGCTTTATTCTCTGCTTTGGAAATCCCCAGCTATCCTTCACTGCTGTGCTGGCTCTGGCTGTTTCAGCCACGCTCGCAGCTACATTTCTGCAGCCTTTACCTTTATCTGACAGTGAAGAAAACACAGTTTAGTTTTCCTCGAGCATCGACTTTGTTCCCCCGAGCAACAGAACCACAACAACCACGTGCTGCAGAAATGTTCTCCATTACGTTGTCGTCAACAATATTCTGCAGCACTATATTTTTAGCATCACATTATCTCTCTGTGTGTGTGTGTGTGTGTGTGTGTGTGTGTGTGTGTGTGTGTGTGTGTGTGTTCTCTCCCTATCTCTCCCTGTACAACGTTTCAATACACACAGGGGGCCGTTACGGCTCGTCTTCCCCCTTTGTTTCTCTGCAAAGCTCGGCTTCTCTTTTATTTACACCCAAACTGAGTGAGAAACCAAAAAGTGCTGATGCAAAGGGATCTGGACTTGGCATCAGGCCACCTCATCAGCCTCGGTGTGTTTACTACCTGCCCACACGGTGCCTCATCAGTCATCAACCTGCTGTTGCAATGCAGGTGTGTAGCAACTCATAATGTAATAGCAACTCATAATGTAATAAGGGCTCAAAAAGGCTCATAATGTAATAAGTTAAATGTAATAAAAACTCAGAATGTAATAATCAGCTCATAATGTAATAAAATCATGAGCGCATAACGTAATAACAGATTTAAAAAAAAAAGACGTGTTACATTATGAGTTGCCTTAATAGGCAGCTCATAATGTAATAAAAGTTCATAATGTAATAATGGCCCATATTGGTGAGAAAAGTCTTACACTGTCATTGTTATTACCTCTGTTGACAAATGTAGACTTTCATATGGCCCATATAGTCTTACACCGTCATTGTTATTTCCTCTGTTGACAAATGTAGACTTCCATATGGCCCATATAGTCTTACACTGTCATTGTTATTACCTCTGTTGACAAATGTAGACTTTCATATGGCCCATATAGTCTTACACTGTCATTGTTATTACCCATGTTGACAAATGTAGACTTTCATATGGCCCATATAGTCTTACACTGTCATTGTTATTACCTCTGTTTACATTTTTCTTTGGCCTAAATCACCACCTGGTGATGCTGGCCACCTCTGGTAAAATCGCCCGAGCCCTAATGTAAAAGGCCTTCCTGTTACACCCTATTAAAACAATGGCCTATGTCAAGAGGGAGAGTTAGGCCATATTATTTTGCCTAAGTCATAATAAAATGTGACTTAGGCCATTTTAACACACCTTTCAAAATGGGAGTGAATGGGACTGAATGGGAGGTACTGTTACTATGGGACTGATATAATGGGAGTGAATGGGACTGAATGGGAGTGAAAGGGAGGTACTGTTACTATGGGACTGATACTATGGGAGTGAATGGGAGGTATTGTTACTATGAGACTGATACTATGGGAGTGAATGGGACTGAATGGGAGGGAATGTGACTGAATGGGAGGTACTGTTACTATGGGACTGACAAGATAGGAGTGAATGGGACTGAATGGGAGTGAATGGGGTGTACTGTTACTATGTGACTGAATGGAAGTGAATAAAAGTGAATGGGAGTGAATGGGACTGAATCGGAGTGAATGGGAGTGAATGGGAGGTACTGTTACTATGGGACTGTCACTCCCATTCACTCCCATTCAGAGTGAAAGGGAGTGAATGGGAGTGAATGGTAGGTACTGTTACTATGGGTCTGTCACTCCCATTCACTCCCATTCAGAGTGAAAGGGAGTGAATGGGACTGAATGGGAGTGAGGGAGTGAATGGGAGGTACTGTTACTATGGGACTGTCACTCCCATTCAGTCCCATTCACTCCCATAGTATCAGTCCCATAGTAACAGTACCTCCCATTCAGTCCCATTCACTCCCATTCAGTCCCAATCACTCCCATTCAGTCCCATAGTATCAGTCCCATAGTAACAGTACCTCCCATTCACTCCCATTCAGTACCATTCACTCCCATTCAGTCCCATAGTAACAGTACCTCTCATTCAGTCCCATTCACTCCAAATTCACTCCCATTCACTCCCATTCACTCCCCTTCAGTGTCAAATGTCTTTGTTCTCTGATATTATTTTAAACACTGTGGCTGACCCTAAACCATGGTTTATTAAAAATAATTGGAGTATATGTGGAATTTGCATGTTCTCCCCGTGTCCCCTAGGGTAGGTACCCTCACAAAAACATGCAGTAATCCTGGTCTCTAAACTGCCTCCCCCTGGCCAGCCGGGGCGCCTGATGGGGAGGAATGGAACTGGTTGAAAGTCTACATTTGTCAACAGAGGTAATACAAATGACAGTGTAAGACTATATGGGCCATATGAAAGTCTACATTTGTCAACAGAGGTAATACAAATGACAGTGTAAGACTATGGGCCATATGAAAGTCTACATTTGTCAACAGAGGTAATAACAATGACAGTGTAAGACTATATGGGCCATATGGAAGTCTACATTTGTCAACAGAGGTAATAACAATGACAGTGTAAGACTATATGGGCCATATGAAAGTCTACATTTGTCAACAGAGGTAATAACAATGACAGTGTAAGACTATATGGGCCATATTAAAGTCTACATTTGTCAACAGAGGTAATAACAATGACAGTGTAAGACTATATGGGCCATATGAAAGTCTACATTTGTCAACAGAGGTAATAACAATGACAGTGTAAGACTATATGGGCCATATGAAAGTCTACATTTGTCAACAGAGGTAATAACAATGACAGTGTAAGACTCTATGGGCCATATGAAAGTCTACATTTGTCAATAGAGGTAATAACAATAACAGTGTAAGACCTTTCTCACCAATATGGGCCATTATTAAATTATGAACTTTTATTACATTATGAGCTGCCTATTAAGGCAACTCATAATGTAACAAGTCTTAAATCTGTTCTTACGTTATGCGCTCATGATTTTATTACATTATGAGCTGATTATTACATTATGAGTTTTTATTACATTTAACTTATTACATTATGAGCCTTTTTGAGCCCTTATTACATTATGAGTTGCTATTACATTATGAGTTGCTACAAGGTGCCACAATACTGGACAAACTAGTAGACTGTATATATACGTAGTGTTTATGTGGGTATTTATACCTAAATGGCAACACATTCACATTCAGCTTGTAGATCAGCTATTTTTTGGCTAATGTTCGACCCCGGAATAAGCATGCTGGACTGGGATTCAAGAGGTTCAACATTGCACTGCAGGGTGCAGTCCTATTACATCCCATTAACAACTTTCAATCTGGCGTTCCTATTTTTCGGGGCATGGCATTTTGAAAATAGCCGGGTGGATAGAATCTGTAAGCTTTTCGCCGCGTGGCACGACCGTACGGCGAAGTACGGAATAGGGCTTAAGTGGTTTAGATGAGATTAGCTCAGTGCTGTGCAGTCCATATTTACCAAAACGGAGTGTGTGTACAATACATGCTCATACCACTGGTGTGTGTGTGTGTGTGTGTGTGTGTGTGTGTGTGTGTGTGTGTGTGTGTGTGTGTGTGTGTGTGTGTGTGTGTGTGTGTGTGTGTGTGTGTGTGTGTGTCTCTCACTCACACACACACACACACACACACACACACACACACACACACACACACACACACACACAGTATGCTACGTGTACTACTAGCTGTTAAGAGAAAGCAGCTCAGGTGTGGGCTGCTGCTAACGTGGGAACCACTCTTGATTTCTATTGCCGCCTGTAATCACAGAATAGTGACTCCTGTGTGAACTGTTCCAGGAACAATGGAGCCTTTTTTAGAAACTGAGACTGAGCGAGAGGGAGAGAGATATACTGTATATGGAGGGCGAGAGAGAGACAGAGAGAGAGAGAGAGAGGGGGGTACTGTACCTCTGTTCAAGTTAATCTTCCCTCGGCTCTTTATGTAATGAAATTAATTAGAAGCTTGCTCCGTCATGCTTTCTGTCTTGATTAGCCTGACTCAAGCCAATACAGGTCTGCTCTCCCCTTCTATCCAGAGTATTATTATGTCCCAGAATCATCAGTCATTATGTGTCCAATATTACCCATGGCTTCTCCATGGAGGCTGTAATGTTAGGGTACAGGCTGCAGGGAGGGGAGTGTGTGGGGGGGGGCTGCAGAAATAACCGCCCAGTTAAAGAAATCCAGGTCAGGTACAGTAGAAGGTCTATCATGTCTGCCTCTTGCTAAGAAAATATATCGAAACCAATATTTGGAGCCAGTAACCGACTTATAACCGAATAATTGAGAAGCGAGGCATTTGAAATATATAAACGTTTTCTAATACATCAACGAATCGACCCGAAAAAGCATTATTAACCACTTAAGCCTGTATTATATACATGGTTGCACAATGGTAACATCCAAAAATAGCGAAAATAGCAGATCTACAAGCTCACAACATGTCACAATGTGAGCTTGTAGATGTAATGTTTTTGCAAATGTCTGAATCAAATCAGGGTTTTGAGTATTGAAGTCGTCGTATGGCCGACGGAGGCCCCGCGAGTAGCCGAAACTACGTGACTGCTGCATGCCGTAGTGTCTCTTCTCTGCAGAAATAACAGGCCAGGTAAAGAGAAGAGTGAATTGAGGTCAGGCGCAGCGGAAGGCTGCTTATGTTTGCCTTGGCGCTGCGCTGCATGCCTCCTCGCAGCGGTCGGTAGGTATGGATCCATCACACATCGCCCACCTTGGCTCTGCACCAGTTATGTGACGGCACATTAATAATTACCCGGCAAGAAACGCGCGGAATGTGCCTTTGCCTCCACATTCCTCCTCGTCTCTCTCTCCCCTACCTCACACATTCTGTTCCCTGGACCTCTGCTCTCTCTACCTCCTCTCTCTCTCTCTCTCTCTCTCTCTCTCTCTCTCTCTCTCTGTTTGTGCTGATAGCTCATAGGTAGAAGTACTCCGATTTGTTTCACAGAAACCAGGCAGAAAGTTAGAAACCAGTCCTATCTCCATATTTATTGTGTTTTTTCCGTGGGGTTCACAATGTGACACATTGTGAGCTATTTTGGAATTAATTAAAATAGGACTTAATTAGTTTTGTAATAATAATCTGTATCTGCAAAGTAACTATAGTAACTATGAACTTTTCAAATAACTGCTGTGGAGTAAAAAGTACAGTATTTGTCCCTGCAAAATAATTGAAATACCTCACAATTTTACTCAACTACATTGCTTGAGTAAATGTACTTAGTTACTTTCCACCGCTGATCATAGCAAAAGCAAATACCAGGCAAATGTGCGCATGGTCTATCCAACTTAATCCGAGTGCTGCTTGCTTATCAGCTGGAGGAGAGATAAATAGAGAACTTGGACCAGATCCAGGATTAGGGGTAAATAAATCATATTGTTTGCTAATGTTTGCTTTCTCACAAAAAATTCAAAGCCAGCTGTGTGAGAACAAATTGCTGCCCGGCACTACCGCTGTCATTCATAGTATACTTTTCGTTTTGGGAATGCAGGTAATGTTTAAGAACAGACCTCAGACCTGTTGTGACCGAGCTGAACAGAATGCAGGTAATGTTTAAGAACAGACCTGTTGTGACCGAGCTGAACAGAATGCAGGTAATGTTTAAGAACAGACCTCAGACCTGTTGTGACCGAGCTGAACAGAATGCAGGTAATGTTTAAGAACAGACCTCAGACCTGCTGTGACCGAGCTGAACAGAATGGGAAACCTTGTTTAACCGAAGCTCACGTTTAGAAACGTCCATATATCGACTTGAAAGAGCTGCTTGTTTGTTTTGTTTGAACCACTTAAGTCCTATATGTATATGCTTTGTCGTATACCTGTTACCCGTAAACCCAACAAATCTGTCAATTAACTCAGAAGTGTAGTTGCAAAGCCATCGAATCAGAAGAACTGCTGTCGCAAAACTGTCCACTAAGAATAACAAAGCCTCACACAAACACGCCCATGTCCACCCTGTGCGCGCGCCTGTGCACGTGTTGTGCGTGTGCTTGTGCACATGTGCATCAGCCCTCATCTCTTCACTCTTTGAGGTCTACACACCCCATATGGCATTAGTGCTAATCTCCCTGTCTTATCTCCCTCTCTCCCCCTTACTCTGTCTCTCTCTCTCTCCCCTCTCTCTCTGTCTCTCTCTGCTGCTCTCATGCGCTCACTCATTGCATAAAGTCATGACCTCACAGTAGGATCAATAGATTGCAGTTCGCGGAGGCCAAATCTGAACAAATTAGAAGATCGTTAAGTTGACACTTTATCGCAAAGCAAATTAGAGATAAACACATCCAAAGTTGTATATCTCTGCTGTCGGGAAGAAAGTTCAGGAAATGAGAAAAATTTTTTTTTTCAGGAAATGAAGAAAACCTTATATTTAAAAACAAAGCAATACTGCCTCATCAATATATATATTGTCAATGACTTGCATGAGAGGTGGTGGAGTTAGCTTGAGGGTCCAATGGAGTTAAGAGGTTTTGTCCGAAGCACTTTTTAATAGTTTCCATTGGTTCAATATTTGTTTAACCAACACACAGACGTGAAGGGTGTTCAATAGCATTGATTGATGGAAAAAACGAATCAAAAACCAGAAAAATGGAGTTAGGTGGTTTCTCCCCGACAGCAACGATATAGTAGTAGACAAACAAGAAGACTCCGGACCATGGTATTGTACTATATTACATACTGTACTGTAGGATGATTTCCACTGTAAATGGAAGACAGTAATGTGACCTTTAACCTGCTGTTCCCCTATGTGTTGTCTCTCTCTTGCTCTCGGAACGTGGTTTATGTAACATCATTCAGACCCGAATCAATACGGACCAATGGAAGCGCTCACCCAGGATAACCTCAGCGCGGCCACTGTGGTTGACGGCACGGTAATTCAATTCTGTTGCAGAGATGCAACAATACTGAACGGTCAGCAATGTCAATATAAAGGCCAGAATGTGCCATCCAGACAGACAGGGCAGACGGATTGTTTAATCCACTGTTTCCCAAGCACTGGGTCGGGACCCCTTTGTGAGTCGTGGACACATTTTTGTGGGTCTTTCTTTTCTTTGTTTCCAACAATTTTGAAAAAATAAACATGAACAAAAACAAAAAAATCTGAAATAAAAACAAATTCAACTGCTACTATTACAAATAAAATATAATATTCAAAGGAATATATATATATATTTTAAGTATTGAAAATAGTAAATATACAAGCTCACAAAATGTTGCATCGCAACGTGTTGTGTGCTTGTATATTCGTTTGGGTCTCAGGGAGACATCTAATTTCTCTTTTCAGTCTTGAGCTAAAACATTTGGGAACCACGTCCACTGGTTTAATCAGTCAAAATGCTCTACAGGAAAATTGTCAGGATCAGCTGGAGAATCGGAGCGGTATTGCGGTCGCCGTATCGCGGTCGCCGTATCGCACTGTTGTGATGGAAAGAGAGAGCTGAGCCACAAGGCAAAGCTGAGGGACGGACAGAGAGACAGACGGACCGACATCACAGCATCCTTAGAGTACCAGGGGGCCTGAAGCTGCACACTAGTATTGGATGTTCTTCCACTGCTGCAAAACCTTCTTTGCTGAGTCGGAGAAAAGTGTGTGCAACCTTAGGGGGTTAAACAGTGGGTTAATACTAACCTATGAGAATTGGAGCTATAGTGGGAGGCAGCGTGGTGTGCTTTTGTGCATTTCGGTACAGATTAACACAGTATATGCTCGTGTTTAGTTATTAAACCCTCCTGTGTGCCAAACATGAGAACAGGAGAAATGTTAAAAGAGTATTAATTCAGGATTAATGCTACTATTCTTACCGTATTTTAGCTTCCTGTCGCTAGGCAACGTTTGCTTCCATGGTGTGACGTCAGCGAAATCCAAAAACTTGCGCACAATCTTTAGAGAGATTGAGGTGAGACCTCCCGGTTAGCTTATTAGCATTTCTATCACTAGATCAGGCTCACGATGGCGACTTGAAATTGGTTGATTACTACTTCCGGTTCACGGGGGCAAACCCCGGGTCTAAGGGTTTTCCTTGCGGCCTTTTTCGTGCATTCTGTTGGCACTGGCTCCAGACTCCGGGCACTGGTGGCAGCATGTAATCGGGTCTGTACGCTTTTCCGACCTGTCATTTGTCCGACATGCGGAAAACGACCGGATTAAGGTTGGCGAACATACGCTAAGGTTGTCGACCGGATTAAGGTTGGCGAACATGCGTTAAGGTTGGCGAACATGCGCTGCTCCATGCTTGCGGTTATGGTTAGGTTAGGGTTTGAGGTAGGTTTGTCGTTGTCGGACCAATGACTTTTCTTTCTTCTTTTCGACACGCCATCT
This sequence comes from Protomyctophum parallelum, assembly GCF_964188405.1. NCBI lineage: Eukaryota > Metazoa > Chordata > Actinopteri > Myctophiformes > Myctophidae > Protomyctophum > Protomyctophum parallelum. Next base: position 11,422,851 of record NC_139711.1, read on the forward strand.
TCTCAGAGCAGCAAGAGCTGCCCCAAATTGGAGGCATTTTCCCTGATTGGGCAGGGCCACCTCATCAAGACCGCTGGAATAAAGCCAGTGTTGTCAGCTCGCCCGTTCCCTCGAATGTCCGCGTGTCGTTCTCAATAAGGGCCCTGTATCCTAATAACTATGATCCAATGGGACCTACATGGCCCCCTCCAAGGCTCCAGCAGTGGTCATCAATGGAGACAGTGTGAGACGGAGAGGGGAAAACACTGGGGGCCTTCAGCTTTTGGGGGTCACTCATGTCTGACCGCTAACAGAGCAAGGCTGTGCATCACGTCTCACGGAAAGAGCCGTAAACATGTCTGTGCTGCTGTGATGGAGCGTGTGACAAAAACTAAAATACCCGGGCTGTCACTCAGAGGAGAAAGAGAAACGATTACGGTAACCGCCTCGCGGCTGTACAGCCAGACGCCAGCTTTGACCAAACTTCTTAGTCTGTATTCTGCGTCTGTGACTGTATGTAATGTAGCGTGTGAGTGTGTCACACGTTAGCAGTGGTGGAAAAAGTACTCACATTGTTTTACTTAAGTAAAAGTTTCAATACTGCAACATAGAAATACTCAATACATTAAGTAAAGGTCCAGAATTCAATTTGTGCTTGAGTAAAAGTACAAAAGTATTGGCTAATTTGGCTTTAAAATGTAATTAAAGTACGAAAGTAAAAGTACTCATTATGCAGAATGTCCCATTATATGTTATCAAATGTGTCATAGTCATTTGAAAATAGCAGATCTACAAGCTCACAATGTGTGTCACATTGCGACGCTTTGTGAGCTAGTAGATCGGCTATTTTCAAATGACCGAAATGTATAGGGCCAAAGTGGTTACTGTATGTTTTGTAATAATAATCAAAATGACAAAGTAACTACACTAACTTTAGTTTTCAAATAAATGTAGTGGAGTAAAGAATACAACATTTGTCCCCGATCAGTGGAGTAGAAGTAAAAGTACAGAACACTGGAAATACTCAGTAAAGTAAAAGTACCTCAAAATTGTAAAAAAAAAAAAAAAAAAAAAAGTACAGCACTTGCGAACATGTTACAGTCCACCACTGCACATCACTGACATCTGGCAGATGTCACAGATGCGTGACACTTGGGTGACGGGCCTACTAGTACTACATGACCCTATGACATCACACAGCTTTCTTCCAAGTGTTTCTGCAAAGGGATAATTGATGGTCTTGTTCTTGTTCAACACGCTCTCTCCTCGGAGTGGCCTCGGGGTCCGCGGGGCAGGAAGGCGGTCCGTCCGTCCGTTGGGTCTGTCTGGCATCCATAATGAATAACCTGCTGACAATTAGAGGGCTGCGCTGCGCTGCCGACGTGCCCCCGAGCAAGAGCGGCTCGCTCGCCTCCCTCGCTCCCTCATTACGGCGCAGCATCAAACGGTCTAGCTGTGTTTTCCGTGTGCCGCGTTTCTCCTCTAGCTCGGTTCTCTTCCCGGCTGGTGCTGCGGCCCAAGAATAACCCCCATTTGGTAATGAATTAGGCCACAGGTCCATTTGATTCCATTTGCACACTTGTCAGAGTTACAGACCTTTTAAGTACATTTTGGTTAACTATCAATCATTAAGATGGGGACCCCCTGGAACCCCCTCAAGGACTACGGTCACCGGACCCCACTTTGAGAACCAATGCTGGGAACCAATAATTGGGAAAACACTACAATTTTAGTAAAAAATATAACATGAATATGTCATGTTATTATTTCTTTAAAACCACCATTTGTCATACCTATACATAAAATGTATACTAAAGTTAGTTCCATAACTCCCATTGATCCAAGCCGGAACACAATCGACTGATGGATGATTCAAATATACATGCTCTGGGAATGCACTCGGCCCACTTAACTTAAGTGGTCAGATGGGTGGGCCATGCACCGCTATAACACTTAATAGAGTTTCTTCAAGTGGGCCTGGATCCAGAAAAGCTTGAGAGAAGAACCACGTACTGCACTAATGTACGCATGGAGCTGCGCTAATGCAGTGGATGGAGACGCAATAGTGGAGCTATTGATCGTCTTATATATCCACTGCTATACAGAGTCTGGTGGGGCCTACTTAGTCTTCCGGATGGTTCAAAGTGGTTCTGTGCCCCCCCGGGTGCCCCCCTGTAGTGCTGACCGACCCGAACCCGTCAATGCTTGACATTAATCACACTGTCTCTCCTCTGGTAAAAATTGGTCTGGCTGAAAAGTGTCAGCCGACAACTGGGTTGGTGTCTCATGATGCTGAGGACGTCCCTCCCTCCGCCACAGCGCCGGGACAGCTGCTGACGGCGGCTACTAACACAGGCTGTCAGAGAGACATGTGGGGAGGGAGAGAGACATAGACAGAGAGAGAGAGAGAGAGAGAGAGAGAGAGGGAGAGAGGGAGGGAGATAGAAGAGATAGAGGGAGAGAAAAGGAGGGAGAGAGACATAGACAGAGAGAGAGAGAGAGAGAGAGAGAGAGAGAGAGAAAGAGGGAGAGAGAGGGACACTAGAACAGTGGTGGAATATAGAACTACTCTAAGTCTGGAATTCAAAATGTACTTGAGTAAAAGTTCAAAAGGAATGTCATCATATAATGTACTAAAAGATCGAAAAGTTAAAGTACTCATTATGCAGAATGTCCCATTTCAAAATTTCAAAAGTAAACATCTTTTTAAAATCTACAACAATTAGCCTGTCGCTAAGTCCCACCCAAGCCTGTTCTTGGCCAATACCACGTTAGCAACGGTTACTATAGGTTAGGATCCCGGTCAAGCTTGCAATGCTGGTCAAAATGGTTTTGCAGTGTCAATACATATATTTGCTGTACAGCATGTGTGGACCTCAGAAAGAGTTTGTAGTCCATTCCATGAATTATTTCGCTCTGTTGTGCAGTTTAGTAGTATCTATAAAAATAGGCTCTCATTGACTTCCATTGTAACGGGGAACAGCTCTCAAAATCAGTCAGTTAGCACATAAGCGAACACAACAAAAGCTGATTCTGACAGTTTATGACATCAGGAAAACCATGCCGTTCTATTTTCGTCTTTTGATAGATTTATAAAGTAAATATATTGGTTGGAGATATACAGTGAAGCGTTCTGGTGTTCCTCGATCGTTTGTAAACAAGTCGCCATGCTGTTTGAGATGCACCCAGCTGCAGTCCCAGACATTTCTCCTAAAGTGTCTCCCTCAAACACGTCCAAAATTGTGTATGGTGTTTGCGACAAGTGGACGAGATCAGAATCAGATACATTATTTTGTTTACATCCAACGGTCTGGATGGTAAGTCTGAGACCGAGGCTATACATCAGCAGTGTGTGTACAGATTTGGACCAATCAGATCGTTTTGTAGGCAAACTTGTCAGGGTTGCCAAGTCTACTTATTTCCCGCTACTTTTGGCTTAAGGCTAATAATTAGTACTGTAATACATTACCAAAACATTAATTATCATAGACATAGGCCTACATAGTATTTATAATGATAAATGCATACAATATTTTTATTAGGATTATATATGGTCATATTATTGTGTTTGTTTTGGCTTGTTTTTCTTGATTTGGCTTTAAGAGTTGTCTTGTTTTTGGAGGTGGGTTGGCTTATATCTCTCACACAATGTGGCAACACCGAAGTCGAAACAAAAACATGTTTTTTATTTTTTATTAAAAATAAAACCGCATGAGTTTTCCTGTCATAAACGGTCATAATCAGCGTAGTGTTCTAAAAGAGTGAGTTTGAGAGTTGTTTTCCCGTTACAATGGAAGTCAATGAGAGCCTATTTTTATTTCTAATATGTAGGCTACTATTAAACTGCACAACAGAGCGAAATAATTCATGGAATGGACTAGTTTGCTCATAAGGTAAGAAAACAAACCCACACATGCTGTACAGCAAATATATTTATTGACACTGCAAAACCATTTTGACCAGCATTGAAAGCTTGACCAGGATCCTACCCTAGTAACCGTTTCTAACGTGGTATTGGCCAAGAACGGGCTTGGGTGGGACTTAGCGACAGGCTAATTGTGAGCTTATAGATCAGCTATTTTCAAATGCCAGAAATACAGAAGTGGTTAATGCATGTATTGTAATAATAATCTAAATCTTCAAATTAACTAGTAACTAAAGTTTTCAAATAAATGTAGTGGAGTAAAAGTCCAATATTTGGATCCGAGATGTAGTGAGAGTAGAAGTAAAAGTATTGGAAATACTCAAGTAAAGTACAAATACCTCAGAAATAAAAGTACAGTACCTAAGTATATGTACTTAGTTACTTTCCACCACTGCACTAGAGGTTGAATACATTACAGTGGCTCTCTGCCAAATAGAATAAATTACAGTGTAGCCTACTTAGCTCAAACTGAGTTCCATGCATACTAAACTGCGGTACTAACATCGCTGCATGGCAGCCGCTGCAGCTTATTACATAACGGCTCTATCTGGAGGTGCATCACGCTGCGTGGGAGTTTCAGCGTGAGCCCCGTCAACGTAAACAAACTTTGATCGCAGCGCGGCAGAGAAGAGGATGCTCTCTCCAGGGGCAAAGGTCAGGTACTTGAGCTCTGCTGCAGGTATGTGCTTATCTGTACAGCATGGCTTGTATGCGTAGATAGATCGGCCACTTTTACTGTTTTTGTATGCCGCAGCCATTGGACAACATAATAAAGGGTTAAGTTGTTTGTAGAGGTAAAGCAACACTTCTGAATTTCTCTCTCATCCTGTATGGCAGCTTTGTGATGATTGTGCGCATGCTGGCAGCACTTTCCATTTCATCCAAATAATCCAGATCTGCCATTACATTACTGCAACTGCAAAGTGCATTGGTGTCATCTGCTTTAATGCTAGGCCAGGACAAAGCCTCTACATTGTTCATCGGACTAATGTATTTTGTCGATTATAAAGCATTTTCTTCGTGTCAATTCATTGTTAATACATAATATATTTTATTATTGTTTTATTAACCAAACAAAGCCTGCTTCTAGATTAATTAACCTACAAACGAGCCAGATTAAGTCAGTTATTGGCTCTAAACATAGGTTTCAGTATATTTTCGGTTAGATTCGGTGCCCTATAGCTCATCTGTGCTTTTTATTGCGGGAGGGGGTTTCAGGGCACTGCCCACACATCCAACTGTGCGTGTGCATTCATGGGAGTGAGCGTTTTGCGGATCAAAAAAATAAATAAAAAGGGGACGAGCTCAAGCTTGTGTCTTTTGAAAAGCATCTGTGGAATGTGGCTTCCCTCTCGGCCTCACACAAACACACACACACACACACACACACACACACAGAGCGGTCATCCATTTGTCTCTGGCTGTGTATGGGTGGGTGGGGGCTTGTGGAGGTTGCCCCCCCCCCCACCACTCCCTCCCTCCCTCTCAGGGCTTCAAGGACTCCAGTGAATGCATTGTTTTCCCACTGGAGAGCTGAGCAGAATATTTTAAGAGAGTGTCCTTGGAGAGCCGAGTCTCTCTCAGACCATAGCGTTTTGTCTTCTCCGTGACAGTTGTCAAGCAACCATTATGTCGTCTCTGCCGCGTGGAAACCTCGCATGTCCAAAACCACTTCACTTTCCAGGAAGTGGACAAAAAGAACCCATGGTCCGTTGCATCCAATGTCACACAAGATTCAATTGGTCCAATATTTATAAAACTCAAAGATATTTGAAACATATTTATGTGGAAAATAATCTAATCTGAGGACCAGGGCAGGTGACTTTAGTAAGTTAGTAACTTAATGATACAGTACGTTAGTTCAGTCAGATATACTCGAGCGGCTTCATGCTATGCTCAAGGGACATAAATGTATTTGAGGGGTTAATATGCTTCATTACTATGTGGGTGTATACAATGTTTCAACACAACACACTAACACAGTGACAGTTTCAATTAGTCCACCTTTCTGAGGATGGTAGAAAGACCTGCTTTGACCTGTGTGCGTGCGTGCGTGCGTAGAGAGAGAGTGTGTGTGTGTGTGTGTGTGTGTGTGTGTGTGTGTGTGTGTGTGTGTGTGTGTGTGTGTGTGTGTGTGTGTGTCTCAGCAACCCTGCCTTGGCTAGTCAGGGCTGAGTTGTAAATCTCTCTCTCCTTACCCGGGGCCCATAAACCACAAGGCAATTATGGAAAACAACTGGACGCAAGATTTTTTCAGTCCCGTAAGATTTGCGGTCGCAGCTTAAAAGGGTTTTTATCCTTCAACCTCCAGCCAGTAACACCCCCCCCCCCACACACACACACACACACACACACAGGCTCTCTGGCAACCAGTGGTGGAACGTAAATAGGTACATTTTCTCAAGTGCTGGATTTAAGTACAATTTTGAGGCATGTCCATTTTGTATGTCCATTTTGCAATAATTGATGCTTCTACTCCACTACATCTCGGAGGCAAATATTGCACTTGTTACTCCACTATGTACTGTTATTTGACAGTTTAGAGCTGCTATCTTTAAACGATTTTGACTAATTTGGAAAATATTGAGGTACTTTTGCTTACTTTGGAGCGCTAGTTAAAGTTTGAAGGGTTTATAAATGTTTTTGAGCGGTGCCTCCACTCCATCACGCAGGTGTGTGTGTCCCTATGCGTCTCCCTATGTGTAGTCTGTGTCTGTCCGAGCACGGAAAGCTGAAACAACTCTGTCATTACTTGACCGTTTCGGACTCGGGAAGGCTCGCCGGAACCGGCCCGGACCCCATGTTCCGGGTACCCCCCAGGGTCCAGTACACAGTACAGCACAGTACACTACAATACATTACAGAGCACAGTACACTACAGTAACTATAACAATAAATGTATAGTTGCACCGCTCAGTTCACACAGGTGTGATTTGTTTGTCATAGGGCATTTGTCAAAGCAGTACTTTTAAAAACGCTTTTAAAATCATAATACAAAAGGTCTCCAGCCGACACAGCATGGAATTATCGACGTTTTCAGCGAGCTGCCTTTCCGATAGTTCCTGAGCAATGTTCTCGCTCTGCGCTTCCTGTTGCTTATTGATCCTCGTCTTTGACAGATAGCAAAACAAACATCAGAAAGAACATGACCCACGGCCCTGAGGTCTGACACGCTCATGATTTATTCATCCGGTTTGAGGCGCGTACGTACACAAACGCAACACATTCACGAGCCGTGAGTCATATAGCAATCACATAACGTCACTGACGGGTGGAAACCTTGTGTTGTATGTCCAAAGCTGTTACTTTTCAGGAAATGGGGAGGGGGGTTCGAACCTGTGTTCCAATGGACCCAATGTACTTTATCCAATGTATTTTAAGCGCTTGTTAATACTATTTATACTATTACTGGTTCAATATTTATAAAACCCACAGACATTTATCACCTTCAGAATGTTTCTGAAATGGCAAGAATTGCTGATCTACTATAGAGGTCTATAGAGCATGAATGTCTGCTATTTTTGCATTAATATATAATGTCGAAATATGGAGATACAAGGTTTCTGCCCGACAGACGGAGGGCCCTGTCCAGCTGATGGAAACACCTTGACAAAGGTCACGTTTCAAACCACAGCAGAGTGACCTCCATTACCAGTGATGGAAATCAACTAAGTACATTTTCGCAAGTATTGTACAGTACTTAAGTACAACTTCATGGCACTTTTACCTTACTTGAGTATTCGCCATTACCGCAGCGCATAAATTCCATTCCTTTAAGTGTGAGAACCAAAATGTACACTCTCAGAGTTACAGACCTGTACTACTGATCTATTTGGTAACTATCAATCATTCATCTGGGCACGTCCCTGGAACCGCCCCGCAAGGACCCCGGCGGGGTCCGCATACCCCACTTTGAAAAAGCACTGACAATGCATAGAGGTTATTATTTGCTGGATTGCTTTAGTGTAAAGTTTGACACTGTCTTTCTTCTTCATGAATAAAACCATGGATGGTCTGTGTTCTCTGGATGGCTGACAGCCCTGTCACACACAGTCCTCTGTCTAGAGTTCTATCCCATTTGATCCATTTACACGATTGCTGCAGCTCCGTCAAGGCAAGGGCAGCCGTGCGAAGCACTTGATAAATGTGGACTACGGACATTGATTGATTGATTCTCAGGCTTTTTCAATTTAACCACGTAAACCCTATATATAGTTGACCCCCTCCCTCAGGGTATTTTCTGTTTTGTGTTATTGTGGGCTGAAAATAGCCGATCGACATGCTTGTCGATCTGCCATTTTCTGCAAAAGCTTTCCCCACAATATGGATGGGCAGTCCTTTAAATACCAGAACACCATAATAACTCAAGCCTCTTCAGCTGGGTTGCCCGGGTGGAACTCGTCTCTCCCCAGGGGTATTTGAGGGGGTTCAAAAATAGAAGCTCAGTGGCCTTGTGGTTAAGAGTGTCCGCCCTGAGACTGGGAGGTCGGGATTCGATCCCATGCCGGGTCATACCAAAGACTCAATGCGACATACTAATCATGTCCAAGGAGTGGAATTGTACATCAAGCTTCCTCACGCTACAGAATCAGGAGATAGGGTATGGGCCTCTCAAGGCTTGTAGGTCCGCTGTTTTTGAAAATAATGTTGAAGACTTGTAGAATATAAAGTATTTATACAGTATTTCAGTCGGCCAAATGCCTATCAATTTAGGCGGTCCTTGACATTGCACCACTCTGCATTAAGGCATCTGACCCTTGGCCCTTATGATAGACACAGGAGACACAGAACAGCATTGCATTTGAAAACAGAATGTAATGGAATACAAGAGGGGTATGGATGTTGGCATTTCTATGGTAATTCTTTTGACAGGGATATTCTTATAGCTACTCTCTAAATCAGAGGGTTGGAAGGAAGGCGGCTCACGCTAACATGTAGCCTATAGAATAGATGCTCCAAATAGCCTCTGCCTGCTAGTTAACTGGTGGTTACAAAGTCTCTCTGTGTGTGTACGTACAGTATGTGTGTGCATGGCTGCATGCTCTCTTCTCCCCCCCCCCCCCCCCTAGCCAGTTTATGGCTGGAAAAACGCAAGACGTGTGTGTGTGTGTGTGTGTGTGTGTGTGTGTGTGTGTGTGTGTGTGTGTGTGTGTGTGTGTGTGTGTGTGTGTGTGTGTGTGTGTGTGTGTGTGTGGGAGAGGGGTCAATATAGACCATTCATGAGATGGATGGATGGATGGATGGACTATATGTCATCCAAAAATATATTTAAAAAAAAAGAAGAAGAAAGGCGAAATATCATTCTGGCTATGGAGATAGTGGAGATGTCCATGCCCACCACTCGGAAACGTGCCCTTTCTTGGACCGCCTGCCAAGGACGAGAATGGAGTGCTGGAAGATGAATGGGCCAATAAACTGATACTCTGCATTCAGGAGCTGTCCACACAGTGGAGACTGTGGAGTTCAGTTCAGCACTGAAGAACATGAAGAACACCCAACGCATTACTTAAGCACTCAGACCCTCTGCACTTAGTAAACAGAGCCTGATAAGAAGCTCACTCCCCATGCATTGGAGGAAGCATGTTGAGCTCAGTTCGGGGCTCTCCCCAGGTTGGCCAATATGGATGATGGCGCGTTTGAGTGCTGAATACAAATTTATTTCGACCAATCGCTGTGGTAGAGTAGGTTAATTCAATACAATACAACCACCACAACAGAGTAGGTTAATACAATACAATACAACCACCACAACACAGTAGGTGGAGGCGCAAAGATACAGAGAGCAGCTGAGTTTGACGTCTTATAATGTTTGTAGGAAAAAACTAAACAAAAAACAGTGTCCTTACATAACGTTAATATTATTTCCACTCGAAGCGGGGCATGCATATTGTTGCACGAGGCGCGCCGTGTGTAAATTGGATACACATGACATTCAGGAGACGCGGGAAATAACCGATAAAAAAACAAAGCAAAGCGCTGCACTTGATTAGAATCGTGTGTGTGATGTTTGCCAAAAGCACTTCTGCCACTATATTGTATTTTTTTAGTTGTTTTTTGTTTCCGGGAACTGAGTGGGGGGCTGTTGTAACCTAGTTGTTGGGTGCACGTTATGCAAGAGGCTTGGGATGTTGCATATCTTTACTGTTGGTTTACTTGGTTATAGAAAAAACCTCGTATCTCCGTATGTTTCAACTTTTTTTCTTATTTATTTCTTTTTTCATCCCGTAAATGAATGGGACGAATGGGGCAGTGTCACGCAAAAAGAAGCAGCGAGATTAGCCGATCTTCAAGCTCACGATGCCTCGTGTCGCACCACGATGTGAGCTTGTAGATCAATTTTTGCTATTTTGGTGGGAAATTTCGAAAGGGAAAGAGAAAGTGATTAAGTGTGTCTGTGGGTTTTATAAATGTTGAACCAAAATGAAAAGTATTAAAGGTATATTCAGTGATTTCACTCAAAAAACCTTAGGTTTCGTTTTTGGCTGTGGGACCCAGCCTTTCGTCCAATCAGGATAGAGAGTCAAAAACGAAACCTAAGGTTTTTTGACCCCCAGGGGTTAATTGGGGACAGGGAGGAACTCCTTATATGGCCAGCACACTCTATAGTAGGGAGGATTATCACAACAAAACAAAAAAATAAGTGATATTTGAATTAAGTGAAATCACTGAATATACCTTTAAGAGGTTGTGGCTAAATTATAACTACATTGGATCCATTGGAACAGGTGTCCTGGGGGGGTGGGGGGTCCAGGGGGTCCCCAGCAAAAGTAGTTAATATAGTATCACAATAATTTTAATCGCTTGATCCCTTTATATGTTGGCTATTCAAAAATAGCAGATATAAAAGCTCACAGTGCGTCACTTTGTGTTATTTTTGCATGTAAGTATTGTAAATACTGAATTATTTTAACACAAATCTACTCTTCTGGGGTGGGTCCCTGGCACAAGACATTTTCAGATGGGGGTCAGCGGCCAAATTCATATCAATTTGGGGATCCTTCACATGAAATAGTTTGAGAATCTACTGCATTGGAACACTTAATGTTCTTCTTTTTTCCATTTACTGAAAAGCAACGATATACCAGGTTTTCCAAGCCGACAGTGGCATTATGCTGCCTCATACCTCTCTCTCCCCAGAGCAGAACAGCAGCGACGGCCTCCCAGGGTTTTGTGTTTGGGCTGTGTTTTGGGCTCTCTCTTTCTCCAGAATGAGATGGGATGGGATGTGGGCTGGCGTGCATTCGCTTATGAGCAATGCATCCTCCTCACAATCATGTTGGGTTGTTGCTGCTGCTTCTGTATGTGAAGAGAAGACTGCATCATTCAAACAGTGTGTGTGTGTGTGTGTGTGTGTGTGTGTGTGTGTGTGTGTGTGTGTGTGTGTGTGTGTGTGTGTATGATTGCATGTACAAGGATCTTGGAGCAGAGAGTTTTGCGGTTGACCTTGCTGTGATCTGAACGTGTTGGCATGTCAGTGGTGCATGCTGGGAGACAGCTGTCTGAACCCACGTGCACAGACACATCTGTCAGCTCACACAGACACACACACACACACACACACACACACACACACACACACACACACACACACACACACACACACACACACACACACACACACACACACACACACACACACACACACACACACACACACACACACACACACACACAGTGCAGCAATGACACATCCTGTTAGAAGTAGACCTCTAATCGCAACTCATTTTGAGCTTGTAGATCGTCTATTTTTAAAATTATATATATATATATATATATATATATATGCATTTATTTATTAAAGTATGAAATGAAATCTTCCCTCCGTTCTACAAGCTCACACCGCCTGTGTTATGTCTGCACCAAGTGTTCAACAGCCTCTCCTTTTGTCTCTCCAACCTGCCACAGAGCTCGTCTCGCGCCCGCCCCGTCTTCTGACCAATGGCAACGTCGGTCCAGACTCTCCCTCTGACGCGTGACCCCGGCAAGAAGTTCCGCGCCGCCGCCTTCCCGGCGGGCGCGCCGCCCCTGTCGTCCCGCTGCGGCATGGGCAGCGTCGGCAGCCTGGTGGACCGGCCAGACATCGTGTCTCCCAGTAGAGCCAACCGCGCCGTGCCCCAGGTGAGTCTCTATTTGACTATTTTCTATTTTCTATTTTCTATTTTCTATTTTCTATTTTCTATTTTCTATTTTCTATTTTCTATTTTCTATTTTCTATTTTCTATTTTCTATTTTCTATTTTCTTACGTGACCGTAGGAAAATGACACGTCGTGATTACTGCACTTTTCTTAACAACATGAAAGCCCCCCCCCCCCCTCACATTTGTCAAAAATAGCCGATCTACAAACTTGTAGATCCGATATTTTTGGAAAATCAATTTGCGCAAATGTGCTCTTCACGGTCTGTTTTATCAAGTACAGAGGGGTTTATGTGGATTGGGTTTTACTGTATTTGCAGCTCAACAAAAGCTAATTAGTATTGTATGACGGAGGACAAGTTCACGATAAATTAGAATCTCTGCGATATGATTAATTCTGAGCTTATCATTCTTCCTTTCATTTTTAATCACGATAAACGATAATAAGGATTATGGGGTCCCATCCCAGGTGAGACCCCGGCAGCAGCAGCTGCAGCAGCAGCAACAACAACAACAGCAGAACCACAGCCTCCTGAAGAAAGGCTTCAACCAGAGAGAGCTGCTTAACTACCTCAACATCAGCAGGTATATATACTGGGCTGGGGGTCCTGGGGGTCTCACATGTAGGTATATACTGGGCTGGGGGTCCTGGGGGTCTCACATGTAGACTACAACACCAAAAGAAACCAAATATGTGTCTTTGGTTTCTGTCCGGTCCTAGACCACTGGACGGACCCCTGCAATGATATGCATTCGGCTACGGAACCCCATCTGAAAATATGCTGTTATGCTTCAGGGACCCCCAGAAGCAAAGATTTGCAAAAATGTTCAAGATTTTTCTAAAATAGGCACTTTGTGCCGTGCTATGAGATAGCTTGTATGTGCATTATGTTTTACTTTTGAGTTTCTATTTGAGTTGAGTTTCAATTTGAGTAGAATTTCTATTTTTAGAACATTTATCCTAAAAGTAATGTTTTGATAGATGGCATTTTATCCAGTAGAGTCTCTACTGGAACTCTACTGGAGGAATGGAACACCTTAAATCCCAACTTAAAGTAAGTACACTGGCCAGGGCTTAAAGAGGTAAAAAGGTGACACGGTTCTCTGTAGCTCTGCTGTGCTTTTCACCAATCAGGAAGGAGCCCAAAGCCAAGGACAGTGTCCCTGGCGTGACCTCTGGCGTGACCTCTGCGAAGAGGGAGCGTGCCGACGAGGACGAGGACATCTTCGCCCAGGTCTACCAGAAAGACGGCACAGAGAACAACTCACTGCCCATTGGTGGAAAGTATGAGAAGGTGAGCCACGCTTTGTCCACTAAAAACAATGATGAGAAATCATACTCCGCCGACTACCCTTTTTCACAGACGAAAAAACGGAATAAAAACTAAGCAATGTTGACTAAAAATCTAGCGCTTTAATACCATGGTATGTTGTGTCTTTATCACAGCAGTGGAACTAAGTCTCAGGCGGTCTCGGCTGAATTGATCAGAGCTACAGTAAAGAACACAGAACGCAGCACACAGGCTGGAACAAGCATATCGATTCAAACAGAAACAGTGTGATTTATGTGAGCCAGCTTCCCCCTGACTCAGCTCTAGCTGTCTCGAACTTCATCATCTCTCTTCGCCCCTTTTCCTCTTTAAGTGAGCTGTTCCACATCCATCTCTGGGGTCTTCATCAATAGGGGGTCCGGGGACCCCTAGGGGTCCTCAGAGTTACTATATGGGGGCTGCCCAATATTTGTGCGATAGGAACGTTTTTCTTTTGCATTAAACACTTGAATCCTATAGAATCCCAAATCTGAGGGGAGCATTAGCGATCTACAAGCTCACAGCGCCGCACAATTTTTGATTGTTTCTTGTTATGTTTCACTCCAGCAGCAGCATTAGAACTAAAATAACAACTGCAGATGCAGCATAACAATGTCCCTGTTGAGCAGCCAACTCACCAGAAAAGATAATCCAAACTATGTCTCTGCTGTGTCTCTCCTTTCAAACGTCACTTTATGGGTTGTTATACCCAGAAGTTATTCCCTTCACACTCTTTTCAGCATTTCTGTTCTAAATCTCTCTGAGCTCCTGCTGCTCCTGCAGCTTGGGTGCAAAACACAGGTGTAAACAAAGCAGTAAACGAGTTCCTTCCTGCTTCTAGGCCTAGGGAGCGTCTATGCTGCGCTCAGGGAGCGTCTACAATAGTATGCATTTAGGGAACACTGTAAATAGCAAAAGATATGTTTTTTTTTTGTTTAAAACTTTGAAAATTAGTTTTCATTGTGACACGGATAAATAGGAACTTAAGGTACGGTACAGTATACTACCAGTTCCATTGATCCAAGATGAGCACAAAAATAGAACAATTAAAAAACATCACTGTAGTGGTTACTCATTAAAACTTGATGAAGCTCCCAGATAATGGTTTTAATTTAAAAAACATTATCTGGGAGTTTCATCAAGTGTGCGGTCTCTATTTTTAATGATAAATAATAATTTGACATATATGGGCTATGCCCAGTGGTTTACTGGTGATCCTTTAACTGGAGGGATGCCATGTTTCATGACATCACGTGCAGATTGGGGATCGGAGGCCAAATACATATCATTTTTGGGGTCCTTAAAATAGTTTGAAAACGACTGACATAGAAACATGGGTTTTTCAGAAAACTGTCATGATTTAGAAGACATTTGTAGAATCGTTTTCAGGTCTAAATGGGTTAAAATCGTTTCAAATAAACAAGCTGTCTCTGCGTTATTGTCAGGGAGGTGTCTCTGTATCGTTTGCGACAGTCAGTCAGTCATATATGATCCAGTCTGATTTCAGAAGCAGTAACAATAGCGTTTTTTCTCAGCCAGTTGATTCTTCATGAGTGAAGCGGCCTGGATGATTTGTTTATTTTTCAAACACAGTTCTTATATGAGGCGATCTAAAACTCTAAAACTCTACTGATATTGACGTCAGACTTCGGTGCTCTATTGCGATGCATTGTAAGCTCGTAGATCGCTATTTTCAAATGGCCGAAATGTATAGAGTAAGGGTAAGTGGTTACTGTATGTTTTGTAATAATAATCTAAATCTACAAAGGGGCGGCGGTGGCTCAGGGGTAGAGTGGCTGGATGGTAACCGCAAGGTTGCCAGCTCGAACCCGGGCTCCCCCAGAGTTAGTGTCGAAGTGTCCTTGAGCAAGACACTGAACCCCTAATTGCTCCTGATGTGCTGGTTGGTGCCTTGCATGGTTTCCGCCGCCATCGATGTATGAATGTGTGTGTGAAGTGAATGGGTGAATGTAATGCACAATCTATGTAAAGCACCTTGGATAAAAGCGCTATATAAATGCACCATTTAGTAGGGGAAATTTGGAAATACTCCAGTAAAGTACAAATTAATGATAAATGCACTTAGTCACTTTCAAGCACTTGTCAACGGTCGCCCTTTGTTCCCTCGTCTCCTTCCAGTCTCGCCTGAGGCCGTCGGCCTTCAAGCCCGTCACTCCCAAAAACTTCAGCTCCATGCAGAACCTGTACCCTTCGTCCAAGATGGAGGACGCTGACCACAGCGTGTCCAACGGTCTGCACCGGGCGTACGCCCACGCCCCCACGGCCGTCTCCACCTCCTCGTCCTCGCCCTCGCCCTCCCGCCATGGAGGACCCACGACCCCAGGCAACAAGGTGCCCTAACACGTGCCTGCAGGCCACGGTGTGATGAGATTTATAAGGGCTGTATTTTGCGTGTCTTAAGTACCCTTATTCCCTAACTTGAGTAAACTAAAGACCTGGAGGCGTGATCAATGCCATTTGGCTATTCTGAGTGGCCAAAGAGCATTGATCACGCCTCCAGGTCTTTAGTTTACTCAAGTTAGGGAATAAGACCTGGTACTTAAAGGTATATTCAGTGATTTCATTTAATTCAAATATCACTTATTTTTTTGTTTTGTTGTGATAATCCTCTCTACTATAGAGTGTGCTGACCATATAAGGAGTTCCTCCCTGTCCCCAGTTAACCCCTGGGGGTCAAAAAACCTTAGGTTTCGTTTTTGACTCTCTATCCTGATTGGACGAAAGGCTGGGTCCCACAGCCAAAAACGAAACCTAAGGTTTTTTGAGTGAAATCACTGAATATACCTTTAAGACACGCAAAATACAGCCCTTAGCCTCTCAGACCCAAAACGTAGAATATTTTGTTGTCGTTGGATAATATTTTGTCCACAATTCCATGATGTGTTGGTAGTAGGAGAGATAACAGGCAAACGTTGATCAGATGTTTAACAATGGACCCGTACGGGTCCATTTGGTTTCATTTTACGCTCTCAAGAGTTAAAGGTATATATAAGGCTCCATTTGGTTACCAACTCTCCATCATTTAGCTGGGGACCACCTAGAATCCCTTCAACCACTGGTTGAAAACCACTGGTTTAGACTGTGAGACTGAATCCGTGTGCTGTCGAGCAAAAAACATTATTTTGTTTTTTTAAGTCGTAGAAGATTTGCACACAAAAGACATAATGGGGACTTTCTACTTTTGGCACATTTTGATACCAATACTTTTGTACTTTCACTCAAGTAAACTTGTATTTCTACATTGTAGTACAAAGTAAATTTTCCATCAATGCATAGGTGGCATAGCTCCACCATGGCCAGTGTTTTTTTTTAGTCACATGGCGTTGCTACTATTAAGCATGTTATTGACGCGATGACGAACGGCTGCCTTAACTGTGAGCGTCCGTTGCAGGCCCTGTCATCAGTGCGTGGGACGACCCAGGACGATGACAACCTGTCTGATTCAGGTCATAACTCCATGAACAGCCTGCCTCCGTACCGACCGCCCTTCCGCCCACACCTCGCTCACATCAGGTACACACTTATTATTCAGCTGGTGTACGTGGTGAGGTAAAGCAGTGTTTCTCAAACTCTGCCGGTATATACAAATTAAACCAAATGGACCCATTAGGGTTCACTGGGTTTCATTTCTATACTGTCAGAGAGCTGCAGACTTGTGTGGGTCAATTTAGACCCACGTGAAAGGAACCCACAGACTCCCTGGAATCCACTTTTGAGAACCAATGCTGATAAGCAGGGGTATTCAACCGGCCAAATGGGGCCTGTGGGCCCTGGAACAATTTTCCAATGAAAGTTACAGGTATGGTGTGTGTGTCCATCATATTCAAGGGCCTTGGGGGAGAAATGAGACAGACTCCGGTCACTTTAGACTAGAGCACTGCAGAGGAGAGGTGGGGGTGTGTGTGTGTGTGTGTGTGTGTGTGTGTGTGTGTGTGTGTGCGTGCGTGCATGCGTGCGTGCGTGCGTCCAGCTGGTGCTTGTTGATGCAGTGTTTTATGCACTCAAATAGGTCTACATCTATTCTAAGGTAGTATAGTATGTCTAGATATATTATCCTGCTCATTACTGTGTACACTGTGTACTGTGTATTATATATAGGCCTGCATACCAGTAAGTCTTTGTGTTTGAGCACAAAATGCATGTTGAGAATGTGCTTTTAAGTAAGAAGCCTGCCACCCGTCGGAGAACTAATTTCGGCCACTTGTATTCGCGACCTTCATTAGCAAAACATTTCAGAACAGAGACCTAGGTTCAAATCAACCAAACCAAATACAACCACCCCAATTACAAAATCACATTTTATTCACAAAACCCCTCCCCTCCCCTCCCCTCCCCTCCTCTCCTCTCCTCTCCTCCAGCGCCTCCATGGGTCACATCAACACCATCGGCTCCCTGGACCGGGCGTGTCTGTCCCAGAAGGTGGCGGGGGGCTCTGTGGGCGTGGTCATGGCGGACATGGCCCACATGACGTGTCGGAGCATGGCCACGCTGACGCGCCTGGCGCCCTACGGCGGAGAGGCTCCGCCCCCTTACGAGCTGGCCCTCTCCGTCTCTGTGGAGGAAATGGTTCGTATATACCGACATGAACAAAGACAGCCACCATCTCTTACAAATATTGATGCCAAGGTTTCCAAAGATGTCATCAGATGCGATGACAGTCGGGTGGATGGAGACGTTTGATTACAGGTCTAACTGCGCTTTGTCCCCGTCCAGGTGCGTGACCTGGAGGAGCGGCTGGTGGAGAAAGAACACGAGCTGAAGCAGATGAAGAGGAACCTGGATGAGAGCGAGGGAGCCATCGCTCAGGTGAGTCACTGCAGGCTTCATCCTCCCCTTAGATTTTAGACTATTTATTTTTTAGGAATATTTCTAAAATAATACCCACATTTTCACCGATTATGATAGGGCCCCCCATGATATCAATTTTTAGTTTTTTTGTGAAAAGTCATGATGAAAAGAAGTGTACCTCAAGTTGCCATGTGTTGCTGTACTACATATTTTGATGAGAAATATTTAATGGAATATATTACATGGGTAAAATATACCCGGGTTTAGTGATGGTTTGACAAAAGTTACATTTAGTGTTCTAGGGTAAAAAATCTGTTCACTTCCTTGTTTCACTCTAGGAGGTTTCACTGAAAAGTTTTCTCTCTAACGGCTCCCTGGTGGCCCGCAGGTGTTCGAGGGGAAACAGCGTCTGTGGGAGCAGGAGGTGGACGAGCTGAAGCGGCTGTACGCCGCCAAGATGCGGCAGGTCTCCCAGCACGCCCAGCGCTCGCAGCGCAGCATGCAGCTGCAGCTCTACAAGGCCCAGCAGGAGAAGAGGAGGCTGCAGGAGGACATGGACGCTCTGAGGATGGAGAGGAGCCGCCAGCGGGAGCTGGAGGAGGAGGAGGAAGAAGGAGCCGTCAGGGTGAAGGTCACCTCCCCCACGCTAGAGGAGACCCAGTGGCAGGTACTGTATTGTACTGGGAGTCCTTGCAAGACTGGACGCGTTTTTCGGACAACCGGCGGAAAAACACTGCTAAAAATCTGAAAAACGCAGCAGTGTGCAGGGACCTTTAGGGTGACCAGATCCAAACTGTTCATTTGAGGGACAGAAATATTGCTTGTGTGGGACAGGATGGGGTTCAACACAGTCATTCCCAGGATTCCTTCAAAATAAGAGCTCCGGGGTGACGGAAAGCCGTGGCCGCTTTTAATCTGAACTTTAGTCGCTTCATTTGGGCTTATTTTCCCTTAGCCTTGGACACATACCATGTCCCAGGTAGGGTAGTGGATGATAACTTACATCATGTTGTAGTCACTGGTTTGTAGTCATCAGGCCGGAACCTAAACCGAAACCAAAATTGCCCAAAATAATTCCCTGCGATCAAGGGCATCATCATTTTAGGGCCTACCCAATAAAAGCCTCGATACGGCATATGACGGCAAGTTTCTTCAAGTACTTCTTGGAATAGTTAGTTTGGTATATCCATCTTTTATTCCAACTTATAGCGACTGGTGAGACTAAAAACAAACAGGAGGGAACAAAACAAAGCAACGCTGAAAAACCGGAACCAGATGGGGGTTGTTTGTTTGTTTTTCTCATCACACAGGCCATTTTGGAATGAATACCAGACTTTCCTCCGAGGTGGAAAGTCTGGTGACTCGATGTTAATTTCCCCTAGACCCGGTTGCTAATTCTTCTCACTCGCTCAACACTGGTTCCCGGCAGGTGTGCCAGAAGTCGGGCGAGATCTCCCTGCTGAAGCAGCAGCTGAGGGACTCCCAGGCCGAGGTGACCCAGAAGCTCAGCGAGCTGTTCCAGGTGAAGACGCAGCTCAGGGAGGTGCGCGCCGAGCTGCGCGGCCGCGACGCCCACATAGACGCGCTGCAGGGAACGCAGCAGCGGCAGCGCAGCAGACTCCACACGACCCCCGGCGCACACAACCACAACAGCACACACGACGAGGGGAGAACGGCGGCCCAAGAGAGCACAGCAGGTACGGGGAGGGAGGAACAGCAGCTGGTGTTGTTCATTTACAATTTAAGGCATTTAGCAGACGCTCAAATCCAGAGCAATTTACAGTGAGGATGGAAAACACAAGGTAATATACATCAAATGAATAGGATCATTTGAAGGATCATAGGTAAACCAAGAACCTATCATCAGTCGAAAACAGTAGAATATTCAAAAAAACTATAATCTGTACATGAAACTATGCAGTATGCAAACTATGCATTGCACGCTATAGGATTAGGATGCCAGCTATACAAATGACCTGGGGTCTGTCTAAATAACATTCTAGCCTTGAGACTGTATAGTTCAGTTCAGTTTATTTTGGTCATAGAATGAACATTGCATTGATTACATCTTAGTATTTAGACCAAAAAGCTATAGGCTGAAACCAGTGGCTTATTTTGCCTATCCTATTTACACCAACATAAATAATAACAAACAGGCGGGAAACAGACAAACAGAGGAAAAAAATACAAAAACATAATACAGGAAAAAAGAAAGAAAAAGAAAAAAGAAGAAAGAGAAAAAAGAAGAAAGAGAAGAGAGCACAAATTTGAGTATATACTTAATAAGTTATGGTTTAAAGGTGGCAAACTATATTGTTAATGTTTTATACTTATCTATTATTTTTTTATTTATACATTCTTTTAAATGCACTTTTTTAGTACATTGTCCAGGCCGTTCCACAGTTATACATCTCCCTTTTTTGTTTGTTCTTGCCTTTGTCCCCTTAAAGATGCCAAATCCCCTAAGATTATACCTGCTATCTCTAGCCTCAAACATGTCCTGGATACAGCCCGGAAGAAGTCTGTTATGCGCTTTGTACAAGATCATGTAATTTTAGTGTACAGTATGTGACTGTATACAAAGTGGATTTGTTGATGCATAGTAATCGGCGTGATTTATAATTCTGATTGCTTTCTTTTGAAGTAAGAATATAGGGTTTATGTTTGTTTGATAGTTATTAGTAATACTACTAATAATAATTATTATTAGTCACTATGCAGTCAGACATGTAAACAGCATGTGGTACAGTCAGACATTAAGGCTTAAAGGATGACACGAAAAAAAAGGTCCTGCCCAATTCAGCCATTTACACGTCGTTGGGATACCAATTTGATCCACCAGGTCTGAGGTGGCATCTGAACATGGGCCCTATTTTTGTCAGTGCTAAACCCCTTATCCCTAAACTTCTTTGCCTTTCTTTTACTATTTTGAAAAACATTAAAATTGTTCAACTAACTAGCCGATCTACATCAACTCGAGTTGTAGATCGGCTAGTTGAACTATTCAAAAATGTATATAGTAAGTAGTAGTAGTAAAAAAAAGTTTAGGGATAAGGGGTTTAGCGGTGACGAAAATGGATCCCAAGGGGTTTAGCACTGACGCAAATAGGGCCCTACCGTTTCTGGTTATGACAGTGCTGGAGAGCACTATATAGCAATGATTACTATCAGAATATAGAGCTTCAACATTTTAACAAAAAACAAAGGAAAAACAAAGAAGCTATGACTTACCCTACCTTTTATTTGGACGGCTTGCAGGAGGGTGCGGAGGCTCCGGCAGCGCGGAG
This sequence comes from Protomyctophum parallelum, assembly GCF_964188405.1. Classification (NCBI taxonomy): domain Eukaryota; kingdom Metazoa; phylum Chordata; class Actinopteri; order Myctophiformes; family Myctophidae; genus Protomyctophum; species Protomyctophum parallelum. The sequence continues at coordinate 11,444,296 of NC_139711.1, forward strand.
GAGGAGCAGCGGCTGCGCGCGCAGCTCCTGCTGGAGCGGCGGCAGAGCGAGGCCGCCGCCACGGCCTTTGAGGACGAGCGCCGCACGTGGCAGACGGAGAAGGACAAGGTTTGATTTAGATTTTATTTTATTTAGCACAGTATAAAAACAATACAAAGGGAAAAGTACGTACAATATAAAAAAGGAAAAGTGCTAAGCCCAAAGGCCTCAACCTCAAAACATTTTAACTATAGACATGATTTGAAAACAATATACATATTATTTACAGATAACCTGATTGCATAGTATGAAGAAATGGTCTAGACATGATGATTGGAAAAAAACATGATTATCTAAACATGATTATCGAAAATGGCTTGTCAAGGTGATCCGCTACCAGAGGGAGCTGCAGGCCAGCTACCTGGAGATGTTCCACCGCAACGAGGCCCTGGAGCAGGAGCTGCAGCTCCTCCGCGGCGCCGGGAGGGAGTGCGGAGAAGGAGCTGCAGGAGGAGGAGGAGCTGCAGGAGGAGAAGGAGCAGCAGGAAGAGGAGGAGGAGGAGGAGAAGGAGCAGCAGGAAGAGGAGGAGGAGGAGTGGACAGCAGGAACGGCACGCTGGAGAGGGAGTTTCCAGAGAGGAGGAGGGGGAGGAGGGAGGGGAGCGTGGGAGGCGGCGAGGAGGACGACGAGAGACCTTCCTCGGGTCTGCCGTGGATCGAGAGGATTGAATCCTCTGAGATCTGACTGTGTGGACGACGGCCACCGCGCATGCCAATAATACCCTCAACCTTTTTGACCCTATAAACCCCACCCTGTCGTCTTAACGGGGAACTTGGTCTAGAGCTATAATGCGACTGCACTTTGGCTGCTTTCCTCCATTCTACACGCCAAAGAACATTCACCCGAAAAATGGCCTACAAGAACACAACGTGTCGCAACACGTTTTGAGCTTGTAGATCGGCCATTTTTTTGGGGGGGGGGGGCGAATGTTCACCCCAGAATAGGCATGGTTTCAGTGTGAAGGAGCATTTCACCCATCCAGTGTCAACCTTATCTTCATATGAGTGCTCCTCACTAATGCTCATTATTCCATTCTACTGTACTCTATCCATGTGCATGACTCTTTAAGGACCTGATGAACTAGCTGCCAGTCAGTGAGTTCCAACCTGTGGGACGGGACCCACTGGTGGGCCACGAGGGTATTGCAAGTGGGCCAAAGAAAATGCAAGGTTTCTAAAAATAAAAAAGAGAGAGTGAGAGAGAGAAGAAAAAACTTGAACATTGAAAAATGTGTTTTCAGTTTGCCAATAACTAGGGACTTAATAGTACTTTACCAAGCCGGGAACACAATAGATTAATTCTTAAAAATAAACATTCTCTGAAAATGCACATGGCCCATCCATGTACAGTAAGTACAGTATGGGTAGGCTGCAAACACTTTAGAGATTTTCAAGTGGGCCCCAGATTTGGCACCACCGGCCTACGACATCCACCAACCATACCTCTACATGCCATGATCCACGGGTCCATGCCCTTGTCCTGCAAAGACTAAAGCCCATTCTACAGATACCTTTTAAATCACTAGTTCTCACACTTTTGGGTTATTGGGTTAAACACTATTAGGGTTATCCATTATTTTCTTAATATATTTATTATATATCAACACATTTCAATAAAACATTTCTAATAGATTGTTTTTAATATAATCGATGTCACTAAATCGATTCGTCTGATTAACTGAAGCCCTATTGTAGTACAACGTCGTACAACGATGTCATGCACAAAAAAAATGTTGTGAGCTTGTAAATCGGCATTTTATTTCTATTTCGGAAAATGTTTTGGGGAAAAATTACATGACAGTTTTCCCACAAAAAATATTATTTTATTAAAATGTATTATTTTTATAATCAATTACATTGATTAATTTGATTAACTATTGCACCTTTATCACACACACACACACAGACACACAAACACACACACACACACTGGTACTAAGCAATGCTACAGAATTGCATCAAAACATTCTATCCATCTATGACAAAAAGAACAGTATCATCTGTATAAGCTTCAATAATGTACCCTCTCTGACTTTGTCCCAATAAATAACCTGTAATCTGTAATCTATAAATGAATGAACACATGAATGTGTTGATTACTATTATATTTGGTTTGATACCGTAGTTACACTTGGTTGGGACTGCTGTATAGTTTGGGCTGTAAATCGAGGATGCAAAGAGATTTGGTTAGTCACAGTGGCGTCCCACTTGGGGTCCGGGAACCCCATAGGGTTATGGGGGTGCCAAAGATCAGAGGGGGTGGCGTGAGGCCTTGTCTGTCTGCTTGTAGCTGTAGGTGGTTGCTGTAACATGTTGCACAAAAGCATAACGCTTTCATCCATTTGAACCTGGCAACGCTATTTTTGGGCATGTCATTTTGTCAAAAAATAGTTCTAGAAATGTTCTAACGCGTTGCCATGTGACGCACTGTGAGCTTGTAGATCAGCTATTTTCGCTCTCCATAATACAAGAACTATGTTGGGTGTGCGTACAAACACACACACACACACACACACACACGTACGTGGGTGGTCTCAGCTTTAGAAGGGGGACTCCAAGGGAAACGGTTTGGCAGCCACTGTTGTACGTATTGTTCTTTGGATTCAGGGTACGACCTTGGATCTGGCAGGCTAGCTGGCCTGCTGGGGTTAAGTATCTAGGATTAGAGCTATCTGATGCCAAGGCACTAATTATATTTTGCCATTAAGAATACTATATGTACTACAAAAGGAAAGTTTATATTTTTGGATGTTTGTTTTTACTCCAATTTCTGCCACATGATCAATTGTACATATTAACTGCCTTTTTTGTTTTTTCACTGTATGTCAAACTCACTCGTATGGACATAACAGGCCTCCTTTTACATCATTTAAGTCACTGTTTCCCAAACACTGGGCTGAGACCCATTTGTGGGTCGTGGACACATTTTAATGGGTCCCCTTATTTTTGGTTTCCTACATTTTGTTTAGAATTTTTATTATTTCAAAACATTTTCAAAAAACATTCATGAATAAATCAAAGAAAAATCTAAGAAATTCCATGAATTAGAAAAAATGTTTAAGAATAGCAGATCTACAAGCAAAAAGTTTGGGAACCACAGATTAAAATGGGCTGAGCGTTGAATCCGATCGATCCTGCTGGTTGAGACCATTCATTACACACTGCGAATGGCACGCATCAGAACACTTGCCGCCATTGTTGTCCTATGTACATAGTACAATCTTAGAGTATATAAGTACAATAGTACATATACTACCCCGTCAATGTGCGCTGTCCGAACTGTGTTCCAATAATGCTACTGCTCTATTTCCAGACATCGCTGCACGGTTGAATAAAGATCGTGTGTGTTCTCAATTGGATGTTTTCCCAGCACAGCAGCGCTTCCAGTTGGTGCTATATGAGTATGGACGTCAGTCAGTAGAACTACTGTGTCACAATTGGCATTTAGAATTGTGCCGGAGAGTGGAGACCTGCCACTACACAACAGCTAAGCTAGGTTGTACATTGTATACAGACATAAAAAAGATTCACGAAAATTCAAATACCAGCTCTGTTTTGACCTTGACTTTCAACCTTTATTGTTTTGAAAGTTTGTTTATGTACACTGTGCAGTATGGATGTTATATTATGTTTGTTCTGGATTTATAATAAACATTTTATTGTGGTGTTGAAAATTGCCAACAGGATATGACCACAGTTACAAGTAACATAGAAATGTGGGGATGACTAAATCGCAGAAAAAAAAGGGGTAAAAAACAAAAAAAAACATTTGCACACTCTCAAGAGTTAAAATGAAATTTAAAACATTGAGAACCAGTGGTACGCTTATACTGTATAGATAGGCTAAATATACACGTGTCCATTACACTTATTGAACATCGAGCCAAGCCAATACATAAACTGGAGAAATCACTAGGCAAACGGATAAAACTTGTTATAACTTCTACATTAGGCAAACGCTCTTGGAATGGGAAATAGAGGGGGAAATGGAATTGGTAGGGTTTTTTTGTATAAAACTTTGTAATACTGACTTTGTGCGAAACACTCTTGAAATGAAAAGAAGTATTGCATTTGGGGTTTTGAGCTTCCCTTTTTGATGTCCATTAAGTCACCTTAATTCAAGTGGCAGATGCCAAAAAAGTTTTGTATTTATTTAAATTATATATTTTAGGGGCATGTCATGTGGTCTACCTGCACAGCCTGTGTGATCTACTGGTAGATCATGATCTACCTTTTGGGCACCCCTGTTGTACAACATCCACAGGGCATAAATCCTGTCCCTGAGCGCATAGCTGAGGGCTTCATGACAACACTTAGAAGGCTGTATTTTGCGTGTCTTAAGTACCAGGTCTTATTCCCTAACTTGAGTAAACTAAAGACCTGGAGGCGTGATCAATGCTCTTTGGCTATTCTGAGTGGCCAAAGAGCATTGATCACGCCTCCAGGTCTTTAGTTTACTCAAGTTAGGGAATAAGACCTGGTACTTAAGACACGCAAAATACAGCCCTAGAGTCAGAGGAGGTGGCTTGCAGCAGGGCTAATTAAATATGCTTTTTAGAGGCTTGGTCTTGGGTCCTTATCACTGTGTGTAGCCAGTGGTGGAACGTAATAAAATACATTTACTCAAGTACCCACCTACCTCTGTATGCACACAGGCCCCTTTTCCACCGGTTGGTTCCAAATGGGAACCGGTTCAGTTCTTTTTGGTTTTTAGTCCATGAGCCAGAGTTCCAAAATTGGAACGTTAATTATGAATTGAGTGTGCAAAACCATACCTATTAGATTGTTATCACCATGAAACTTCCAAAGTTGAGTACTTACACGAACACAATGATTTATTGTATTGCAAATTTTACATTTTTAAATATGCAAATGAGTCATTATGTAGAAAGATATGCAAAATAATCGAAAATATGAAAACGCTACTACTATGGAAGGGGTATCATGTATTAATTTACTTGTATTGATCCTATAAACAATTTAATATAGGTCTAGTTTTTCCCACCAATTTGAAGCTCTGGCTCATGGACTATAAGAACCAAAAAGAACTGAACCGGTTCCCATTGGGAACCAACCGGTGGAAAGGGGGTCATACTGTAGGCTACACCTGATCATAACTGAACGCCAGGCCGAGCCTATATCAACTGGAGAAACTAATTGGCAAACTGATAGAGCTGTTTATAAATTCTACAGTTCAACAGGGCATAAAGGCTGCCCCTGAGAGCACCAATAAAACAGCCAGAGATGAGAGATGAGATGGGGGCTTTATGACAGCACTAACCAGAGAGAGGAGGTGGCTTGCAGCAGGGCTAATTAAATATGCTTTTTAGAGGCTTGGCCTTGGGTCCTTTTCACTGTGTGGAACGTAATAAAATACATTTAGTCAAGTACCGTACATAAGGACAATTTTGAGGTGCTTTTACTATGAGTATGTAACGCTCACATAGCACCTCCCTTACACACAGTGTTGGGAAGGAGGACTCCGATTTTAGACGTAAGTATTGATACCACAATGTAGAAATACACTACATGTCCTGCATTCAAAATACTTTTAAGTCAAAGTACAAAGGTATTTTAGCATCATAATATACTTAAAATAGCAAATGTAAAAGTGCTCGTTATGCAGAATGGCCATTTCAGAATCATATTACCATACCATGTTATTGGACTATGATTATTGATTATTAACCACTTAAGTCCAATACTCACTGACACTTAGCCTTTTGGAAAATAGCCGGTCTCGAGGGGTGAAAGGTTGACTAAGATGCAGACATAAGAGGATCTCTGTTTGCTCAAGGAACACAACAAATATAAACGCCCTCAAAGATAAAAGATACCAGGAAGTGACCCACACATTTAACAAAAAACAAGTTGAGTGCTGGAAAGTACCAGAATGTAACCGCTTCAACCCTCTGTTCTTAGTCAAACAGCCCTCAGTTGCAACTGTAGGCCTACACTTTCGTGGTGTCGTGTGTGAATGCATATAAACTTATAAAGAAGGAACTAGGAATCCATGCATGCACAGGTTTATTTTTAATTCAGGGTCATAACATGAATATTTGTGAGCAGCATGTGTGTGACTCACCACCGGGGTCCTTTACCTCTCCATCTCATCTGTTACATAAACCTGAGCTTCATATTCAACTGCATGGCTCAAATCAAGCCAAGGACCATCCACTACTAGAGCAGCATATCATGGACCCCAAAATCCATATGCATTTGGCCTGTGGACACTTATCTGTGCCATACAGATATACTATATTGTATTCTATACCATATCTATATAGATGTAGTCTGTAGTGGTTATCAGTAATTCATTATTAACATACGCTACCATAGATATGTACTAGTTATATTATATTGACATACTCTACCATAATAACTAGAATAAAAACAAAAGTGCCTTTGCATTCATAGCCCCCACTCGGTGGAATAAAAGTAATCTGCTAAAAATGCACTTGTTTCGTAAGCAAGATCACCTTCTAACTGTATATTCTGTTGTTTTGTGATTTGTATATTTTGTTGTCTGAATCTGTGTTTTCTCAGTTTTGAAAGGCCCCATATAAAACAATCTTTACCTAACCAAACAGATTATTGTTATAAGTGGAATATAAGTGAAAGTCTAACCAAAAGCACTAATATCCAATAGATTTGACAGACTTGCCTGCTATAACATGAGCTTCATTTCCCCTTTGAGGGATTAGTGTCATAAAATAGTTGATGTAATGCAACAATAGCTCCACCAAGTGGTGATAAAAGGAATTTAACAACCAACAATTCACTGAAAGCTATAATGGCACTCAAAACCATTGGCTTTTGGAGTATAAAGTTATTATTTTATTTTCAGATGCAAGTATATGAAACATGTTAGAGGATAAATATTTACAATTAAACTTGCATTAAACAAACAATAGCAGGAAAATGCAAACATTGAACAAAAGATATCCAACAGAAGAACAGTAGAGGCTAGCAGTCTATATGTGGAGAGATGAAGATGAAGCGATGAGTGATTGTCAACCAAAGGAGAATAAAATGAAATAAAATAACGCAAACTCAAGTGAACAAGAGTAAGAAAAAAACAAATCACACAAAATGTGTGCTTATCCTCAAACCAAATAAACAGAAACTTAAGGGGGAAAAAGACACTATAGTTCATCTTAAATTGTAGCATAAAACCAGTGATGATATCGTTGCCGTCAGGAAGAATCCTCGTATCTCCGTCCACATTCCAACTTTTTCCCCCCACATAAATGAATGCCCTACTTTGTTATACGACTGTCTCGCATTAAAGTATCGAAAATAATTGTTCTATATTTAAAGAATTCCGAAAGTATAAGCAAAAACTGGGTAAGTAGTCTGCAGGTTTTATAAATACAGAACCAATGACCGTATGACTAAATATGAACTATATTGGATCCCATTGGGGTGTGTGTGTGTTCCCCCCACCCCCGGATTTGAAAAGCAACCGTGTTGGACATACAAGGTTCCCACCCAACAGCAACATTGTGTGTGTGTTCATGCTGGTGCAGCGCTTGCCAAACAAATAAGCCTCATTCTTGTGAGGTGACATCACCAATTCCAAGGGGTTATGTGTATGTATGTATATGTACACACATATATACATACACACACACTGTATATCAACGATATTGGGCACAAACCTCTTATCTTCATATTTTGACTTTGTTCTTTTAGGGTTTTTTATGTTTTTAATTAATGCCATACTTGTATTGATCATACTACAGTGTCAGAATAGAAAATCTACAAGCTCAAAACACGCCACATCACGACATGTTTTGAGCTTGTACAGTAGGTCTGCTATTTATTTTATTTGAATTCATCAAAGTAACAATTTTGAACATAAGGTTTCCACCCAACAGCAATGATATACATATACACACATAGAGTTATTGATTCCGTGTGGAATATCTACACAAACTATAGTACATCCTGGCTTGGACCCCCAGGTGTAATCTGAAACTGTGTTTTGGTTGAATAACACAAATTCCAAGAGGGCAAAACGTCCCAATTAGTTAACCATTGGCTTTAACATTCAGTCGTAAATGTACGCCGAATTTGATCATCTCAGCCTGCCTATTAAAAAAATGACACTCCACATGCACTAAAGCAGACAAATAGTGTGCTTCGGTGCAAATGTGATATTCATGTTTTCAATAGCACCAGAATGTGTCTTTAGTTTAGCGGGTTCCACTCCCTACCACTCCCTGGTATGAAATCTGCATTAAAGTAGTATATTTGTCACCATGTATACAATGAGCCCTGAGGAGATGATGTATGGATTTTTCAATGTTTCTATTCTGACTCAAACCTGAAATCAAAGCCAAACATTACGCAGCAGCAGCAAGTAGCAGAGGCGTTTTCTATGTGAATATATATTGAAAAATTAGAGCCACAATGATCAGAAGACCTCCCCACACCCGTAACAAGTAAAGCTAAATCACAAGCCTACAGTCACCGCAAGATAGACCTAGATGGCTATCGTCACATTTTTTTTAACTATACGTCTCCAAATCACACTGTGTGCAAAACCGAGGATACACAAGGCAGGACTGCGTAGCTAGCGAGACAAATGGTAAACAAAACCAAGAAAGAATCCTGTCGTAGGTTGTTAGTATTGAAGGTTATGCTGTATTGTCAGTTACGGGCATTGTTTACATTAACTTACTATCTTACAAGTCGTCTCAGCTCTAGCAATGAAGAATAGAAACAAAGCACAGTTCACAGTAGTATATTTTTGTTTGTCTTTTTTGTTTTTTTTGTGGTATTTCTGTTAAATACATATACGGAAACAAGACACATGGCTTCCATGAAGAGGATACAACTTGCTGCTGGTGCAGTCGGTCACAAGGCAGAGTTGTGTTTTCGCCAACCGTCTTGTTTAGCGTCCGACCGATTACACCCCCCAAACACCAGCCAGCGCGCCGACCCGTGACTTCAAAACTACACGAGGCCTTTATTGTCACCAAGAGGACAAATGCTTCACATTTCACAATCAAAAAGTGTTCAATACCAACTCAGAGTCCTAATGGTTCCCTCCACCAGCAAACAATAACCCTTCAATACAATTTATATTTGAATATACTTTCGCAAGAGTCTTCTCTGGACTTAGTTCCTCCGTTATAATAAAAGTTAAATACTATCCTGAAACTGCCTAACCCATAGCATGTACCCACTCTATACCATTCATAATCATTCAGCCCATTCAGTCAGAAAGGGTTTAAAAGAAAATAGGGGGGGTGGGGGGGGGGACAGGCGCGGTTGTTCTTAAGCCAACTCAAACTGTTGATAAAACCAAGAAAAAAAACATGATGCAGTACATATACTCTAAAAGTAAAAAGCCTAGAGAACCTTTGCCGGGCATTTGCAAGAATTTAGTTTCAACGAACAATCCTTTTTTTTCGGAGGCACTCCTCTCATTAAAAGACGGACTCCTCACTTCATTTCACTCCGGGTCGGAGCTAAGCCGTCCCTACTCGTCTCTGTACACCAGGAGCACATGGAGGGGGTGGGGTGAGGTGGGGGTCCAGGGTGGAGGAGAAATGGCCTTGGGGCCAAAAGGCTCTCCGGGCAGGGGGGAGCACTGCGATACAACCTGGATGCGCACAATAACAGGCCAGGGGACGAGAGCCAAGAGCGGACATAGGGAGGGAGGAAGATAGGGAGGGAGGCCTCCAGGGAAACTTGAGCCTTTTTACACACGAGGAGAGCAAACGCTATCAAAAGTAGATTTGCTTGGCATCTGACGGGTTCTGCTCCATGGGGCAATACGGGCATTTCAGCCTGAGGAGAGACAAGAGGGAAGGATGTGAGAAGTACTTAAAGCAGCACCATGTAAACATTTTAAACTATTTACCAGTAGCATATCATGTCCCATAAAATTATAAAGTAAAAATATCTAAGCAATATTTATGGACTGTTTGACCGTTGTATTCTCGGTCAGTCACACACCATGTGCACAGCGAAAATAGCAAGTCCTACTAGCTCACACAATGCCTATTGCTGCAAAGTGAGCTTGGTAGACCCTATAATTCTAGAACTGAATTCCTAATAAATCATGTTAGTCACATAAAGGCAGAAGTTCCAATGAAGCGTGAACTGGCCACATCACACCGCGTCCTCGCCGGACACGCTCGCTTCCAGTTAAGATGTAAACAGACTAGAGTGAAACTAAATTAGTCTGTGGGAACTTTTACAAACTATTGAAAACAAAGAGTCAACAGCGGAGCCCCCATATCATGAAGATGCTTCTTCAATGGTAAGATGACTGACACGTTATTATAATGGCAGTGTGTGTATAATGGATAATGGGTAAGAATCTACCATATAAAACGATGCCTTTCATGGTCAATTTCAAGCCCTCACAAGTGTGATCAAAGAGGGAAAACACTAACAGCCAATCAGACATGCTGAACAAGTGTCCTGCGTCTGGTGCAAGACACGGGTCCATTTGGTTATATTTGTACACTCTCAGAGTTTAATTAAAGGGGGTGTAACAAGTGATGTTTTTGTCTATATAGTTGTCGAGTGTCACGTCACTTGCATGACTGAGCAGAGACAGAGAATCTTGGGTAAGGAAGGCAAAGACGATGGCAGCCATGTTATTTAATTCCAAAGTGGCGGCTGATACCCAAAACGACAATAGGTCGGCAATAGGCGGCCCGCGGGCCAAAACTGGCCCCTCGGAAATTATTTCTGGCCCGTGAGATTATTCTGAGAATTACGTTTTGTTTTAGGTTTTTTCCGCCTTCTCAATATTGGATTGACAGTCCCACATATACAGTACGCTATTATTTATGGCTATAAATGTCCGAATAGAGAATATATTCCCACCTGAAGGATCAGATGCTTATTAAACTTGTATTGATATTGAGAAACCGGAGCGCGCACGAGCAGACAATTAAGCAGGCATGGTATTCAGCAGCAGTGCACAGCAGCACACGGTCACACTGGCTGCGCATCTCGTCAAAGTTCTTCAGCTTTCGTGATTGTTTTCTTGGGTGGAAACTACACATCTTTATCAGGTGATATTCATGCTTCACGATCTTGTCGTGTAAAATTATATTCTTTGCAAGAAAGTAGCCAAAACGTCACGGCAAAGCCTTTGTGCTTCAAAATGCTTTGCATTGACGAGACCATGCAGGTAGTATAAACAGTTTACTGCAGCTGGACGGAATCAATCTATTAACGACCAATTTATTCTCCGACCCGAAGGTGTACCAAATATAGTCAATCTCCATTCTCACGCTGCACCCACCCACACTAAGATCTGCAGTGCAAAGTGATCCTACTATCAATCATGGTTATACTTTAGCCTACGCCTGGCAGAAGAGGGTAGTTATGAGTTAGGCTCCACTATGGTGGGTGGGGGAACAGCTTGTTTGCAGTTTATTATGCCACTTACATTTTGATTCATTCATCACAAATGTAAGCCTAGCCTACTTGTACGGCTGTCTGAGAGAGAGGGGGGAAAATAAAGTCTATACAGTTGCCCATTACTGATTATGCCAAATGCCACATATATGCAGCTTGTTTATTTTGATCCATTCTCTGCCTACCAGGGTGTGGTGGTGAATGTGATGCATGGCAACCAAACTGTGCCAAAGGAAAGTGGTCTACCGACTGAGCAACCTGGAAACAATGCTCTGATCAGCAAGTCCCTGGATCAATTCTCGGATGGACGGACGGACCATTTACTGAACTAGACCTGTACGTGCCCGTCGGCCACCGGCCTACTTGAGAACGATGCAACTTGGGAACCTAATAATACCCGTTGTCAACTTGTCATAGCACCCGTTTTAACTATCTGTCTGTGTCCCTTTTGTGCCCATACTGTATATGCAGATGTCTGTATCCGTCTGTCTGCCTGTGTCTGAAGAGTGCTGCAAACTGACTGTGAAAAGTTGACTGGTTAAGTAATCAATTGGCCATCCACCTACTCTCCAGCTCCACATCTCCTGTCTCTCTCTCTCTCCACGATCATGGTTCATAAAAAGGCAGGAAATGTTGTGTTCTTCACTTACTTCCCAGCATTAGTGAGTTTGTTGAGGGCGTCTCTGGAGATGACGTGGCCACAGATAAGCTTCATCGGTGGGTTACTCTCCGAGGTCTGCTGCCGGAGGATGGGGCAGGCGAACACCGAGTGATACCAGCACTTCTTCCCAAGGTCAATTTCAATCTACACGCCAACCGCAAAGACAAGGTGTGAACAAAGAAATTAATAATAATTCAACTCCCATTTTGTTCCATCTGTACACTTTCAGATTTATGGGGGTCCTTGAAATTAAACAAAAGTCGAGAACCATGCATGAACTTACAGGCAGCTCATCCTTGTGTGTCCACACGCCACTGCATTGTCTCTGTTCTATCACCTGCTTGATGTTCATCAGCACCGGTAAGGCCATGCAGCCTGATGCAAAGCTAAGGAGAAACCACATACAACAATTTAGGCATTTAGCAGACGCTTTTAGTCCAGAGCGATTTACGGTAAGCAAGAACAACACATAATACGTCAAATACATAGAAAGAAATAGTCATCAAGAATCATAAGTAAGCTAGGAACCTAACATCCGTTATCCCTCCTTGATAACATAGCACATAGCACAGTGCTATGCCTACATAAATTGCAATTCTAAATTACATAAGTTGAGCCTTTGCATACGCCTGAATATGCCTTTTATCACTTTTAACACTTTTATGTCAAAAAACGTCAAAGTGTAGTGCAGTATATGAGTCCACCAGCAATATGTGTGGAGAGGAATTGACTGTATAAACAGGGCTGCACACAACTTTATTGGTCTAGTACTCAGAGGAGCACCTGGAGGAGTTTCTTGGTGCTCCTAAAATGCGGCGACCCGTCTCGCCGGATGGATAAAAGAGGGATGAATAACTTATAGCAAAACGATATTTATTGGATGAGTGGGGAGTCAATGGAGGGTATTGCAACTCTAGATTTAGCCATAGAATGGCTCTTGTTGTAGATTCATCTAGCTAAAATCTAGGTCCATGTGTGGTCAAGCCCTATGGAATGCATATTCTAATAAAAACAACTTAATACTTCCTAAGGATAATATGAGCATCAAAGCAATATTTCGATTTTTTATTATTTTGTATTTAAATAACCGATCTACTAGCTCACAACGTGTTGCTCACACACGTTGTGAGCTTGCAGATCAGCTATTTTCTTTAACATGCGACACGTCGTACGGCGAAGCATACATCAGGCTTCACTTTTGTTTTTAGCTGAGGCGACGTAATCAGACAGTCAGACACACATGGCTCCTCAGTGCAAAAATAAACAGTGTACACTACCCGACTTTACGATAATAAGGGACAGTATGTCGAGACACGGTGTTCATGTTGGGCAGCAGCAGTGCCAGTCCGCAATGCTTTAAACTCTTCCCACTCCACTATGTCGGAACTAAAACCTTAATACCCGTAAAAAGTCGGTGGCCGGTGCCTAGGCTGTCAGAGACGGCATCGCACACGAGCAACCATGCTGCTCCAGCACCCGGAAAACAAACACAAGCACAGCGGCAAATGGGAATAGTGCAAAGCATCCAAAGCATGCCCTTTTACACCGGGGACTACAGTAGTTTGCTATCTGAAACGGAGAAGACGAAACTATTTGTGTCAGGTTTTCTCACCTCCTCCCAGCAGAAAGCAGCATGGAATCCTCCCCCTTTTGAGTAAGGACGCGCTGTGATTGGCCAGTAGCCACTTTGAGTGGCAGTCAGTGGAAAATGCTCTCGCCACAGAATTTACTAGTATTCTGGCCATAATAAATAATCATTGTAGGCGGCCCCGGCTGTTGGTACGCAGAAGCGCTTCCCGGCGCTTGATTGATAGCGCATTTTGAATTTTGACGACGCATGTGCGCTGGCGCACCGCTTATGTGCAGCCCTGTGTATAAATGACTATATTTACTGTGTACTGTAGTGTGTTGATGTACATCTCACCTAACACTGAGGGGTGACTCTACACTGAGGGGTGACTCTATGCTGTGTACTGTAGTGTGTTGATGTGCATCTCACCCAACACTGAGGGGTGACTCTACGGAGAGGCTGTGTACTGTAGTGTGCTGATGTGCATCTCACCTAACACTGAGGGGTGACTCTACGGAGAGGCTGTGTACTGTAGTGTGCTGATGTGCATCTCACCTAACACTGAGGGGTGACTCTACGGAGAGGCCCAGCAGTGTGTACTGTAGTGTGCTGATGTGCATCTCACCTAACACTGAGGGGTGACTCTACGGAGAGGCCCAGCAGTGCACAGGCGTCCCTGGTAAAGATGTTACAGATCTCTGCCCACTGGTTGGTCTCCAGCAGGCTGCGGTACGGAGAGTTATCGATGCCGTGGCGCAGATATACCAGACTGCCCATTAGAATCTGGATGTCTGGAGAGACAGATACAGAGATAGAGAGACAGACACAGACACAGAGAGAGAGAGAGAGAGAGAGAGAAGACACACTTTAGGGAAGCGGTTCCCAACATTTTCTTGATCGGGGTCCACTTGAACAGTTTGAAAGTGTTGGCTGCTAGATGTAGAATCAGATGTCATGAGGCACAGTGGTTAAGTAGCTGTCCACTACCGCAGAGTCTAGGCGGGGTTTCAATCCACCGAGGTGCACCCGGCTTTGTCGAGCATCTATATAAACATTATTGGCCCTTGTTCGGGGAGAGAGAGAAACCGGACGGGGAAGATGATATTAGTCATTATTAGGCATGTAATGATATATCATATATCGATATATATCTATATTATATCCCGACGATATGTATCGATTTATTAAAAATGTATATCGACTTTCAAAAAAATATATATATATTTTTTTTTTAGGGGGGCTAGTGTGTGATATGAAATGTGAGCTGTAATCATGCACTAAAAAACAATGACGAAAGATGTTCGGCGACCATCTTTTTTCTTTTCTTTTTTATGACGGCATCAAGGCCTGCAAAATAATGCTTTTCCGTCGACAAAAACCAAACATAGATTTAGTCGACTAAAATTGCATGACATTTAGTCGACTAGAAATAGACACAAAAGCATTTCAGATGCCCAGGCGGTGGCGTAACCGTCTGGGCACCCGACTGGTAATCCAGTCGCAGTGTGCCGTGGGTTCGACTCCCGAGCCCCACACGGCCTTTACTGCATGTCTTCCCCCATCTCTCTCCCGTTTCCTGTCAGCCTACTGTCTGTCCCTTCAAAAAACCAATAAAAGGCGTAAGCCGCAAAAACTATATTTTAAAAATAATAATAAAAAGAAAAACATTTCAGATGACCAAACTATGACTAGTCTAAAACTAAATTGAATTTTATTCAAATGACTAAGGTAAAAATCAAAAATGTGCTGCCAAAATCAGCACGGGTGCCACATGCCTACTGTACCAGTACCTCTCTGGTGCTGGGAGGCGAAGGGCTGGAAGTGTCTGGCGTACTGCAGCGCCTCCAGCTGGTTGTTGATGCCTCCGTTCAGCAGGCTGATGAAGTAGAGCCGGTGCAGCTTGAACTCCAGAGTGCTGTTCAGGTCCAGGAGACGCTGGCGATTCGTCACCGCCCACCTATAGGAACGACAACACGATGCCACTCATGGTGTTACCGTAGGAGTAGTGACTATTTCTTTTCCATGACGTCGCAAATGAAAGTTGTTTTCTTTTCCTTAACCCATTCTGACCGGAGATCAGATTCTAAAAATGTCTTCTACATCCTGACAGTTTTCTGAAAAAGCTATGTTTCTGTGTCAGTCGTTCTTCGATTTAAAAAAAATAGTGGCACGCTATGAGCTTGTAGATCTGCTATTTTTCAATAGCTAAAGCATAACCTAATGCTAACACCAAAAGGGGTAACCGCCCAAAATGGGTTTAAACTAGATTGATTGCATACAGATGTGGCTTCTACGGGAGCATCAAGAACGTTTTTACAACCTGGTCACTCATGGTTAAATCTACACCGGATTGTTATGACTGATAATAAAATCTTCATTCTATGCAGAAAACAAGGTATTTTTTTTAACTTCCTAAACAGTCTCTATTGCAGTGGTTCTCCGTGGTTCAGTTATAGGTGAAGTATAAAATAGAGTTAAGGTGGTTCAACTGATTTCAATGCTATAGTGCTCTATAGCGTGAAAGAGCTACTCTAATGCTGGTCTGAGGTGCTCTATAGCGTGAAAGAGGAGACCTACTCTAATGCTGGTCTGAGGTCCTGCATTCTCAAAGCCTCCAAGATCCGGTTCAACTCCAAGAAAGGCTGCTTCATACTCATGTCTATGACGACTCCAGACTCCTGAGAGAGAGGAGAGGAAGAGGAAGAGGGAGAGGAGAGAGGAGAGGAGAGACATTTTTTTTTACATTTTTGAAAATGTATCGATATTTGTCAACAGAATAATTGATACCAGATGAATGGAAACTATTCTAACGATTATGCAACATAATTGCAATAAACACACACACACACACACACACATTCCTAACAGCACCGATACAGTGCATCGTGGCTGTTCACCTGGCACAGGTCCTCTGCTACATTCAACATTCCTTGTCTGTACAGGTGCTCCACGATGGTCTCGCTCAGGTATTTCTGTCTTTCTGGGGAGTCCCACACCGTCTCTGCCACCACAGCACTGACCTCTGCGTCAAAATTCTGCAGCAGAATAAATAAAAGGCCAAAAGCTCAGCAGGAATTCCAAAAATGCTCTGTGACCTGGTCATACAAACATCTCTTTGCAACACCTTGGTTAGGGCTGGGCAATAAACCAAAATATATCAAAAAGAGATATTTAGAAGCAAATAATTTTGCTTATATAGGTTAATCGAATAATCAAGAAGCAGCGTTTTATATATATAAAAAGAAAAGTTATACATCAACAAAAGATTACAAGCTCACAATGCTTGTACACTTTTTTGTTTTTGTTTTTTTTAATAAACCTTAATTAAATCGTACATCTGCGCACACACAATGTAAATTAAAGTTGGCAATACCGTAGGTAATTTATGCTTGATGCCTCTTAAATCACAGACATTGCAGACACTGGCCTGCTTTTATTTTAAATCCCTAATTCCCCCAAATCATGGCACAGCCAAATCATCATGCGTGTGTGTGTGTGTGTGTGTGTGTGTGTGTGTGTGTGTGTGTGTGTGTGTGTGCTCTCTCTCGCTCTGTTACATCATAATGCCTGCATCAGATTCTTTTCCAGCTGTCACAAAAGTATATTATCCTCATTTCATTGCACTTTAGGACAGCTTTTCCCCTGGAAGGGGTGGTAGCAGCGGGACATTAAAGTTGATAAAAATAAGAATTGGCACTGATCAGTCCAGCGGTTTGAGAGATTCGCTCGGAGACATACACACGCACACAAAAACAATTTTAAGGCGGAACCAAAAATACTGAATGCAAACTGAAAAGCACGGATACTTCTATGCCACCTTAACTAGTGCCAAATGTTGATTTTAATTTTCTCGGTTTCTCACTTGACAACTAGTCTAGTCATTTCTAGACTCGTCCTGGCTGCGTGTCTGTAATTAACATATTTTAAGACATTGTGTTTTGGGAAGACTTAACCCTATGGTTGGAAAAGATAGGACATTTAGATCCAGGGACATTTATAGCCGCTGCAAAACAGTCAACACACCTTTTACATGGATAATATCCATTTCTATCAGTGGTTTTCAACCATTTTGATACCAGGGCCCAGAGTACTATAGACGAATAACAGTTTAAGTCCAAATTGTATTCTGACCACTCCACGAAAAGGCCTAGTTGTCCTGACCCCTTATCCATCATTTATACATTATGGATAATTAGTGTGGACTGTTATTAGTCTATAGTACTCTGCATTTTAGCCACGGACCACCATTTGATGAGGTTTAGTCTCTCAGACCCAAAACTAAAGATTGTTTTGGTCCACAATTCCATGCTGGATTTAGGGGAGATAACAGGCAAACGTTGATCAAAATAACGATTCACCTACATTTTCTAATTGTGTACATTCTTGAACAATAATGTAACTCTTGGGAGCGTAAAATGAAACCTTTACGGGTCCATTTGGATTCAATTTACACTCTCAAGAGTGATTGGCAAAATCATGAGATAAAAAAAATAGTTAATCTACAGGTCCATCCCAACGAATTAGAATAATCTGGAAAAAAATCATTATTTGCCATAATGTAATACAAATAAATAAACTTTCATATATTTTAGATTACACAGCAACTGAAACAAGTAAGACGCGCAAACGCGGGAAGCGAACGCAGCTCGTGTGTGTGTGTGGTTGTTTGTGTGTGTGTGTGTGTGTGTGTGTGTGTGTGTGTGTGTGTGTGTGTGTGTGTGTGTGTGTGTGTGTGTGTGTGTGTGTGCTACAGCTGCGCCCTGTGTGTGTGTGTGTGTGTGTGTGTGTGTGTGTGTGTGTGTGTGTGTGTGTGTGTGTGTGTGTGTGTTACAGCTGCGCCCTCTGGTGGCGGGCGGGTGGTGTCACAGCGGGACAGACACAGACAGACAGACATGATCTGCAGGGTCTCATAGTTAGTGCTCACTGCATTCGCGATCACTGCGTTCGCGATAATTCAAGCCCTTTATTGTTTTAATATCGATGATTATGGTGTTCAGCTCATAAAAATCAAAAAATCCTATCTCAGTGAATTAGAATATTTTACGAAAACACTAAGAGAAATGTCGACCATCTGAAACGTTTATTAATATATGCATACTACTTGGTCTGGGCTACTTTTGAACAAATTATTTCATCAATGGGGCATGGCATGGAGGTGATCAGCCTGTGGAACTGTTGAGGTGTTATGGAAGCCCAGGTTTGCTTTGAGAACAGCCGTAAATGAATTTGTATTGTTCAGTCTTATGTCTCACAAATTCCTCTTGACAATACAACCTAGATTCTCTGTGGGGTTCAGGTCAGGACAGTTGGTTGGTCAGTTAAGCACAGTAATACCATGGTCAGTACACCAGTTACTAGTTACCAAATCGAGCTGGAAAGGAAAATTAGCATCTCCATGAAGCTTGTCAACATACTGAAGCACACAGTGCTGTAAAATATCATAATAGATGGTTGTGTTGAGACTCTGGACATGACAAAACACAGTGATGATTTAGGCCATGTTATCTGCTGGTGTTGATCCACTGACTGACTCATGACTGAAAATGTAACAATGGTTTCAACAACACAGCCATCTTTTTAGAGTACTTTGTGCTACAGTATGTTGACAAGCTTCATGGAGATGCTAATTTTCCTTTCCAACTAGTAGTTTTGGCACCTGCCCACAGTGCCAAAACTACTAGTAACTGGTGTACTGACCATGGTATTACTGTGCTTAACTGACCAGCCAACTGGCCTGACCTGAATCCCACAGAGAATCTTGGTTGTATCGTCAAGAGGAAGGTGTGAGACATAAGACTGAACACCACAAATTACTTTACGGCTGTTATCAAAGCAAACCTGGGCTTCCATAACACCTCAACAGTGCCACAAGCTGATCACCTTCATGCCACAACCCATTGATGAAATAATTTGTTCAAAAGTAGCCCAGACCAAGTAGTAACTGCATACATTAATATACTTTTCAGATGGTTGACATTTGTTTAAAAAATATATTTTTTTAGTGGTCTCGTAAAATATTCTAATTCACAGATAATCATCAATATTAAAACAATAAAAAGGCTTGAATTATTTCAGTTGTTGTGTAATGAATATAAAATCTATGAAAGTTTGTTTATTTTTATTACATTATGGCAAATAATGAACTTTCAAGGACCACTGGTTGAAAACCACTGATTTATAGGACAGCTGACCAGAGCAATGGGGTAAAATATACAAAGAATAGAAATATGATCGGACAGATCAATACCAATCAGTTACAAAATATGGCTATATGAGAGCAGATGATACGGGACACTACCCTGCCACGGCACGCAGGCAGGGTAATTAAATACATGTATGACAGCCTGTGTAAATGAACTGCTGTGAATTGTCCATCTGTGTCCTTACCCTATCGATGGCTTTGCCCACTTTCGACACGCTGCCATGGATGTCCTTATGTCGAGAGGCGAGCATCTGTACCGTTTCCTTGATGTTCTTACAACACTGTGCCATTGTTTGAGACAAGACTGATAAATCTGCATCTTGAACCCCTACAGGAGAGAAACAGGTTTGCAAACCGGTTTGCATGTCAAAACAGGGAGAACAAAGTGATCAACACGCATGTCGTAGGGCAACACTTTTTAATTATGGTAACTCTTGAAATTAATTCCTCTTATTTTGGTCTAGATTGTTCAAACCTGTTGATATTGTTTATGAATCTTATTGATAAAAGGCACGCAATCACCATTTTACCTTTCAAATACTAAGTACAAATTTGTGAGTGTTTAATAGCAACGCAATTTTCCCACAATATGTGTAAACATATCTACTCATTACGCTCGTGAAAGTGGACCACACTGCACTGCAGTCTATCAAACTGTTTCAAATTATACAAATATGATACTAGCTAGTACTAAATAATTAACCCATTTAATTTAACCAATATTTAAAAATATTTTCTTATGGTTAGCTACAAATACTCGTCTCAACTCAACTGTGTTGTTGTGCGTCTCTAGATGCTGACTATTATGTCAATTACAGTGATTAGAGTGTCAGAATACAGTCCAGTAATCTGTGTGATTTGCAGAGTCCCAATTTAAGGATACCGTCACCGTCTGACAGAAACCTTGCATGTCGTATAGAGGGTATGCGCGTGACATCCTCATCATACCCGGAAGTTATGCGGGAACGCCGAGTGGCAAAACAATACGTTCTGGCCTTGACAGCCCATACATCCAAACAGAAAAGTCCCATCTAATCCGATTGCATTAAACAACGTTAAAACTCACTTTGCCACTCACTTTATGCATGCGCATACCCTCTATTAACAAGAGCTTGTGAATAATAACCATTAACTACCGCGGGGTCAGTAATGACCGCTTTGGCGTGCGTTTCTTACCGAAGGCGACCAGCTGCCCTCTCAGCTCGCAGACGTTCCTCAGCAGCTCGTCCAGCCGTTCCTCAGACTGGTGGCCGTACATGACAAAACGATGGAGCACCTTCTCCAGCTCCCGCTCCACACACGCACACTGCTCCATGGCTGCTGCTGACTGTCTGGGACACTGACTCACTGGCACGCACACACACACCCCACAACCACCTGCTGCTGGGTCCAACACAAAACAAACACATCACGGATTATTGTGAATGGTAATGTTACGATTTACAATTACAATTTAGGCCTTAATCAGACGCTCTTAAACCAGAGATGAATCTTTAAAGCGCATGTATAATCAATTATATTATTGGAAAAAAATGTGAAAAACAGTCTTTATACTAGGGATTGTGACGATATAAAAATGACATGAAAATGTTAATGATCAAAATATGCATGAAACTTAAAATGCCACTTGAACCCCCAGCCTCCCTATTCCAGCATGGAATGTTCATCGAAAGATCTGCTGTTTTACATAGGCTGGGGGAGAGAGAGAATGGGCTCTCAAGACACAGAATATACAGACTATTGGGTGATTTTCACTCACGACAAAACGATTAGGATTCAACATATAACAATATTTTGCACTCATGCGGGCGGCATGAAGAGGAGACTAAGGACCACATGTAAATTTGCATTTGATATTACTGCAGAATCACTAATGGAATTACTCTTGGATTATCAAACATATAACACATACAATATAAAACACCATGACAGAGACAGACAACATCCAATACCTCTTCTAGTTCAAAAAAATAAGAAAAAGAAATTGCCAATTCTTTGCTATTTTGATTGGATAAGCAGTGGGGCTGTCATTGTCACGATTCTTCAAATTCACAAATCGAATCGATCCGATCCGATAAATTCACACTGTCAAAAAAATAAGAGAATCCTGGGGTCTTTTTGCTCGAGTACTACTACTGCCATGTAGTGGCTCTTCTTTTAACTGCACTGTGCACTCTTTACTCCAAACTGAAGCCATTCAAGGTCTGGATAGCAATCTGACTTTTGGTTAAGGACAAGGTCATCATCTATCATCTATCATCATTTTGATCATGACAACACTAATTATAAGCAAGTGGATAGCACTGCATTAGGCTACTTCATTGTCACCTACCAATTGTTTACAGTGAGTCTGGAAAAACCTGGCAACCCACCCAACCTACGAGTTTTAAAACAACAAAGAACAAACTGCTGTCTTTTCAACCCATCGACCCGCGTCGCATCTGCTGTCGTGTTGTAACAACGATCAAACTATGATAAGCCATGGTAGTTGTGTTTTTTATCTGACCATGAGGAGAAAAATACAACAGCACAGCAAAATCTCTGTCTGGATCAAAAAGTTTACTTGGTCGATTAATTGGTGGCGATGAGGTTCTAGGGCAGGCCTATTATAAGATATTACATATAGTCACTCACGATGAATTAAAAAAAGATATATAAATATATATATAGCCTATAGGGTATTTAATAACATCATTTTCACCTCGTATATATTTTGGACGTTAAACGATACGTTATTAAATTAATAAACATAGTATTCGGTGTTAAAGGGACAATGTAACGCACTCATCAGCCCCTTCAATCAATGGTCATCACTGTAAACATGGAATCTTTGCTACAACCGCTACCGTTGTGTAACATTAACGTTGGGTGGCTTTCAGTGGACCTACACGCATATTTTCTTATAAAAATATAACGCTGACACACATATAAGGCACGTCTCCTCTCCTAAAAATAAGAACGAAGCTGTAATTTCGCAAACGTAAACAAACATTAAGAACAGTCGCTAGGCTTGACCACAAAAGCTAGCTTGTCGCTAGCAGCTAAACAGTTAAAGGTAACGTTACCCAAGCTGCTGAATGACAGGGCCGAAAATGATTACAAGGCACAATGACAGCCGTTCTGTCGTCTTCGCTTTGTGTTTCACCCGCAGCGAAACATATATTCGGTTGTCCGGCTCTCAGTTCGACACCAAAACGTTGAAATAAGAAACACTTACCTGTTTTGCTAGCCACTTAGCAAGCGTTAGCGTTAGCCACTTGCCTGCTATGACAGCAACTCACCACCAGGATGGAGGCGGAACTTCCCGTGTCGCATTCTGCCCCGTACGTGACAAGAGAATTTCAAAGTAAAATTGTATTTGTATTTTAGGCGCATTATGATATAATGCAACAATGTATTAATGCTTTTAAATGTAGCACTGGATTTGTATCATGGTTGTCATTATTTATTTAAACAAATTATGTATGGTACAATTACAAATAGAATCCAAATTGCTTAGACTGATGTGGAAAAATATCCTCAAGTGGGATCCGGGGAACCCCAGGGATCCTTGAGGTGGTTCCAGCCTCCAGGGGTCCCCAGAAAAAAAATGTTAATAAATCCTCAGGCCTTGCAAAGACCATCCTGCAAGGCACCGTAGCCTACGAGGGGGCAGGAGAAGAGGGAGACAAAAGAAAAGATGGGAAGATAACATCGGAGAATGGACACACTTGAAACTCAGCGAGGCAATGAGAGCTGCAAAGGATAGAGAGGGATGGATCGAGAGAGCTGGTCAACAGATCGTCTGTGGTGCCCCAACGACCCTCCGGGGTTACGTGATAGAAAGATAAAGAGAGAATAAATATAGCATCAAAATCTAATCAGTTTAAAGGGATATTTCACTTTAAAAAAAACGTTGTCATCTTATTGATTGATTGATTGAAGTATTTATTAACAGTTTGCATGCAGAATGGGTACATTTCACATGAAAGCACAACTCAATACAAAGACAAAGACTATTACTGTGGACAACACACTGATAAAGCATTGCACTTGTTTACAACAGGGTCCACCATTTCTAATTCATCAGAACATTTAGAGACGTACAAATATACACTTCTATATAAAAAACAGGAAATGAAACATATACAGTAAGGGTGAAAGGGGACGGGGGGATTCCGATTTTACGGGGGCCAGTTTCGAATTGCAGCCGTCCGTAGGTGCCCTTTGAGAGCGGTTTTGAAGGAGTCAAGGGATTTGCATGTCTTAATGGCTGTTGGTAGGGTGTTCCACATTTTGGTGGCATAGGATACTCAGTCTCATGTGAACACCCCAGAAAGTTTGTAAGTTGCTTGCTCGATTCAGTATTTAGATATTTTATATTAATTCTTATACAAAACCATTGTAACCATTGTAAACTCCATTTTAACCACGATAGATTCATCGAAAACACAGACCTTTTTTCTGGTGACTGATGATAATGTCCTTCTAATACGTGAGGGGCAGCTAAAATGAATATAAAATATCTAAATACTGAATCGAGCAACTTAAAAATCGTCTGGGGTGTTCTGTTCACATAAGCCAGAGTAGACTATAGACTATAAAATGACCAAAGGTTTTTTGAAAGTTTAATATCCCTTTAACCCTCCTACTGTATGGGCTCTTTGAAAAGAGCACATCTTAAAGCTTGTAGAAATACTGTACAAATACATATCAATCCTTGACATCATGAAAATGTTTTAACTTTTAATGTGTATATGTCTGTGTTTCTATGTGCAGGGCGTCGCTGAAAATTATATATTTGTCCACGGACGGATTTGTGTTCAAATAAATTCAAAATGATTCAATTTTTTTCAAACATTTTATGGTTTTCTATATTTTTGTGAAGCATTGTTAATTACTTTTGCAGGGTACATATTCAATCTATCAAAGTCTAGGGGGCGGTCAGGGCGATAGCCAAATGGTGACGCATACCACATACTGTATATGCAGTGATGACTGGCAGAAAATCGCTGGTTTGAATCCTGAGCCAGTTGGACCTTTCTGTTTCCGGTCTACACTTTTAACTAGGAAGGCGAGAAAATCCGGAATATACTGTGTATATACACACACGTGCTCATGCACACACACACACCTAGCCCTGGTTCTGTGCGTTAGCGAGAGAGAGGCGACACTAACACACTGGACCAGGGCTAACACACACCATAGCTGGGTCAGCAGGCATACCGAGAATTCATTTGTATATGATGAGAATTCCAACATTGAAGCAGAAGTCAGAGGTGACAGCATAAACAGTATAGGTTCAAACAATTTCTCATATGAATTAGTCTACAAGCATGCAGAGTCGGTTGTTAATGGCGAGACATACCTAATGCAGATCCCTTTATAGCCCAGGAGAAATGCATGGCTGAGGAGTCAGGTTAAGGGTCTCTATTCAATCTTTTAATGAGATCTGGGCTCTTGCCCAAAATGTCGAGCAAAGCTCGATCCGAACGCATCCATCAAGGGTTGGCATCATTCTCGCCATACAGTACATGACACAACATAGCTCCTGATTCCAAGAAGAGAAACCAGGTTGAAATTTGGGACAATCTTTTCAAAGATTTACTTAGCCTACTTAGATTTTGTTGTCTTATTACAATGCAAGAACAATAAGAAATATAGCTGCAAGCAGCGATAAGGCGGGACCAAGAAAGAAGACAATACGCAATAAGAACAATATGCACAAATAAGACTGATGAGCTGAGTTGTCAGTGCCCAGATTTGAACACACAACCTTGTGATCCAAAGGCAAGAGCTCGACTGACTGAGCTACACAGAGACAATCAGTGACTACATTGTAAACAGCAAAACCATTGTTTTGGTAACAAGTATGTGTGTCCTCATTTTGGGCATGTCATTATCTATTTCTATAGTGTGTTCGATGTTCAGGTTTTCACGTACAAACTTCTCTTCAACCGGGATTTCAGATAATGGTCCATAGATTGTGTGTACGATGTTTCACGCCAATTGCTCAAAAATCCAGGCAGAAAATCAGGTATAAGCATCTTTCAAACTGCTCACAATGGCGGAAAATTTGAGGGTTGAGCTTACTTGCCAAAGTGAAAGATGTGTTCCCCATGAGTCAAGGAACATGTGGGAACAAGTGCCATGAATTTTGGCCAATTAAAGCATGAGTTATGCCTGTTCAAAGGTTTCATTAAAAAAAAAAATGCTATAGCGCCACCCTTTGGCCTATTGCAGTAAAACTGGTTTCAGTGCTATTTGGCATAACCCTCTACCATACTGTAAAGTGTCATAAGCAAATTACGCTGCAATGGCTGCATGTAGGTATTAGAGGCAGAAGAAGAATTTTCACAAAACAGCAATTTTCATTGGCTCATAAAAACTAAAATATTTCACTTATTTCCCAAATATCCTGGGAGGAGATACATTTGAACAGTTTTTCATATAATTCAAAATGGCCGGTGATCTAAAGGTCAGAGGTCAGAACACGAAAGTTGTTCGGCATGAGGAGACATATGTGTATCTAAGTGTCATTGCCAACGGTCAAACGGTTCATGAGATATGCACGTTCAAAGTTTGCATTTTCAATTGAGTGCTATAGCGACACCATTTGGCCAATCGTCATGGGCTTCGCATAGTCACCGTTTGGCATGGCCCTCTACCAGATTCCTGCGTTTCGCGAAAACCGACTCAGCCAGAACAGCTATTTTTGGCGGAAGAAGGAGGAGAAGAAGAAGGAGAAGAAATAAAAAACACAAAAACAATAAGTGACCAAAGTCACTTCGTGACTTTTTGGTCCCTTAATAAATGTTGTTTACCATAACACGCCTGTAATAAACACATCTTCCTGTGTGATATGTTTTAATTGTCATTTAACAACAATAACCAATTAATTACCATGTGTTTATGACATTTACCACACACACACATGGAGATTATATCCCAAATGTGACTTAAATCCCAAAAAGGGTAATTAGGGCGGTTCAGAAATGACAAAGAATTTTATCTTTACTGTTTCAGTTTGTCATACCAACAGCTCTTGAATACCCTGTCACGAGACGGAACACTAGTTTAAACTCACATCCCAAACATAGCACTTGATTTTACTGAATGAAATCATGTCTATTTTGTGTGCATGGAGAGATGTGCCTCACAGATGTCAAAATATGGATGCAAAATAACTTTTTAAAACTAAACTGCAACAAATCAGAAATCCTTCTCATCAGCCCTAACTCTCTCACTAGCTCCACCCAGAACTTCACCCTCAATATCGATGGCTCCACTGTTACTACCTCCCCCCACATCCGTAACCTTGGTGCCATATTTGACTCCACCCTCTCATTCCTCCCCCACATAAACCAGATCACCAGAAACGCCTTCTTCCACCTCAGGAATATCGCCCGCCTCCGGCCCTCTCTGTCTTTCACTGCCGCCGAAACCCTCATCCATGCATTCATCACATCCCGGATTGACTACTGCAACAGCATACTCAATGGCACCACCTCCAAAGTCCTCAACAAACTACAACACGTTCAAAACTCCGCTGCCCGCCTGCTCACCAGTACACGCTCCAGAGACCACATCACACCCGTCCTCCACGACCTATACTGGCTTCCCATCAAACAAAGAATTCACTACAAAATCCTGCTCACCACCTACAAAGCTCTCAATAACCTGGCTCCCCCCTACCTCTCCAATCTTCTTGAACCATATGTCCCCCCCCGCTCCCTCAGGTCCAGTGAAGCTAACCTCCTGAAGGTCCGCAAGGCCAAGTACCGTACCTGGGGGGACAGGGCCTTTTATGTTTCGGCCCCCAAACTCTGGAATGAACTCCCCAACCATCTCAGAGCTGCTCCCTCTCTCCTCTCTTTCAAAACCTCACTTAAAACCCACCTCTTCAGAATAGCCTTCCCCAGTTGAGGTCTTGTTTATCCTTTTATCTTTTTAACCCTGTATCTGTTATGTTTTAGCTTTGATCTTTTTTTTCTTTATCTTTTTTTCTTAATAAAGTCTGTTTCTGATGTTCCCATGTAAAACGCTTTGGGTATTTAGAAAAGCGCTATATAAATCTGAGCTATTATTATTATTATTATTATGTGTGCTAACAGAGTGGTTTGGTAGGAGAAGGCGGACGGATAAACGGCCATGTGCTTGTGTACCCCCTTTACATTAGGGTAGAAGGATAAAGCCCTGGGGGACACCGGTCAACAAAGTATATAGGCCTATATGGCTCTAAAGTGGACAAGTGTAGACTAAAAGTATGTGCAAACTACACCAGGCAAATGGTGGCAGGAGGTTATTGGCATCCTAGTCTTGCACGTTGCCAGACTGACTTGTGAGTCTGTTGGCATGCTGGCAGACAGATGCCCAGCTTTGTGGTTAGATAGGGCTTGGCGACTGAGCGAGACCTTTGGAGTCGAGGGGGTCAGTGTGACTAATCAAACAGTGATCTGGACTAAAGCTTGCCATTGCAGGGGCGTTCATCATTCTTTCCCTTTGGCTTATCCGCTGCATGCTGTCCTGCTGTTCCACTGTTATGCCTGACGTAGAGTTCAAATTGGCACATGGCACTCTTTGTAAGCTATAATGATACACAAACACACAAGAAGATATACAGTTATACACAAAAACGCACACATAAGAACGCAGACACATAATTATTTTCCTAGCTGTCTCCTATCCTCCAAAATTGCACACAAGAGGTTTTAAGACAGGTTTGCCTGGTGATATAGGTGTGTATTTATAACATATCATAGATAATGTAGGCCAGTGCGTCTAGTAGAGCTAAATTAACCACAGCATACCCTCCTTAAGGTTTCAAGAGGAAAATAACGGTGCATGTTGTTTCTCCATTATATCCCAAATTAAAGGAAGTGTTTAAAATGGGATCTGAGGGGTGAGTTCTCTCATCACCTTGACTTTCCTGATACAAATGAAAAACGTTACATGAGGCCCAGTGTGCCTTCAATCATCTCCTTATGCAACCTCACATGGGATGGGAGCTGTATGCTGAAAGTTTCATTGACCTAATGACACAGAATTAACGGTAATCTCCAGACCTATTAGGTTTGTAACAGAAATGAGACACCCCCCCCCCCCCCCCCCCCCCCCCACACACACACACACACACACACACACACACACACACAAACTATTATGGAACATGACCTGCATGGCGGCATCTTCCTCAAATGCATTCACCAAAATGAGAACATACAAAAAGTATCACGGGTAAGACGTAAATTCAGAGCTAGGGGAAAGATGTTTTTCATGTTTTTTTCATGTTTGCTGTCTTTTAACTCTTAATGTCCAAATGATTAAAAAAAAATCAAAATAATCGTGTTTAAAGTGTGAGTATAGTGTAGAAGTGGTGGACAGTACTTTACTTTACTTTATACTTACTTTATAGGCCTACTTACATCTCAGAGACACACTTAACATAAATTAATCACTTCAGCACGTTTTATACTTTCAAAAGATTTGTATACATTTTGAAAACTTGTGAAATGGGACATTGTGCATAATGAATACTTTTACTTTTAGCTAATACTTTTGTACTGTTTAATTTTGAATACCGAATATAGGTTATTGATACTTTTAAGTAAAAAATCACACAAGTGAGATGCGCTCTTATCAGTCATCATTATGACGTAACATGTCTATTTGCTCAGACACATGACGTAAATTCTCAATTCGTAGACAATGGGAATGTAAAATCTACACTACTGAATCTACACACACTACTGAATATAGGAGGGGCTAGCGGCCTATAGCGGCCCTCAAAAATGAGAGTACTTTTTCAGTGTGGTACTGGTTATGCAGGGGCAGCTCAAACATAGCATATAGGCTATGTTTGAGACCCACTTGTGAAGGGTGCGTTACAGTATACTGTAACGCACCCTTCACAAGTGGGTCGAGTTCTGCATGTGAGCTGTCACTGTAGCACGGTCTACTCTTTCACCTTTAACCTCATGTCCCTCCAGTAAGCCCCTAGCTTGCGTGCGCATGCCACACACACACACACACACACACACACACACACACAGCCACGCTACCCACGCACACATGCAGTTGTAGCTACTCCCATGGCAACCCGTGTATCAGTCAAGTGGGCAAAGTGTGTTTGTTCTGTGTGCCATTATCTCTCCACTGTCTTTTCATGCTCCCAGGCGAACTGCTAAAGCTATGGCTATCTGGCCTTGATAGCATGGGTCTATATATAGTGGGTCCCTGTGACTGAGCTGGCTCCGAGTGTCAGATTCCCGGGGCATACATCCATCCTGGACGGATCAGCACCTGCTGCTAACTATAAACCCACCACCACCCACTACGCCCCACCCACCCCGAAAAACCAGCCCAACTCAGACAGGGAACTCACACTGCCAAACCAAACCTCAGCCTGGAGAAGAAAAAATAAGACCCAGGTTAGACTCGGCAAGCCCTTTTTCCTGGAGCCAGCTCTAGGGGAGGGGGTACAGAGAGAGAGAGAGAGAGAGGGGGAGAGAGAGAGAGAGAGAGAGAGAGAGAGAGAGAGAGAGGGAGAGAGAGGGAGAGAGAGAGAGGGTAGAATAGATTAGTTTAGAGGGAACCAAAGTGTAAGTCCTACATGTGAGATGTGCTCCTTTCCTTCAGCAGTGTCTTATTATATGGCAGGCACCACCAATGTGTTTCTGTAGTTGTCTAGACGGCGGCTCAGCCCTGGCTGAGCTTTGCTGAACGCTGGTCAATGCTGGCCCCCGGGGTCAGGGCACATGTATAGTATTTCTGCAGTCTTTGGACGGCTCTGTGGATTCAGAGGGACAGTGGATTGGATGAAGAGGACCTATTGCAACGCAAGAGGAACCTGATGCCCTTCAGGAGAACCCTATCGTTCAGCCAAAAGGTACAGTAGAAGCGTTGCCGTCTTTCTCATAATCTCATTGCACCCGCTCACACTGCGGGTGGCCATGGTTTCATGCTCTCTGCAGTTCCGAAGCAAAGCAGTGTGTTAAGGACAGATGAATGGTATGTAACGTCAGAGCCAAATAAATAAATCTACTGTCAAATGTAATGTATATCTGAACTGAGCTCAGTTTAAAGCTTTGTAAAGTAAAATAAAGGTTTGCAAATGGAGCATTATGGATAATCTAAAATTCTTGAAAACCTGTCTGCAATGGAGCCCATCAGTGTGCAAGCGTCTTTTTAAAATGTATAATCTGTAATTACTGCATGAAAGCTTCTGTAAGCATTCTTTAAGCATATTAGCACACTTATTTATGCCGCTTCATTACAATTTGTATGGTGCATGTGGCAACAGGCCCAAATTAACCTATCTATTTTTATGTTGTAACCCCTTTTAAAACCAAGTAGTGAATTCCCACAGCTTTAGAGAGGTTAAAAAAGGTCAATAATTCTGAAGGGGACAGACTTTCCTTCAGACAGGCAAACAGCACAAGAATAATGTGTACTTTACTTACCAAATTTGCACTAAATAAGCTTATGTCCTAGGATATTCACCCATGATGGAAATGAATGAACTTCAATGTGTATGTCGGTAGAGTGTGTTGACCAATGGCAACTAACCCCGGTTTTGTTTTGAGCTGGAGACCTGGCTGTGTTACATTTATTACCCTGCATTAATTCTGCTATCCTGTCAAACATATACTGTCTAAATATATGGGAAGGATAATGAATGAACTACATATGAACACACACATCAATCTGACCATTTCTCTGTCCCAGTCCAGGTAGAGTCCAGAGCAGA
Organism: Protomyctophum parallelum; assembly: GCF_964188405.1. Lineage (NCBI taxonomy): Eukaryota > Metazoa > Chordata > Actinopteri > Myctophiformes > Myctophidae > Protomyctophum > Protomyctophum parallelum. The sequence goes on from NC_139711.1 coordinate 11,475,887, forward strand.
CGGCAGGAGAAGACTGGACTGGCCACTGTGAGACTCTGGAGCTCTTGGTCTAGCGATGGACAGCTGGACTCTCCAGGGGGACAGTTACTCTTTCCTGCGCAGTGCGCCCCGCACCTTCACCCTGCGCCACCGCGACGGCACCCCTAACCACGTGGAGATCTTTGACATCACCAACATCACCAGCCATCGCAGTGCCATCTCTGAGACCACCTGCCTGTGTGACATATTCGGCGACGACTGCGAGACACCGTCCCTCTCCAGCAGCCCCGCTTCGCGGTCTCTCGTCCCTGCGCAGAAGGAGGCGGATGGGAGAGCTGCCACGTCGCCGGATGACCGGAACGACTCCTCGGGCTCCTACCACACAGCTCCCGGTTCCAGTGAAGGAGAGGAGTTGTTTGAGGATTCTACAGAGAAGTTCCACAGCCCGACACCGCAGATAAATCATTCGGAGGGCCAGGGAGTGAGCTGTGTGAATCAAAATACTGTTGATCCGTCGGCCGAGGCCCACAGCCCTACTTGTGGTGATAGAACCCCATCTCCTGAACACAACACGGACAGCTCACATACACTCAGCCCAGAAAGAAGAGTGTCATCCTTATCCACATCTTCCGTTGATACGAAAAGTTCCTTCTCATCGTCTATACCAAAACAAGATTACTTGGAAGCTGAATCACGGAGCATCACGCCTAGATCCCAAGACAGACATAGCAGCTTCTCCTATCAATCTTCGACTCTTAGCCCCTCCCCTGAACTCAGAAACAGAGCCAATTCCTCATCATCCTCTGAACTGCCCCCATCTTCGTCTGAATCTAGAGGAGCAGCGATCTCACCAGAGCCAAGGAGCATCTCTGGTAATCGAGAGAGGAGCCCCTCGCCGGAACGGACATCAAGGGATTATTCACCACATTTAGTATCATCGACCTTTGCACCCAGGGTCCTTATTTCCTCCCATTCTCCCTCACTTAGCAGCACAGGAATATCACCCCAGTCGAGAGAAACATCAATCTCCCCCGACTTAAAGAATAGGTCCTGCTCCCCGGATACGCAGGCCTCATCTCCTTATCCGGAGCTAAGAGGGAGGATTTCCCTACCAGATCTCTTTAGCAGAGGCTCCACACCGGACATAGAGCACTCTCCCTGTACGCCTGAGCCGATTCATTACCACTCCCCTGCTACACCTACATCTACACCTGCTCCTCACTACACACCTCCCCCACCTCTCATATCTCAAACCTCCACACCTGAACTTAGGCAGCACAGGGTTACACCTGAATCTAAGCCCACCACTCCGTCACCTCATTTACTCAGTTCCACCCTTCCATTAGAGAATCAAACCAGAAGACTGTCCCCCGCTCTCTCACCTGAGATAAAATTGACTCCCCCTCCTCCTGAATCCAGGTTACAAGGCTCCTCACCTTTAGTTGGTTACAAATCAGCCCCGTCATCTGAAGCCGGGTCAAACTACTCTCCAGTAGAACGCCGGCATACTGCTGCTTCACCTGAGATCAGGATCACCGCATCCTCACCTGAGGTCAGAAGGAGAGAGTCGTCTTCTGAAGCGAAGGAGACATCAAACTCCTTGGATCATCACCGTGACTCCATCTCTCCTGGTGCCAGAAGCCTGAATTCAACTCCTCCTCATATAACAGGAATTTGTTATTCTATCGTTCAGCCCGAGGACAGAGACTCAGCCCCATTTCCTGAACTGTCCCATCGCTCCACTCCTGAGTGCAGTCAAATAAATCGGCCACCTGCCCCGAGGAGCAGAGACAGCATACAGAGCAGTACAACAGAGTCCTCTGGTACACCAGGGGGTTCACCTCAGATAGCAGGCGTCACGTGTACTGTCCTTCAGTGTGAGAACCCGGAAACAGCGCTCTCATCTCAGCCAAGGTACAAAACACCTTCACCTGAGCCAAACCATCAAACTCCATCACCAGATATAAAGCCGAATAGTCCTTCACCTGAGCCAAGGTATCCAACCCCTTCATCTGACAGGTGTAAATCTTCTTCACCTCAACGCGGAAAACAAGAGTATTCACCTCTTCCCTGCTCACCTGAATCAAGGTTTATTCGGCTGTCACCTGTTGCCCCGTCACCCGAACGTAGAATTAGTCAGCAGTCTCCTATTGCTCTATCACCTGAACCTAGGTCTGGTCAACTGTCACCTGTTGCCTCTTTAACTGAGCATAGATTTAGTCAGCAGTCATCTGCTGCTCTATCACCTGAACCTAGGTCTGACCAACTGTTAACTGAACATAGATTTAGTCAGCAGTCACCTGCGGCTCTATCACCTGAACCTAGGTCTGGCCAACTGTTAACTGAACATAGATTTAGTCAGCAGTCACCTGCGGCTCTATCACCTGAACCTAGGTCTAGTCTGTTAACTGAACATAGATTTAGTCAGCAGTCACCTGCTGCTCTATCACCTGAACCTAGGTCTAGTCAACTGATAACTGAACATAGATTTAGTCAGCAGTCACCTGCTGCTCTATCACCTGAACCTAGGTCTGGTCAACGGTCACCTGTTGCCCCCTCGCCCGAACGTAGGTTTAATCAGCAATCACCAGTTGGTCTATCACCTGAACCTAGTTTTAATATTATCCCACCAGTCTGTCCTTTAAGTAAAGCTGACCACCAGTATACTCATCTGTCTGTTCCCCTGAAAGATATACCTGAGGTTGAGGAGAGTGTCTCTCCATTTGACAAACATAGTACCGACTCAGCCTCTCCCGAGTTATCTGCTGTGGCTGATATTGAAAACGGGCCATCTGCTGTGAAAAGTCCTATCCAGTTAATTGAGGTTTGTGACTTGCCTTTTTCAGATAAAGCGAGAGGGTTAGAACAAAGCGTTGACAGGGAAATAACACTGAATGAAATATACCAGCGGCATAATCCAAATTCTGAGATCGGCCCTACTGTTGTCCATAAGGAAGACTCATTTAATTTATCACCTGAAGTCAGGAACGACAACTCTCCAACAAAACTAAAGGCTCCCTCCCCTAATCGCTCAGTCTCCCTTGGAAGCAGGAGTCCAAATAACTCACCTGCACACACGGCCACATCGAAGTCACCCATACAGAGAGCAGAGGTGCTGCAGCCCACATACCAGACTCACTCTCTAACCCCTGCAAATAGAGAAAACAACATTCATCCACCTGAACACACAGGGAGAGAGCAGTCACAATCTAAAGTCTGCGGTGGAAATAGAGAGAGGCTCACTGAAGACATGGCCCACCGTGTAAACAGGAGGAGAACGCCTTCTCCTCCACTAACCAGGTTCACCCCTGTCCACATAATAGCTCCCGAGAAGCCATACAGACACTGGCAGAACAGAAACTATAGTCCTCCTCAGGTTTTAGCATCCCAACCAGCTGGTAATGTAAAGAAACAGGTGACAACCAGGGGAAACTCCAAAGTTGCCCCCAGTGACAGTAATAGCCAAGCCCACTGGGTCAGACGGGAAAGGGAAATGGAGATGGAGCGGGAGGAGGAGGAGGAGAGAGAAAGAGAAAGGGAGAGAGAAAGGGAGAGAGAGAGAGAAAGGCAAAAGCGTAGGAGGAGGGAGATGGAGAGAGAGAGGAAGAGGGAGGAGCTGTTGTCTGAGCAGGGGGAAGGGAGGCGGGGGGACACCAGTTACAGAGGGGAACAGGTTGAGCTGTCATTCAGTGCCAAGAATAGAAAAGGCCCCACTGGAGCTCCCACAAGCACAGAGACTCGGCAGAGAGTGCCAACAGCACGCTCCTATTCAGAGAACCTGTTTGCCGCTAGACACATACAACAACAACAGAGCCTCCTCCACGCACAAACTTCCCAGCAAGACAGCCGGGGTGGCGGTCCCATCAGGAGGCAGTACCCCGCTCCGCCCAGGAGTAAGATAGCTGCTCCCAGACGCGCAGCCGCAAACAGGCCCAGCCAGAGCTCCAGCTCCAGCATGGGGAGTGAGCTGGACGAGGCGGACAATGAGGTGCAGTGGTTCAGTGACCTGGCCTTCAGCAGCCTATCGAGCCCCGAGGTGGATTACCTGGACATGTACAACAGCAGTCACCGCTCGTCCACCAATGCCTCTCAGCCCTCCACCCAGGACAGCCCAGCAGGTGCGAACGCTGCCTGGCTGGCCTACGCCGAATTCAAGGGCTCCGCCCCGCGGCTGGATAACGAGGATTTCCTGTTCCAGCAGCCCTGTGGATACTACTCAGACGGTCTGGACCCGTCAAGGCGCTACGAGATGGGCAGCTTTGAGTGTGTGGATGTGGCTGTGGAGAGAGAGGAGCCTCGGAAGGGGAAGAGATGCGTGCCAAAGAGGCAGATCCAGCTGAAGAGAAAGACAGCGGCTGAAATGATGCAGGACGAGAGCAGTGAGAACAGCAGCCCTCTCATCACAGATAGTCCCTTGCAACAGCGGTGCTCAAAAGACTTTCTGAGACAACACAGCACTCCAGCAGCCATGGAAGAGTCTTACCACCCCGAGCCCAGCCCCGAGCCTATTAAGAACAACGAGAGAAAATCTAAACTCCAGAAATCCGCGTCTCTGGATGAAACATGCTCCAAAAAGACCACGATGGCTACCTGCCTCATTAAAAGTGTTTTGTCCAAGAAGATGCGAAGCGTTGATAAACCAACTGAAGAGCGGGAGATGCCAGGAGTCAGCCCCACCTCTGAAGAGAAAACCCTGCCTCCTCAGTGTGCAGTGGCACCGCTCAGAGAGTCACCAAAAGCTGATGAGCGCTGTCTGAGTTCAAGTCTTCACTCAGACCAAAGCCTCTCACCTGAAGAATTTCCTCTGGGAAGAGACTCAAGCCCACAGGATGAAGGCAGACAACAGAAGGCTGGGAAATTCAGCAACAGGCCGAGTCCAAATAATAACACAGCCAATTTCACCTTGTCAGAGAGTGACAGAGAATGGTCTGATTCTCAACGCAGACAAACAACCTCTTCGGGCACATTTGAAATGAGATCCGAATTCACAGTGCCATTTGACGGTAAAACATCCACCCCCGAAAACATAATCCCTGGAATTGGAGGGGAGCGAGGAGGAGATGACAGTAAAGGATGGGAGGAAAGGCATGAGGCTGGTGACTCAGCAAATGCCACAACCGGAATCACAGGCTCCCGTTTGGCCACCAGAGCCTGCAGTGCTGAGGCCAGGACAACAGACAGTGAGCAGGAATGTGAGGGCCCTGGCACAGAAGACCACAGACAACTGCAGCAATGTGACAACAGCACGTACATGTCAAACACGCCAGAGATTACCCAATTCAAAGTCAGTCCTGCCCGGGAGAATAAGAAGAAAACCTCCCTCAATGTCTCTCTCTCACCTGACCTGGAAAATAGACCCGAGCTACACCGTGAGGCTCCATCACCAGATGTGCCTTGTAAAGAAAGGTCAGAGGGCAGAGTAGAGAAATCAGAGGAGGTGGAGGAGAACGGAAACAACAGAGTGAAGGCCCCCATGCACAAAGTGCGGGATGTTAGGAAGCTCGTGAAAAATACATACAATCTGTCATTTAAAGCGGCCAGTGCCGCTCTGCCATCATTTGTGAATGATAATGAAAAGCGGGAGGCAAGGGAGGAGAAGATGGAAGAAACAAAACAGGAGAGGAAGGAGGAAAACATCGAGGAAAGGAGGGAGGCGAGGGACGAAGTGAGGACCCAGGAGAAGAGGGAGGAGATGGCAGAGCAAAGTATGGAGGAACGGGGGGAAGAGCTCAGGGGGGAGAGGAGGGAGGGAAGGAAGGCGGAGGTGAAGCTACCACAAGTCTCTCCATCTCTGCAGCGACAGGCAACACCTCTGTCCCGCACGCAGCAGCCAATGCAGATCGAATGCAAAGCTGTTTGCTGGAAAGAGGACAAAAACAAAATGACTCCCAGCAAGGCGGAATCTGAGAAAACACGAGAAGAACGGCATGCGTCGCCTCTGCCACCCTCTGAGGAGAGTCACACAACACCTGAGGACGCGAGACCTGTCCAACCAGGACCAACTCGACCCGGCCCCGACGCAGAGACGGAAACACAAAGCGTGGAGGTGAAAAGTCACAAAACAACAGACGACGAGGTGAAAAGTGAGGTGGTCAGACGAGACAAGAAGCCTCCCATGTTGGGGAGCCTCCCCAAAGTTCCCAGCAAGGACAGAGAGGTGTCCACCGCTGTCGTGCTGATAAGGGATGGATCCAGCAAGACCAAGAGATCTCCATCACCAGCCCAGGATGACATTCAGAGCCCGTTCCGCACACAGTCTGTGTCGCCTTCACGCCCTACTTCCAGTATCAGCCCAGGCAGTGGCGGACACTCAGTTTCCATGATATTGAAAGAGAAGGGCTATCAGGCAGACATCGGGTCAGTAGTGGGCGAGGCTCAGGCTACATCTGAAGCCAAAGGAGTCCCCCACAAGCACGTGAACCGCCTGGAGATCCCACTGCAGACCAACACGACCTCAGATGGGTGTCAGGCTGAGCCACGGAGGGAAAGAACCTTCTCCTCCTCGTCCACCAAATCTGGTCCCCCTTCAAAGGTCAATGAAGAGGATGGGAACAGTGATAAATCCATATCAAAAGATGCACCGAAGCAAAACAGTGTGTCTACTGTCAGACATATGCAGCAACATCAGACACCATCTCAGACCAAGCAGAAGGAGCCGTTAGATTTTGAAGCAGTGAAGCGACAGGATCCAACGTTCCCGCCAAAATCACCTGCTCCGAGGAGGTTCAGACCTCAGCCTATCGAAGTGAAGTCAACGTCTAAAGAACCACAGCAACAAGAGGTGCCTGGAAGTAACCTGCCAAGCAGCAGGCCTCAAACAATAGAGGTCAAGTCTATTGCTAATAATAATTCTCAAAAGCCAGTGGTGCCCCCTAAACCAAACTACAAATTTAAACCAGCTGATTTTGGGCCGCAGCCAAACGAAACGCAGAAATCAACAGAGGCGACATCAGGTGTAAAACCACTGGCCGAGGAGAGGGCTCAAACAATAGTAGTGTCCTCACCGACGATCTACAGAAAGCTCTCAAATGAGACTGCATCAGCTTCCAACTATACACGAAAACTAGCAGTGTCTGCGGTCTCCAGCTACAAACCTCCCCCAGGCAAAACGTCAGCCGCCATTTCTGGCACGCCGAGCCGATCTACAGCACTCTCCCAGACAGAGGCAACAGATGACAGAGTTCAGCAGCAGCAGCCAGGGACTGCACCTCAGAGTTCCAGACATACACAAAGACCAACAACCTTAGCTACAGCTCAAATTTCAGCCGCAGACCCAATTCCTGCCCTGGCCACGAACCAAGTCCCTGGACCTTCCACTTTCCATGGCCCTGCCTCAGCTGTACCCAGCCAGTCAAACCAGCCAGCTGTTGTGGATCTAAACAGTCAACCACAGCATCGCAGGACGACATATACACAAGAGCAAGCTATGACAGTTACTTCCAACAGCACAAAACAATCCGCTGCTGTGTCCACAACACAAGTGCCGGGATACACACATGCACCACGCCAGCAGTACCACAGATCCCTGTCCAGTGAGCGCTCCCAGAGGATGGATGACATGCGTTTCTATGCCTCCGACGACCCCCCCAGCTATGACGAAAGGGAGAGTTTCAGCCCCTTAGTGCTTCCTGGCGGTCAAGTCAGATCGCCACATCGCTACCACCCCTCCTCCCGCCCTCCGCCGTGCTCCTGCGCCTCAGGCTGCCCCTCTCACCCCGGTCTCACCCCTCCCCACCACCACCACCACAGCCCCCGCAACCTCACTCCTCCCGCGCCCTCACACTCCCCAGGCCAGGCGTTGCCTTACCCTATGGCCCAGCCCCACCCTCGTGCCCACCACTGCAGATCTGATCCGCTGCCCATGAACTACCACCGCAGTTCTCCCAAATCGAGCCCCATGGGCCCTAGCCAGCCGCCACCAGCCATGTACCAGCCGCTTCATCAGCCCCCTGTCTGCCCTCCACACCCCTCCCTCATGCAGCCCCCGTCCCAGCAGATGGACCCCCGGCGCCCTCCCGTTCACCGGTCTCCACATCAGCAGCCACCTGGTGTGGCCGGGGGCCCTTACAGCGACCATAGTCATAGTCACAGCCACTCCCCTAACCTTCCCCCAATGGATGCCCAGTACCTGTGTGGCCCTCAGAGCCTGGGTCCATCCTATGGCTCTGACTACGGGGGTGATAACTCCAGTCTGTACTCAGAGAGCAGCTACGGGCAGACGCCCCGCAGGGTGCTCATGGATCCCGAGACAGGGAAGTACTTCTACATCGAGATGCCTGTGCAGCCGCTGAGGAAGATGCTTTTCGACCCGGAGACGGGCCAGTACGTGGAGGTGCTTATCCCCCAGCAGGCTATGTCCCACTCAGGTCTCTATCCTCCCTCTGCAGCCCCCTATCCCTCCCTCCATAATCCCAACATGTATGCCACTTCCCCGCAGTACCTGCCCTACGGAGCTCCGCAGCCCCAGGCGCACCCCCAGGCTCAACCCCAGCCGCCCCGCCACCCCGAGGCCTCTGCCCCAGCGGCACTGCACCAGAGCGGGCCTGGAAACGGCTATGGGAATCCGTCTGGTCAGGGGTCCAAGCCAGAGCCCCAGGGCCATCCGCCGCTGGACCAGAGCTACCTTGAGAGCATGTACTATGTGCCCACAGGGATGAATGCAAGCCCCAACCCCACAGACTGCTACCACAAACACCCCCCTGGCCAGCCCAACGCAGGGGGGAAGAGGTCCTGAAATAGAGGTTAGAGGCCGCCGTCCTGGAGCCTGTTGGGTTTTAAATACACAGTATATTATAGGCTTGTCTAATGTTAGCCTGTAATGTTGTTGGGGTTTTTCACACGGAGACTGAAGACAGTGATTCTTTGGTTGTTGTTGTTGTCGTTTTCCCCCCTTGCTGCTTCTATTTTATTATATGTGCTGTTTTTTGGTAGATTATATGGATGTTATTATTCTAAGCTTAATGGTTTTGAAAATACAAACCAAGTTACCCTTTTCTATGATGTGTTCTTTGGACTATGTGATGCCTAAAGCCAAGAAATATGGATCTAAAGCTGTGTGTACATATAACCACATCAAATACTAATAACCATACATGAGCAATATAAATCAATAGATATGAATTGATTAATATGTGTACTTCAACAATCATCTCCTACAAACTTGAAAATGATGTCTCAAGAAGAACCTCGTATTTATTTATTTAATGTTTCTGTTTAATACTGGGTGAGTTTGAGTGACACAAACAATGTCAATAAAATATGTATATGAATGTATATCGGCCTGTGGTGGCTTTTTTGTCACACCAACTGTACACATTTTGTAAACTGGTAAAAGTATCATTCATTATGTACAAATACTCTGTTACAAGTAAAAGTCTGGAACTTGAGTAAAAGTACAAATGTATTGGTATTTGGTATCAAAATGTCCTTAAAGTACCAAAAGTACAAAGCACTCATTATGTACAATGTCCCGTTACACAAGTTTTCAAATGTATAAAATGTCTAAAAGTCTTTTGAAAATAGCAAATCTACAAGTCTACTTTCGGCTATTGGTTAATGTATGTTTTGTAATAATAAAAATCTTCAAAGTAACTAGTAACTACAGTAAAAGTATAATAATTTCCTCTGAGATGTAGTGGAGTAGAAGTAAAAGTACAGAAAACTGGAAATACCTCAAAATTGTACTTAAGTAAATGTACTTAGTTACTTTCCACCTCTGAGTTTAAATTATGGAGCAGTGCATCATAGGATATAGTAGCCTATATACATTTTATTATAAGCAGTTATAATCCTTATTATTATTATTATTATTAATAATAATAATATTATTATTATAAATCTAATTATATTATGAGTCTAATTCTTATGGAATATAGAACATATTTAAACAAAATCACACTCACCCTTTCCCTATGTGGTATTGGTTTCTTCTAAATGTTCAAATCAAATCAACACACACTTATTTTCATTTTGGAAATATAGGCAGAGTTTGCTTTGCAGTGGCTGGTTAGCTACAATTATATATTAAATTATATATTAAATATAGGCAGAGTTTGCTTTGCAGTGGCTGGTTAGCTATACAATTATATATTAAATTATATATAATATAGGCAGAGTTTGCTTTGCAGTGGCTGGTTAGTTACAATTATATATTAAATTATATATTAAATATATAGGCGGTTATTTTAGTCGTGACATAATTATGTCAAGTCAAGTCAAGTCAATTTGATTTATATAGCACATTTAAAAACAACAGCAGTTGACCCAAAGTGCTTTCCAGAAAACAGGTAGACAGTAGTCCATCCACAGTGCAAATAGTAGAACATGTAATACAATCATAAAACAGGACAAGCAAACAAATAACAACCAAAACAATGAACAACAATAAACAATAACTTCATATGTGACAGCATATATGCATTAGCATCCCATTTAATATTGCTAAAAGAGATGGGTGAATCTTATGGCAGTGCAGCTCATAGGTTTTTGCCTTGTTATAGTAGGGTTGCAACAGTTATTCAAACTAATCAATAAAAAGGTTTATTAAATAAATGAATCGTCGATCATTGGTCATTTAATAAATAGATTCATAATCGATCCCTAATGGGGCATGGCATTGTAGGTGAAAAGTAAAAAGCAAATGTCAAAAACATTCAATAATAGCTTTTCTAACTCACAACACGCTGCAATTTCTGTGACACAATGTGAAGCTATATTTTGTGAATACCTTTGTATTTTATACCTCAACTACATTTGAATACAGGACAACAGAGTATAGTATACCGTATTTCTACATTGTTGTATTGCTACTGCTACTTCTACTTCAGAGTAAAATCATAGTAGGCTACTTCTTCCCACCACTTTCCTTTCAACTGTGGCTCTATAATCTCAAAATGTAATTTGCATTGTAGTTTATTTATTTATGTAAATGTATAAATGTTTAGGTGAAGCAGACAAGATTCAGAAAAGCTGTGTTCAGCATAGAGGTGACAGAATTCTTGTCAGTGTAATTGTCTATAACTAGACCTACAACAAATAATTGCAAATACATTTGCAGTAGGCTATTTACCCTAAAGTGGCTGATGATAAAACTGATTTACAGTAGTCTATATCAATATCATATATGCCAAAATTGCAGAAAATTACATAATTTTGTTTTATTCTTTTGTGTGCCATGCCTGGGTGCTATGCCCCTTCGACTGTTGTGAGCTTGTAGATCTGCCATTTTGGAAAGACTATGGTTATTAAACATTAAAAACATTTGAAAATAAATGAATAAATACTGCATGAGTACTTTTACTTTTTATACCTTTATAACAGTTTTTTCTTAATGCTATTGCTTTTGTACTTAAATTACTCAAGTAGATGTTTTGAATGCAGGACTTTTACTTCTAGGCTATTTCTACATTGTGGTACCGTATTGCTACTTTTAAATAGAAAAAAAAGAATATTGGTATGGACTATGGAGATCTTGCAAGGTGCTTTGCCCCAGTCCTGGCACCAGACACCCATCTAGTGTCAAGGACTGGGAGTGCAAATCCTAATAAAATACAGCCGCATCATGGATAAAGATGGTAGCCTTCCTGACGGTGTAGTCTTTATTTTTCAATGTGGCACACATGTGTTCATATTATCATATTAATTGTAGCAGATCCGACAGAGAAGGAGAGGAGAGCGCTGCGCTGCGCTCACACAGCGCTGCCTGCTGTGTGAGCTTTGTAGCCGCTATAGTTGCCATAGTCCGAGAAGAAAAGTCTGAAAACCATTCAGGAAACCACCACCATGTTTACGCACCTGCTCTGCTACTATACGGTCCAGACTCCAGACCATGGCTCCAGACAGGCTGGTTTTCCCAGCCCCAGCCCAGGTGAAACAAATGGACTCTCTCTGAGTGTGTGAAAATGGAACCAAATGGGCCAATAACTCGGGTCCTTGAAATAAAGAATCACACCCGTGTGAATTATGGCGCTAATATAAAATATATGAAAGTCTTAACTCATGTTGCTATGATTAATTAATTAATTACTAATTAATTAATTAATACATAGGATAGGCTACAGGTATATTCACGTGTAACCTCTATTAATCTAACTCTTAATATATTAAAGTCTAACCCATGTTGCTATGATATAGGCCTAGCAAGCGCACCACAGATCATATTATGCTGCATGGCTAGTGCTTGGGCACTATACCCTACCATCTCTCTATATCGCATTTGATAATGGCATATTAAAAACATGACTTGTACACCCAATGAAAATATGAACTTCACAGAATATATACCACTTCGAATTATAACAATCGGTTGAAGATTATCTGAATATCGCACAAGTAAAATCTCAACTTCTTTGCAACCATTGCGCTGAGCACTGGCAGTGGCAGTGTTTTACCTATACTTGTGAGGACCTCTGCTTGGATTCATGGTGAGACACCGAAATGTCTAGTTATAGTGAGAGTTGAGGGGGCCCAAGGCATCTCATCCAGGGACAAATTAGCCATTGGGCCAGTGGGGCCGTGGCCCAGGGGCCCTTGGCTCTCAGGGGCCCTTCAGGGAAATTGGACCGTAAGGTACTAGGTTTGACGCCCTGAAAAGGGCTCCTGTGGCCCTTCATTGGCCATTGATTTTGTTAAATTTAGGTCAAAAAGATGATAAAAACACGGAAAAACACAAAAAAATTGCGCGCACGCGCGCTATGGGGGCCCTGCAAAAATTACCGGTCCAGGGGCCCTCGGGGGTTAATCCGTCCCTGATCTCATCAGCCTCTTTTGTTTGAGTGTGCTGGGTAGTTACTACAACAACAACAACAACAGATCCACTTGTTGGTGGCGCTGTAACTGGCCAATGTGAAAAGGGTGGGATATATTCCTCGGACCTCAGCCTAGTATGAAAGTCTGTGAAAGATTCCACGTAAATTGCACACTGCCTTCATGATTTGAGTCACTTTCAAAGATCCACCTGTTGGTGGCGCTCCTGTTCTCCTGTTGAAGTAGACCACTGGCCTATGAAATAATGCAGCACCAATGTGAACTTCCTTTTGTTTTGTTTATTTAAAAACAACATGTACAAAGGCAATTTAAATAAATGTAAGCCACTTTAGCATATTTAATATAACAGAAATGCTATTAATATACGTGTAAATGGCTCAAGTGAATAACAACATTGCTGTAATTTGCATCAGTTGAGTCCCAGTTTCAATGTATTGATTTATAAACAGTATGCAGAATGAGTACATTTAATTCAAACAAAAGTACAACTCAATGCCCAGGCCGTAGCGTAACGGTCTGGGCACCGGACTGGTGATCCAGTCGCGGTGTGCCGCGGGTTCGACTCCCGGACCCGACACGGCCTTTACCGCATGTCATCCCCCCATCTCTCTCCCGTTTCCTGTCAGCCTACTATCTGTCCCTTAAAAAATCAATAAAAGGCGTAAGCCGCAAAAAAAAAAAAAGTACAACTCAATACAAAAACTGTGGACACTATGATGAAGCATTACACTTGTTTACAAGGAGGCCCACCATTTTCAATTCATCAGAACATTTAGAGACTTACAATTATGCACTTCTATATAAAAATCAGGAATGATTGAATGTAATATGTCAGGTATATCAAGTTAGTTTCAGCCTTCTAGTGGAATCTGATATTTCCTCTTGTACTGTGTCTTATGGGTTAAGAATTGCATAATTATGTACCATAATATGACATAAGATTCAGGAATACCCCAAATATGTATAAGTTTGTAGTATATGGATATAATGTAACCTTAAAGGACCACTTCACCACTTTTCAACCTATCTTCATATAATCCTCACTAATAATCCTCCTATAGTCCTCACTAATAATCATGAAAAAAAAAATTCTACTCTTTCTGTGTCTCATAGGAGGGCTGTGGGCCGTTTAGAAACCGTCTTCCAGTGACATCATAGATGGGGAATACAAGCTAATAGAAACTGCAGGCTTACTAGTCCTGAAAAGTTGTAATGCGAAAATGGAAGCCACCGTTCTCACGTTAATGAAAATCTAAAAATGTTTGTAAAACAATCTTGTTTAAAAAAAGATTTGCATAATGATGTCACTGGAAGACGGTTTCTAAACTGCCCACAGCCCTCCTATGAGACACAGACTGAGTAGAAAAAAATTGTGCCATTTTATCATGATTAGGACCTATTATATGAAGATAGGTTGAAAAGTGGTGAAGTGGTCCTTTAAGAGGCAGCAGGCATTTCTCTGGCAGAGGATGGGGGTTGACACACATTTACGAAGTGAACACTTATGGTTATAGATGTGACATGTAAATGTTTCAATTGAATAACAACATTGCTGTATAATTTGCATCAGTTGAGTCCCAGTTTCAATGTATTGATTTATAAACAGTATCCAATGGTTTGGGCAGTGGTTTATATGAGTTGAGTTGCTTAAAGTAACTTTTACTATCAACTTTATCTGACTAGTGACTTTGTCTGTCTAGTATTGTTTCACTGGGGAAACAGAAAACAGGGTCTCAGCAGCATATGGTGTTTGTTACAATGGCAAAAGAACTTGTGGGCTGTTCTCTCTCTCCTTTTATACTGGTTGGTGATTGTATACTGGCCCAGGTGTGTCACAATCTCCAAGACACGCCTCCAATCTACTGCCACTCCCACCATCCATCATCAGCACTGGAAAACACTAACAGTGGATTATACACAGACCAAAACACCACTAGGGCCACATAGGACCGTAACACAGAGCTCAAACAGTTTTATGATACCATAGAAAATGTGTATAATTATTTTGGCCGCAGCATTAAACGGTGGGCCATGCTGACTGGCATAATTTCCACAGACGATTCATCTCACCCAGGCATCACGTTGAAGCGATTATGACCTACCTCAAGCTTCACACTCCAATACAAATGAAACTATTTGAATAAAGGTTGTAAAAAAATGTTTGTGTGTACACACACAAAAAGTGCTGTAATGATGATGTAAAACAAACGGCGTCAAAACAAATTATCTTTATTGATAATGGGATTTAATGTTTTGTGTTAGTGAATCATTAAGGTTCACTTAAACATCGTCAAAACATTGTCTTTCCGTATCGTATGCCCAAAATTAAAACAATTATATTTCTGATATATGAACACCAATTATATCCTACTGTACATGCTTTCACATACGCTGTAGGTGTAGGCTATATATATTTTATTTGTCCTATTTCACCTCACCTGCTCCTGCTATCTCTTTACTTTTTCTATTTCACCCACTGAGTCTGTAACAAAGTGATTCTGCCTGCCACCACTTGACGGCGCCACACACCACTACAAGAAGTTCAGTCACTACGGGACTTTCCAACCAAGTGCTTGCCTGGGTCTCTCCTGTATCTAAATGATAACAAGACACACAGTCAACGGAACATGTTCATACTTCATTCCTTATCAAAACGTGACTTTTGTTAACTATTAACTGAATCCAGGCCAAAGGCAAAGCCCAATAATATCCAGAAGGACTCTATTTCTTCTCTTTGATGTGGATGGCAATAAAACTAATGAGGGGCCAGTAGCTCAGTTGGCCTATGTGTGCATGTTTGTTTCATCACTGACACCTGGACATGATTAAGATTGTGAAACACCTGGAGAAAGGCATTCATTTTCACAATGACAATAAGAGAGTCATTTCATTTCATTCCTTCTTGTAAAACTGTCTTGCCCTTTTCTTGTCTGTATTAGGGCTGGCTGGAAGCGTATAACAAAGGACTATCTCGTAAAAATGCCACAGGTTTGATCACTGGAACAGTCAAGTCAACATACCCACTGACAACCATTTTCTGTGGTAATTGTCCTTGAGCAAGACCTCCTGACTCAATCAAAATACCTCTGCATAAGACTTTCAGTCAAAACGCAGACAATGTAAACTCTTTATTCGGGTGGTGAAATAGCACCATATACAACGCTAATCTGTTTACAATATAGCCCAATGAACATCCAGCGTTCAATTGTACAACCTTATGAAATTAGCTTTAATCTAATAAATCAGGTAATCACAGACACATAAAAATAGGCTGCTAAACACACCTTTAGAATACAAACCCTAATCTGTGTTAATCTCTTGGCACGCCTAGCACGCGAGTGCCGTACTGTACTTATACACAGTGCGTTTACTGTGCACAGACTGCAGGCACACACATGTAAGACACACACAGGATGGTCACACGGAAACGTTGCTCAACGTCAGAGCCAGACGAGTCTGTCTGTCTGTCTGTCTGTCTGTATGTCTGTCTGTCTGTCTGATTGATTGATTGAATTTTGATTGAAATGTTTATTAACAGTTTGCAGAATTACAGTACATTTCAAGCACAACTCAATACAAAGACTGTTAACTGTGAGTGGACGACCCAATAAAGCATTACACTTGTTTACAAGAGGGTCCACCATGTTCTATTTTTTTAAATCTCGAGGTGACTTAAAACACATTAAGGCCTGTAACAGAAACTCAGGAAAACCTCCCAGGTTCCCAACACCAAAAACATGACATATTTTGTCCTTTGAAGCAGTGTGTCATTACAGATGTTCTTCACATGCATCTCTCCAGAAGGAATCCTATATATCATCGTGTGTGACTCCACCAGATTCCTGGTGCACCGACACACAAAGTAGACGACATGATGACATCATAGGGGAGCAGCTGGCCTCTTTCCACCGGCTCTGTTATTGTTGTGATTCTTTCATACCACTTTCTATACCACAAGCTGTTGATCATCAAAGTGCACGTGTGCACACACACACACACACACACACACACACACACACACACACACACACACACACACACAAGGAACACAGCCGGCCACACACACACTCCCATCCACCCACGCGTCATCCCCCATTGCCCTGGCCGCACCCAAGGGTGAGTGGGTTTGACAGACTTCCTAGCGGCCCGTGTGTGATGCATGTAGACTAGAGTAGACCCACCGTGGGGGTGAATGGGTGATGGTGTCTATGGAAAAGTCCTCTCTGCATTGTCTTAGTGATATCAGGAACGTGGCAAACGGCGGGTCAAACCCCCCTAGAGTGGGTGGAATGGGATGGGCCACCTGATAAGTCGCAGTTTTAAGTCACGATAAGAGAGCTGTTTTTGGAGTTTAAAAAAAAGAGAACTTAACATGTTTTTGTTTTTGTTGCAATATTTTCCAGCATGTCTCCTCTCTCCTGTTAGAGACAGACTGGAGGGAGTGGAGTTTCTCTGCTTTAAAACGTGAGCTTTGCCCAGCAAATGATGACCAGTGGTGCTCAACTGCATGCAGTAGGCTACTTAAAGTAAAGATAAATATGATTCAACTATGTGAAAGTTGCTCAGTGAAGTTTGTATACTTGAGTTAAAGTAGCCTACTGGATTACTTGATTTAGTATTCAAAAGTACAGAAAAGTGGAGTGAAAGTCAAGTATTAAAAAACACAAATACTCAAGTACTTAATCCACCACTGAGGATGACTATGTACTGTTTGGGACATACTCTATAATATGACTTATAGGACATTGGTCAGTCTGTCCATGACTCTGCAGTGTGTACCGTATTGACCCAAAGGGGAAAATGACAGGTCACAAGGTGACTCAGGTCATAAGGCGAGTCACCCAGGTCATAAGGTGAGTTTTGGCCTTGTCTGGTGTCTGCTAGACAAGAAAAGTGAGCCATTCTATTGTTTACAGCTCCATAACAACTGAATTACAAAGCTTTATGACAGTGCAGCTCAAACCTTTTCATTTCAAGGATAATTAAATGCTGGGGACCCCCTGGAGGGGGGGTCTGGACTGTAACACTTTGCACACTTACATTTTACAGAGGATTTTACAGTGTAGATTGGGGGTCCCAGAGATGAAAGTCGTTTCAAATTAGGGGTCCGTGACCCTAAGGCATATGGAACTGGGGGTCCTTGACATGTTACAGGTTAGAATCATATAGCTTTATAGGCCTACCTGTTAGAATGAGGAAGTGCCCATATAAGGCCTACTAACTTCCTGAGGAATTGAGGCGATTGCAAAAGTTGCTGTGTGTGTGTGTGTGTGTGTGTGTGTGTGTGTGTGTGTGTGTGTGTGTGTGTGTGTGTGTGTGTGCGCGTGTGACACGTGATTGCATGCGTGCGTGCGTGTGTGTGTGTGTGTGTGTGTGCGTGTGCGTGAGTGTGCGCGTGTGTGTGTGTGTGTGAGTGACAGCTGTTCACTGAGGACGCAGATAAGAGCAGGGGGAGGCGTGACGAAGTGAGCCGGTTACCTGAAACCCTGCCTTCCGGTATGCATTGCATTTTCGTTGCCTAGCAACAACAAATCCAATGTTGTAAACTCCCCCTGTGTGTGTGTGTGTGTGTGTGTGTGTGTGTGTGTGTGTGTGTGTGTGTGTGTGTGTGTGTGTGTGTGTGTGTGTGTGTGTGTGTGTGTGTGTGTGTGTGTGTGTGTGTGTGTGTGTGTGTGTGTGTGTGTGTGTGTGCGTGCGTGTGTGTGCGTGCGTGCGTGCGTGCGTGCGTACGTGTGTGGTCATGCTAGTCTTGCCTGCATGCTTCCCTCAAGCATGGTGTCTTATACTGTACCTGTCAATTCCCGGGAGGATTTCACATAGTTTTCAGCGGTTGCCTCACCCCACCCCCCCTTGCCCGCCTTCCTTGAACCCTCCACTTACATCCACATCCACCAGCCACAGTTATCCCGGCAGCAGCCTGGATGGATGATGACTCACCTGTGCAATAACCGCACCCATTTGTTTCAAATTACTGTTTTTGCCCGACATGTCCTCTGTGTGGGCGACGGTGCGCGGGAAAAACCCTTGCCGGAGGCTACTGATTTTTTTTTTAATGAAATCAGAGGCGTCATTTTTTCATTGAGGGTGACAAACGAGTGACCACTTGGCTGAGCCGATTTCAGAAATCGACAAACTCACAACTGATGACCGCATTATGTGAGAGCTTGCTATTTTTGCTTTTTGGGGTGGAAAAGGACAAAAGAAAAAGGATTGTTATAAAATAGGGAGGCCAGTTTTAAAGTGATGAATGATGAATGAATCATTGTTATTATTGTTGCATAAAGAAAACAAGTAGGCCTAGATACTGTAAGTGTTGATTGACTAATCGACAGCCTATAATTTTTTACAGTCTATGCCTATACTACATCCTCATGTTTGGAATTAGCAAAAAAATGAAAACAGCCAGGCTGGGGGAAAAACACAGAACAGAAAGGATGAGATGAGATGCTGTCGTTTTGGAAATGGAAATGATTTTGTCTAGACTAGAATAGTCTGGTCTCTCTTACAACCCAATGCCCCTCTCCGCTTCAGGAAACCGTTACTTATGTGTCTAACATTGTCTCCGAGACAGGAGGAGACACACACACACACACACACACACACACACACACACACACACACACACACACACACACACACACACACACACACACACACACACACACACACACGTAGAGGATGAGGATTGAGGAATGAGCTCACCCAAAAGTGATGTCATAGCCTGATCGCTTTCTTCCCACCACCCCCCACCCTGCTCACGCTCCTGGACGGTTGGCAGATCGATGAGGTATGGAAGGAATGAGAGAGAGAGAGAGAGAGAGAGAGAGAGAGAGAGAGAGAGAGAGAGAGAAACCGAAACACAGAGAGAGAGAGAGAGAGATAGAGAGAGAGAGAGGGAAAGTGGCAGAGAGAGTGAGAGTGAAAGAATGCTTACAGACAGAAGCAGGCTGCCAAGCTGAATCACTCAGGGCTGACACGTCTTATTTCTCATTGATGGAACTCTATGTCAGCTATTTCCTGAAATACAATGAAAATCCTCAGTGTTTATTTAACTCTGATAGTCTACAGACTGGAACCAAACGGACCATTATGTCTGTGTGTAACTCTAATGGAACCAAATGAAGCCTGTAAAGCAGGGCCACTCAAATGGCTAAATAAAATAGGCCATTTCAGGAAGATGGCAAGGAGGCCGGGGGCCAGTTGATACAATTGCAGTCGTAACGGTGACACTGGAGAAATCAAACACAGTGCTAAATGATTGACATGAGATGTTAAAAAAAGAAAGCCAAAGCATTTGTTCATCCATTTGGGGTTATGGTGTTTTTGGCATCAACCAAAAACACTCACCATTAATGTACATTTGGGGTTATGTGTGTTTTTGGTTGATGCCAAAAACACTCACCATAACCCCAAATGTACATTAACGGTGAGTGTTTTTGGTTGTACATTTGGGGTCAGTCAGGTGAGTCTTGTAAATAGCAAAACGGATGCTCCAAAACGCGGTCGCCCCGGGCACAAATCCTCAGCCAGCGAAAGAGAAATGGCACAAAAAAGTTTGAGAACCACTGCTTCAGAAGGCACATGCAGTACTGCTCTGGATTTCACGGTGGAGCTAACAACCCCTGAGCACTGCATAAAGTGCATATTGAGTGGGACCGGCTCCTAGAAACCACATGGGCCGCAGCCAGCCAGCTCTAAAGACCGAAGGGCTCAGACTAATATTAACATGAGGGAATCTCCTTGGGTCTGGTTCCGTGGTCGGGTCCGCTGCATGGGCTGCGGCGCATACGGGTCACCGGATTCTCCAGGCATGAGGTAAAACAGTGACTCATGGGAGAGAGAGAGAGGGTGGCCCCCGGTCACTCGCACACACAGACCTCTCAGACATGACACGATCTATTAATACAAGCCACATTAGACACAAAAACACATGAACCTGAAAGTCTGCTGGTGGAGAAGGCATTCAAATACAATTGTCCAATATCGCTTGTTCCTAGAAATGTGGTGGAGTCGAAAGTACAATATTTGTCTTTGAAATGTAGAGGAGTGAGTGTAAGTATCCAAAAAGTCAAATAGCTTGCTCAAGACCAGGGACACGTGACTTGGACTGCCCCATACGCATAGCCTACTCCAGTTTTATGCGATAAGGTGACTGCCCCACACATACTCCAGTTTTAGGCGATAAGGTGACTGCCCCACGCATACTCCAGTTTTAGGCGATAAGGTGACTGCCCCACACATACTCCAGTTTTAGGCGATAAAGTGACTGCCCCACGCATACTCCAGTTTTAGGTGATAAGGTGACTGCCCCACGCATACTCCAGTTTTAGGCGATAAGGTGACTACTACGATAAGGTGACTACCTCACTGGTCACCTTAGTGAGGTCACTAAGGTATGCGTGGGCCTTTAGCTTTCCCTTGAACCCACCTGCTTATTATTATAGCCTACCAGGGACAAGGAATTTGAGCCTTGACCTTTTTCTTTGCTCATGGGATTAACATATTTTATGTAGATTATGCGGTTGACACGCAGTGCACAGTGCATGTTAATCCCATGACTTTTGTCTTTTGTGTGTTAATCTTTTTACTCTAGCATAAGTAGGCTACTGTATATAGTGCGCAGTAGCCTATACACATCAGCTGCTATACTCTCTCACACGCACGCACGCACAAACACACAAACACACGCGCGCGCACACACACACACACACACACACACACACACACACACACACACACACACACATGAGGGGATCCCTTTACTTGGACGTTTTATAGTAAAAACTTTGCTCAAACTTTTTTGCTCTCCTGAATTTCACCCACTTTTTTACTTCTGATTCTGAATTTGATTCAAAAGATTAGCTTTTTGTTCTACAGTACTGGGGAACATAATACAATTTTGTTATTGTCCACCACTTGCAATAGTGACAGTAGTACTGCCTGAACACAGTCTCCCGTAGAATACCTGGCTTTGTAGAACACAACATTTTGGCATTGCAGCTTTAATCTTTCCACCACCAACACATCTGGAGTATCCTCCTATTCTCAATGTGTCATCTGTCTATTTCTGGCTTTGTCACCTATAGGAATGTGCAGAATCTTTGGCCTTCCCTCGACAATCCCTGGAATGCTGGAGAGAGGACTTGAGATTCTGGAGTACAGCACCCATTGAAGGGTAGTACCACAGGTTGATGACAGGGCGGCGCCAAGAGGCTTGTTAAAGTGAAGGCATTGTTAGCCTTCACCTTTCATCCCGCCCGTAAATCAACCACACGCCTCAAGATTATGATTTTACAATCTGGCTATGTGTGACTACTCGCCATAAACGATAGCCGTGGTCTCGTAACGTGGGCATGACAACCAACGGTAAATATCCGACTGCACATTCCAGGTAACTATGGGGTAAACAAGACAAAACAGCACAACAACGATGCAGGGCCCAGGGGAGAATCATGGCAAACAATCCATGCAGTCAAACTCAATTTACCGGTCCTGTTGACTTGAACAGTCTGTCTGTCTATATGGCTGTGGTTGTGCATTGCTAGCAGTGCCTGGGTGAAAGATAAGTTGCACAGCAGTATTATGCATGATTTTCCATGTGTTTTTCCCCTCCCTGTACCATGGTGACGTACTTTCAGGCAGCTCCACCGCAAAACACATAACATGAGAGAGGAGAGAGAACCAGAAGTGCGGTTCGTTTGTGTTTTTTTACTTATATTTTACTCATTAAGTTAGGTCATAGCCTCTCATTTGAGGTCACCATTGATTTCCCCGGTAATTACTTATGATGGGTTGCATGCAGGGAAAGAAAAGCAGATGCCCGAACGAGGCCTTGAGGCACCCTTTCCACTGCGCTCGTTCGTGTGCGCCTGGGAGGAGGCACCCTGCGATAACAGACTGATGGCCCTTAAGTCGTACCTTCCCTTTGGCAGCTCTGTATGCCTGTCATACTGAACAGTGATGACAGGAACACAGCTCAGGCACAGCATTTTTGTGATATGAGAGACAAGTCAAGTAGCAACCTGGCGCGTTATTGTCAACTTGTCACCTTGAGCGGGTGACAAGTGTTTTCCTTCAATCTGTGTGTGGCGACATGTATCAAGGATGACATGCTTTGGAAAATGTTACTCAAAAGTCTGTGCTACAGTAGGTATGTGTGTGGAAGTGTTTTGGTACACAACCGCTGCGTTGCTGCCGGAGCATTTCAAGCAGGTGTGAAAACAGACAACAGCATTCAGGGGAAAAAAACAAAGAAAGGTTTTGGAAAATATCGTCAACGAGTGCTCTATCTGGGCCAGGTGATGCTATTACTGGCATTCATGTATTGGTGGAAGTGGCAGCAGGAGGGGGGGGGGGCTACCCAGACCCAGTGAGGTATTTGGGTTATTCTAATACTGAGAGGCAGGAGGGGTGGAAGGACAGGCAACAGAAGGCCCTCTATTGTTGCTTTAGAGAATGGAAGCTCTCACACTGCGAGATTCCATCCTCCTAGTGCGGTCATGGAGACTGTGGGACTGCAAGGGCCCGATAAGCTCCTTGGAAAGCCAACCGTGAAAGACTCCGTTGTCCCACAGATCAAAACGATTTCCCCCTTCAGAGCGTCTCAATGACCCATTCACGACGAGAAAAGCTCCTCCAACAGTTTACAGAAGGGGACTGTGACAGACAATTGTCTCAGGTCAGTTGAATCTTGTGGGTGTTTTGATCCCTGTCCTATCCGTTGACAGGTTACCATGCGGGCAGACATTTGAAGCACCGTGTTGCTCCATTGTTGTCGAACTGGCAATGTGGTTTGTTGTGACTCAACAGGTAAGCCTGTTTGCACTGCGCGCGGAGAAGGCCTTTCAGGCCGGCGCAATCACACCTGACCCGAGCCATTTAAAACCAGATGGACCCCTTACAGATCTGTGAGTACAAATGGAACCAAATGGACCCGGAAGGAGAGCCCCAGGGGGGTTCCTGGCTAAATCATTGATAGAAAAAGATCGACCCTTACAGGTCTGTAACTCCAAGAGTGTACAAATGTGTATACTTTGTACACTCTCACTTATGGGAGCAGAGGGTCCATGGACTAATAATAATGCACGTTTCACAGACCATCGCATCCCGTCAGAACGTGCGTCACTTCCTCTGGTCAGCCCGTACACATCCCACCCGCAGCACCCATTCATTCCACAGTATCAGTGTGGGACGCACTGCGAACACACACATCTAGAGTTTTGGGACGGAAACCATGGCAATGACTGGTTCCCGCTGCAGTGACTCGTCACCACAGCGACCACAGTGGAGCGCTGGCCAACACACAGCTCCTCACTGAAGCCAGCCAGCCAGCCAGCCAGCCTGCCTGCCCTGCCCTGCCCACAGCCAGGGGTGGAAAAAGTACTACATTGCTATACTTAAGTTAAAGTATCAATACTTAGGCCTACAATGTAGAAATACTCTGTTACAAGTAGAAGTCCTGATTCAAAAATACTGAGTAAAAGTACAAAAGTTAAATGAACAAACTGGCAAGATCTGCATGGAGTGAACAGCTTTTATCTGCTGGGCTTGACGACAAGATGAACCCCAGGTGT
The DNA here is from genome assembly GCF_964188405.1 of Protomyctophum parallelum. Taxonomy (NCBI): domain Eukaryota; kingdom Metazoa; phylum Chordata; class Actinopteri; order Myctophiformes; family Myctophidae; genus Protomyctophum; species Protomyctophum parallelum. The sequence continues at coordinate 11,500,204 of NC_139711.1, forward strand.
GCAGACAGATCCACAGCCTGATGAGGGAAAGGGAAGGGAACGCCCAGGCAGACAGTCACACGCCTGACCATATAGGGAAAAGTGAGGAAAAAAACAGCCAGCCCATAATAACATTTAGTTACATGGCAGATTTCGACTGCTGTTGAAAAACATACGTTAACCACGATAACCGATATTGTACTGTGTCTGTTCAGGAAAACAGCTCACCTGCAAGCTTTGTTCAGCTACTGCGATTTACGAAAAGGTTTAGCAAATTTTGAAACATTTGAGTACTTTTACTTTGGTACTACTGCAAGGCTACGTTTTTATTTTGAACACAAGCCGTTTACAGAGCATTATTTTATATCATGGACGTGGTACTTTTCTGCCTACACGTGCATGTCACGCGTGACGTTTCATTCAGGACGTGGTCTGCGCCATTTTGAAATAGGGCTAAACAGTCAGTTGAGGAACACGTCAAAAGTCAGGGTATTCGTTTTCGGTGAAAATTCCTTCCTTTCATTAAATTGTTTTATCGACTTTTCAGTTTTTAAATGTCAGCTGACAAATTTAAAGCGTGTTAGTTCGATAGGGCGTGTTCGGAAGGGCGTGTTTGGAAATACCGCAGCGGAGCGCACTCGCCTATTAGTTTGCATGGCACAGTGCGCTCTGTGCGCCCAATCAAAAGTAGTTGACAGTGTCCATAGTCCATACACACTCCTCGGAGATACCCCGGGCCATGCCCCAAAATACCCGTATGTGTGTCTGCTCTTATTTGCTGCTGTTGCTGTTTTTGCATTTCCCGACAATACTACTAGAAAAAACATAAAATGAAACAACGTGTAGGTTCCGTAATGCAATTCCAATGGTCTTTAGCCCTAAACAACAATGGCGGATTTGGCCACACCGGGCCACAGCCCGAAATACCCGTATGTGTGTCTCAAAGAATTGCTATTTTAAGGCTCAAACCATCGTAGGATTTTGCAATACACGGATTCTGTAAATGATTTAGCCAAGGGCTCTCTTGCATCAAACAAACAACAAATGGCTCTCTTAGAAGTCATTTTCTAAATTCTTCCGCCTCCGCCTCATCGAGATTTCCTCTAAGGCCCTGTCCAAACAACAGTTGAAGAGTTGAATCTGGAAGTATTTATTTTGGGAAGTATATATAACCCATGAGCGCTCGCCTGGGTCATTCCAGCCACGCTAACTAGCCGGGGCAGGTCTATATTTACAGAAGGGCTGGGCATCCATCATCGCAGTGCAGAAACACGGCACAGAAGTGAGGAAGGGAAAGTGTGGGCCATCAGTCATCATGGGTCCAAATCCCCCGTGTTAAATGGCTTCACTGCTTCGAACCACCGACACGGTGTCACACAGGTCACCCTGTGATGCCAGTGCCACCGCTGGAGCTACAGCGATGCATGGTTCTCAGACTTTTGCTGCCACGGAACCCCAAAATGAATGAATGAATGTACCTATACGGCACAGCCAAGTGTCACACATCTATCACACCCAGCCTGACTGCACACATGTCTATTGGGGGTATAAAGGTTAGTCGAACAAATCCATTTAAACAAAATCCATCATTTGATTTAGTACAGATTAATCGGTTTTAACCAGCAAAATAAATTAAATCAAATATAATGTAAAAATGTAAAGTAAAAAAATACTTTACTTTTTTCTATACATTTAATTTGTGTACTCAACTCATTCAGTAGTCATTCAGGTGTGAAAACAGACACTTGGAAAAGAGTATATAAGGCTATTTATTGATTGATTTA
>NC_139711.1:11506966-11514466 GCF_964188405.1 Protomyctophum parallelum
TTGGGAGTTATGAAAATGTTCACCTGTATCACTCATTTTTGGATATAATAACATCAGATTATGGTAAGGAGGGATTTCGATTGCTATTTTATAGTTGAGTAATTTATAGATTTAGTTGATTGACTTTGATTGACTTTGTTGTGCGCTGATGTTGGGCGCCTAACAAGCTCACAACAATGTATATCACAACACTGCGTGAGCTTAGGTTATTTGGGGTGATTGACATTGGTGCGACAATGGCACGCAATTAAACTCTGGCTTTAGAGTTAGGGTTAAAAACCATGCGTGTGTGTGTGTGTGTGTGTGTGTGTGTGTGTGTGTGTGTGTGTGTGTGTGTTAAACTGTGTGTGTGGCACTTATACTGCAAAAACAGGTACAGGTACTAAGACCAGTAAGACTCCCTGAGGGCAAGAAGCGACAAGGTCGCGTGCACACTTCCGCCTGGGTGACGGCAGACTGCTGGGCAAGCGCTGGCACTTTGGCATGGGAGTCAACATATGGAATGTCAGAACAGGTCAGCTATTATACTAGGAGAAAGATGTTTTTCCAAAACGTGTACAGAAAGTGTTAAAATTATGTTTTTATATGGCCACACCCACCAGTTCATGTATTCAAGTATGCCTGGAGGTGATCCACCTGAACTGAAGCCGCACCCACAGCTGTTGTTGTATGATAAAGGGGGAGGGGTTAGGGGAGGCGATGATATTGTGATGTCACTATATCACTGTAATTTCAATTGGGACTTTTGACTTGGGCCTTGATTGGGCCTTTTGAAAAACCAATAATACACAGGGAAGACATATTTCACCTGGGGTCTATTAGAGTAATGTTAACTCCATAGACACATACAAAACAGAAAAAGTACAAAAATCACGGCACTCCATCTTTAAAAGTTATTACTTTGTATAGATTTGTATTGCTAATATTTTAAATATAATTATGTTATAATGACAGAGATGTGCAAAAGTGCATTTTCTTAAATCATCTAACCAACATATGTACTCAAGTAAAGTCAGTTACACTCCAGATTATCTATCACTCAAGAGGTAGAAGTGATTGAGCTACCAGCTCAGCGGCTCCCCACCTCAGCGGCTGCCGGACTATTAGAAGGCATTTGTAGAATGGGCCTCCTCAGGTCTTAATGGGTTAAATACAGCTCTTGAGTACAGTACTAGTTACTTTCCACCAGTGGGAAGTGGGAACCCCTCGCTGCATTCCTAAGATGTGAGAGAGGCGATGTCATCACCACAGGTTGTTCAAAGGTTCTTTCTGCTCACACAGGAACGTGCCCAGGCAGAGCTCTGCATGTCGTCCACTCCTTACCTCACACACCTTCACTCACTGGAGCACTCTGAACTGTACTTCTACACCCCCAAGGAGTATAATTGAACAAGGAGTGGTCACAACACAGAACATACCTTCATTAGATAAATAATAATTAGACCTATTTCATTCCCACAGGGGAAATTCTGTTTTTGGCTTCACTCATTAATGCTTCTCACAGGAAGGGGTTAGTGGTTAAGTGTCTTACGGTCTTGTTCAGGGACACCTCGACTCATTGCCGGGACTGGGAATTGGCCTCTCCATGCATTGAAGTTAATGATTGTTTAATCGTTGCAAGCTTATTTCTCAGATTATCAGGTCAGGAGAATAAAACAAGACATATCGCTGTTTAGTTTTAGATTATCAGGTCAGGAGAATAAAACAAGACATATCGCTGTTTAGTTTTCTGATCTCTTGTTTTTTGATGTGCAATACTGTATAATAGAGCACATTTGACTTAGGACATTTATGAATGTATTGATTATTCAATATTTATTATACAGTACATAATCGATTCAAGGGTTGGATTGGGGGTAAGTCCCTGCGACATACTAGCGTCATGTCCAGTGGGTGTACTTGTACATCATGTCCAGGGGGTGTACTTGTACATCAAGCTGCCTCACGCTACAGAAACAGGAGATAGGCTCCTGCCCTATGGGCCTCATGGCTCGGCAAGGCTACTTACTTACATAATCGATTACATTGATTGGTTTGAATAACTGATTCTCAGTCACATCAGTGTGACTGAGCAACCGTTTAGTTGTACGTTTTCTAGCAAAGGCTGACAATATCTGATGTGTTAACCTTGTACATTTTGTGTACAACTTTTCTTTTTTCCTGCCTTGTTCTCCCCTCTTTTTCACTTTCTTGTTTCTTGGGAAAACGAACAATGCACAAAAACAAAATTTGCCCACTTTGTACGTGATGTGACAATATAGAGACTAGGCAGGTCTATAGATGCTGTTGGTCTGCTGGCTGAGTCATGAATGTCAGGGCCCTCCTCTTCCTCCAACCCATTCTGGTCCATGTTTATGAGGGAAGGATTGCTCACATCTGTCTGTGTGGCTCCCACACATCCTCTTCATATTTCCCTTAATCCATGAACCCAGGCGCAGGCAGCTACTGTATATGGCAGACACAGTCTATTAACCACACAAAGTACATTTACTCAGGTCACATTTATAGGTTCTACTATTTCTATACTACTCCATTCCAGGCAAATGTTGTACTTTTTGTTTTGCATTAGGCTATTTGAAAACTTTAGTTATACTTGCAGATTATATACTGCAGATTTAGATTTTTCAAAAATAGCCCATCTACGAGCTGCACAGCGTGCGTTGTGAGCTAGTAGATCTGTTATTTTCTAAACAAATTCGATTTAGACAAATCAAATCCAAAATGCATAATTAGATGCAAATACATTTGTGCTTTTACTCAAGTGCAATTTTGAATATGGGCTTTACTTGTAACGGGGACATTTTTCAACCAATTCCTTTAATCCACGGGGGGCAGCTATGGCAGACATGAGTCTATAACCCCTATACGCCACGCCGGGATGGGATGGGATGGAATGGGGAGGGTGTTCCACCATAGACAAATAAACCGGGGGTTTCATCATGGGAGGCATCAGTGGCTCTGCCACAGCCCCGGAGGCCTAGCTGTCTCCCAGACTTACGCACGGCGTGACAAATGTTTTTTTTCTTTTTCTTGTCTCGACGACTGAGGTGGCATCTGTCCTATTTTATGCTGCTGGCTTAAGTTCTGAGAGGGTAAAACAATCCACCTTCCACAAGTGAGCATTTACTAAGCTTATAGAAAGAGCGGCCGCAATATTTATGCTGGCAGTGGGAACCATTAAAGTACTAGGCTTGCAAAACCCCACTATTTGTCTCCGGGATTCCCCAGCTATGCAGCAGGCAGGCAGGCAGGCGCGCACACATGCACGCACGCACGCACGCGCACACACACACACACACACACACACACACACACACACACACACACACACACACACACACACACACACACACACACACACACACACCCCCCACACACACACACACACACACACACACACACACACACACACACACCCAGGCACACACCCAAGCACACACCCAAGCACACACTCTCACGCCAACTGTCCAGTCTGTTGCGCAGACGAAGACATTTATGGTTTGAAAGGCCGCATTGTGTGAAGGTCAGGAGAGTATGTGGAATGGAGATCTATGGTTGTGACATTCTCCATTCTTAAAAAAAAAAGAAAAGCTTGGGCAGTTGGCTCCTGTTTCATAGAGATGAGATGAGAGGAGATATGGTCTGCTGCTGGGCATGCACTATAGTCAGTGCCAGCCCTGAGCAATTTGGTGCCCTAGGCAGGATTCTTCGTGATGCCTCATTGAAAAATGACCATGGCCCCCTTGTGTTCTAAAGCACTGTGTTGTTGTTTTTTGCTTGGTGGATGCCCCCCCTCCCATCATGATGCCCTAGGCAACTGCCTGTTCTGCCTGATGGTAGGGCCGGACCTGGCAGTACATGTGCAGGGAGTTGGAAACTGGAATTTGTGTGTGTGTGTGTGTGTGTGTGTGTGTGTGTGTGTGTGTGTGTGTGTGTGTGTGTGTGTGTGTGTGTGTGCGTGCGTGCGTGCGTGCGTGCGTGCGTGCGTGCGTGCGTGCGTGCGTGTGTGTGTGTGCAGTGTGCACGTTCTTGTTGGCGTGTCTCTTCTGTCTGTGTGTCCATATGTGCATGCATACCATGGAATCAGAGGGCATTTGAAAGACGGTGATTGCCACGATTATGATTTTATTGTGACTGCACATGCCCACAATCCTGAGTGAGTGAGACAGAGCTATAGAGAGGGAAATCAATGACTTTCCCTGTTCTGTCGGTGATACGTTCAGCACAAAATCCCACTACGGATTTCATAGACACGTACACTAATCTAACCTAATCCTAATTACTGTTATTATTTATCGAATGTGACGCAAGCTCAAGCTTCAACCATCCCAGAGTAAAGTGATATGAGCAAAATCTGGATGATGCCATCATCATCATCATCATCATCATCATCACCACCGCAAATTCATGAAAACGTCAGACGTACAAGGTCCCAAGTCCAGCAGGTGCCACGCACGTGATAGGGTTGCCATGGAGACACGGATCTGGGTCAGAGTTCACTGGCATTCCTTTCCCCCTAGTTTCTGGGTCCACATTTACGATGAAAGAACCTCGCTGTCCAAATGATAAAGTTCAACAATATAACTATGGCAGCAGGGATGGGGGAGTATACACGCGGGTACCGGGTTTCAAGTCCCACATTTCCCAGGCCCTAGGTGCCATTGAGCAAGTGTAACGCCTGAGGTTCAAAGCCAGGTCGTCCGTGCAGAAAGAGACTGTAAAGTCAAACATCTTAACGACTATAGTCCAGTGGATCTCAAAGGGCGGTCCAGGGACCCTCTCAGGGTGCTTGAGCTGCTTCTAAATGAACGCTTGGAGGTCTGTAACTCAGGGAGTGTACAAATGGAACCAAATGGACCCAGAAGGGTGCATTTGGTTTCATTTGTACACTCTCAGAGTTATACCACGACCTTGAAATTAAAACGTTTGCGAACCAGTGAACCACCCGAAAGTGGAATTCTCTTTGACCAGGGGAGATACAGTAGCCTATTATAGGCTTTGGTCTTCAGCAGTCAGAGGCTCTTAAACATTTCATAACATTTACTGTAAATGGCTGGATAACAACTGTCTGCTAAATGCCTAAGCTGTGTAAACTGCGAGTCACTCTGCTACACTCTGAACCGCAAGTTCCCAGTGGGTGTTGCTTGCTTGCTCCAAGTCTAATAAACAGCTCGGCTCGAGGAAGTGCAAATATTTAACAAGGATTGCCCGGGCTAGAGGTCACGGCAGAAGTATGAACCGCCGCGAGTATCGATCTCTGTCACACACAGTGGCATTCCACGCTATCCTGGAATGTTAATGATTTGTGTCCACTGATGTGTCCTGCATGCAGCGGGGCTTCCTGTATAGGCGTGTGGCAGCACATTCACTTTACCTGAGTCACTCACAACACGCTCCGCTCGGCACAACCCAGCCCAGTTCCACCACTGGGCCTGAGCCAGGCAGGTATAGGAAACAGGGCTTCAATTATGGATGGTTACCAATGGCTGCATATAACATCCCTCCATCTGTTATTTTCTCCCCCTTCTCTCGTTGTTGTAGCTCCCTTATCTCCATGCCCTCTTACCCTTTTAGCTGATGCAATGGCGGCTCATCAGCACAGCTGGCCCAGAGCCACATCACGCAGGGGCCACGTGGTTGTTGGGTGTTGCAGAGGCCGTCAACGGCACGCATACTTGAAACGCATTTAAGATAAGGAAAATGTAGAGCAGCAACAACAGCAGTGAAGGCAAAGGCAGGGCATGGGCATCCCGGTGGGGGAGGGGGAATCGCTTTTCTGTATTCACCCAGCTGATGGCTTGGCGGTTTTTGATGAGCGCTCGGTTTGGGAAGCTGTTGGAGGTTAAAGGGACACTTCACCCTTTTTGCAAAAAGAGGGTGAAGTGTAACACGTGAACTTGTATATCGGTGTCCAGGAATTTCCTAAACATTTTGGATATAACCCATTATAAAACCGGGAAAAGCTCATTTTGTGTCTGTTTAGATTTTTGCCTTATAGCTACTCAAAAATAGCCGCGAATCTGCAATTTTGTTTGACAAATCTTGAAAGTGTAAGAACTATACTGATTTAGAAGGGATTTGTAGAATCGGCCTCAGGTCTTATAATGGGATATTATGCCCAAAATAGGGTTAAACGGGTTAGATCAGTTTAATCTGTGCATTCTCCAGATGCAGCAGCAGCAGCGTGAGATAAAACAGGACTATAATCTTACACGACCGCAACAACAGGCTCTCCACCTGGTCTCTCCCAGCCTTTGGAGTCCAACAGAACAACAGACCTCTCTGGCGGATCAAAGGCCTCGAGCGTGCTTCAGGCTGACGCACTTTCATGTCAAACAAAAGCGATTAAAAAACAGGCACCATGACTCTAAAAACACACCGGCCAGTGAGTGGAACATTCCATGGGAGTAATGCGATACGTTTGTTGGAAAAAGGAGCTTTGAAGTAAAGCTATACCTGAGAAGTGCCTGATCACATGCGTGCTCAGGTTACAGTTTGCGGACACAATGGGGCTTTCTGTAACGGGGCCCACGGTGCAGGATGCTGTCTGTGGGGATTCGCAGTGAGTGTGTGTGAGGTTGTTGCGTGCCATGTCTGCTGGGGCAATAATCGTCGCAATAATCCGACACCCATAATTTCCGACTACCCAATATTCCGACCATAAAGCCCCATAGTAGGATGTCGGGCTAACGTGTGCCCCCATACGTGCCGGCTGCTGTGGTGGAAGACGTACTCCGAATTGTTCACTTAAAGCATGTGGTATATTTTCATACCATTATACACTGCAGAGACTTAACCAAGAACTGGAGAGCAGAAGAGAATTGTGACACGGCAGACAGCAGACGGAGTGATGTTCCGATGTTGTTTATTCAGCAACGAACACAGCACAGCAAAGCCTCCGACGGCCTTGAGCCGTCGGGGAGACTGACCCTGTTACATTGAAATCTAACTGGTTTAAAAAGAGTTACAATACACATTGATCCAGACTGGCCAGTGGCCACTCCCTGGAAGGTAGATCACTGTAGCTGTCGTATATTAAAAATACAACTTAACTACCTAAACCATAGAAGACTGGAGTTCTCTAAACTAAATTGCAAACTTGTAGACTGTGAACACCTTGTCAAAGCATCAGATGATGGGATGAAGAAAACGCAGGCAGAGAGGTGAACTAACAGTATTTGCAAATTGTTTACAATTTGCATTGTAACAATATATTCTCTGTTACATGAGTAAAAGTTTTACGTTTTACTTGAGTAAAAGTACAAAAGCATTGGCCCTCTCACACCATTATCAGTCACCAGAACCAGGGACGTGTTTGTCAATGAGTCTAACATGCATGGTCAAAGTGGAAATTGAAGTTCAATGGATTTATAAACGAGGTGTTAGATTAAGATTTCTTTTAGAATCGGCCTCAGGTCTAAATGGGTTTAAGCACAGCACTTGAGTAAATGTATACTTATAGTTACTTATCACCACTGCATGTCTGATAAAACCACATAA
>NC_139711.1:11519466-11521966 GCF_964188405.1 Protomyctophum parallelum
CCAAATGGAATGGCTGCAGTCAGCACCGCAAAGCTATAAACAAAAAAGCGGCCATCTTGTGTTTATAAGATCCCAAATGATGGTGCATTTCTTTGGCCTGTGCTCTCTGCGTCGAGGCCACTATACCACCACCGTTGGTTTCCATGGAGATTCCATGGCATCACGGGCAGCTGTGATCTCAAAGAGGGCCACCCTCGCTTTGACGTCAGTCCTCTGTTGGCCTCCGTTCTCTTCTTCCCCCGCTCCCTCGTTCTTCCCCCCTTTCCCCTCCCCCCCCTCCCTTTTTTCCTTTTTTTCCTGCAGCTCCACAGAATCCACACACAGTTTCGTTTTGAGACAGAACAGGAACTGGACTGTCTGTCTGTCTGTCTGTCTGTCTGTCTGTCTGAAACGGCAGAATGACACAGCCAGCAGCCTATAGAGAGACAGAGCCTTGATTGGCTGACAGGCAGCACACACACTGACTGAGGAACAAGGAACCTAGAAAGATCACGTGGAGATCATTAGTATGATTATTAACGACAGGTAGTACAGTAAAAAACTTTGCTAAAAGGATAACACAGAGGGTTGTTTCCATTGTGGTACTTCACACTGGCCACTCCCACTTCATTTCTGCCACACTGCAGTCCCAATTACACACCTGTCTCCAACATTCTCATCAGCCAACCTGTGAACACTTTGCCAATCAACCTGCTCAGTTCATAGTTTGTTGTTGCCGATGCATGACCTTTCCTGTGTCGACTACTTTGTCATCGTCGTTTCCTGATTCCTGTGTTCTTCTTAAGAAGTATGAGATTTATTACTTCAGTGTAAGATTTCCTCATTCTTTATTAAATACTTTGAAATCTACGCTTATTTCCTGTGACTCTGCATATTGGGTTCAAATTTCAGTTTGAGCCGAATGTAGGGGGAACAAGGTCAGATGGTCTCAGGGGCATGGGCCATGAGGGATGGACGGACCACAGGACATACCGGGCATATTCCCGGTGGGCAGCGAGTGTAGGGGGGCCGCCAGGCAGGCAGGCCAATAGGCGCCAGGCCACGAGGAAAGGTCCGGGCGTGCTTCCATTCTGCCAGTGCCATCATGATAATTTCACTGTACCTGTATCAGTGAGTGACAAATAAACCCTCTACAAAGGGTTGTGTAGTTGTCTGTTGGTTTGTATCATTTATGTTGTTCTGTAAAAGTGGTGGTATTAGGGCTTGTTTGTTTGTGTGTGCCTCGACGGAGCGGGCGGTAGAGTTTCTGCTATCTGCGCGCTGGTTGTGGTGGGCCGGTCTGGGCCAAATTAACACGAAAATGACCGGGCCGAATTTTTGTCCCAGTCCAGCCCTGGCATGGGCTTAGGGGAGAGGAAGAGACATATAGCACACGCACACGCGTGTCTGTCTGTCTGTCTGTCTGTCTGTCTGTCTGTCTGAAACGGCAGAATGACACAGCCAGCAGCCTATAGAGAGACAGAGCCTTGATTGACTGACAGGCAGCACACACACTGACTGAGGAACAAGGAACCTAGAAACTTTGCTAAAAGGATAACACAGAGGGTTGTTTCCATTGTGGTACTTCACACTGGCCAATCCCACTTCATTTCTGCCACACTGCAGTCCCAATTACACACCTGTCTCCAACATCCTCATCAGCCAACCTGTGAACACTTTGCCAATCAACCTGCTCAGTTCATAGTTTGTTGTTGCCGATGCATGACCTTTCCTGTGTCGACTACTTTGTCATCGTCGTTTCCTGATTCCTGTGTTCTTCTTAAGAAGTATGAGATTTATTACTTCAGTGTAAGATTTCCTCATTCTTTATTAAATACTTTGAAATCTACGCTTATTTCCTGTGACTCTGCATATTGGGTTCAAATTTCAGTTTGAGCCGAATGTAGGGGGAACAAGGTCAGATGGTCTCAGGGGCATGGGCCAGGGATGGACGGACCACAGGACATACCGGGCATATTCCCGGTGGGCAGCGAGTGTAGGGGGGCCGCCAGGCAGGCAGGCTAATAGGCGCCAGGCCACCAGGAAAGGTCCGGGCGTGCTTCCATTCTGCCAGTGCCATCATGATAATTTCACTGTACCTGTATCAGTGAGTGACAAATAAACCCTCTACAAAGGGTTGTGTAGTTGTCTGTTGGTTTGTATCATTTATGTTGTTCTGTAAAAGTGGTGGTATTAGGGCTTGTTTGTTTGTGTGTGCCTCGACGGAGCGGGCGGTAGAGTTTCTGCTATCTGCGCGCTGGTTGTGGTGGGCCGGTCTGGGCCAAATTCACACGAAAATGACCGTGCCGAATTTTTGTCCCAGTCCAGCCCTGGCATGGGCTTAGGGGAGAGGAAGAGACATATAGCACACGCACACGCGTGCGACAGGAGTGTGTGCGTGTGCCATGCGTGTGTGTGTGTGTGACAGTAAGGGCACACATCACAGCAGGGCACAGTCATTGTGTGAAGGAAGTCGAGGCCCAACAGACCTTTTAATGTCACCACAAAGTGTCAGAAAAAG
>NC_139711.1:11526966-11546966 GCF_964188405.1 Protomyctophum parallelum
GGAAAATGGTAGTGGTATATATATAGTCACAATGTATGTTGAATGTTTCACATTCTACTAATACTCATGGGGGACAACATTTTGTATAGTAACAGGATGAATATTTGGCCAGTGACAAGGTGCTGGGAGTCTTTGTAGCGAGCCCACGGTGATGCAAACCTCTCTCTCTCTCTCTCTCTCTCTCTCTCTCTCTCTCTTGTGAAGTGGTGATGTCACGTCCTGCCAGGCCTTTGATGTGGGGCTGCTGTGTGTCGGTACCCCGCAGCGAGGCACGGTGGCCGGAACAGACCAGGACTGCTGAGCAGGAGGAGGAAAAGGAAGAGAGCGCTAATGAGAAGTGAAACAGGGAGGATGTTGTGGTGTGGTCACACTGGTCAGTTTCACATTCCCAGTAAGAGTGTGGCTATGCTGAGTTGACCAGCATCGGTTCCTTGTAATGCTTTCGCAATCTGCATGTGCGTGCGCCGCGCGCGCGTGTGTGTGTGTGTGCCGGCAGCTTCTGACCCTTAAGGGCCTGAGAAAATATCTGAATAAAAAGAAAGGGAGGGGATGGACAGACTAGAGGGAGGGGGAGTCATGGAAGGACTGGAGTGCCGTGGGGGGAGGGGGGGGGGGGGGTGGAAGGAGTGCTGCTAACTTCAGGACAATAAAAGATGTCAGTGAAGAGCCTGTAATTAGTGCGAGGGAACTCCCAACGACGCAAACACACCTGCAGGCCCAACAATCGCACCACTGTTTCAGCAAAGAGCAGCCGCAAGGTCTCAGTGTGTGTGTGTGTGTGTGTGTGTGTGTGTGTGTGTGTGTGTGTGTGTGTGTGTGTGTGTGTGTGTGTGTGTGTGTGTGTGTGTGTGTGTTGTATTTAACCTTCACCTTACTCTCTTTACAGAACCCCCCCCCCCCCAAACACACACACACACACACTCTCAGACAACTTAGAAATGTGATGAGCAAAGCTAGTGGACGCCCCGTCGGGTCAGCCAAAGGTTATTTCTAACTAAGGTTTGAGGTAAGGTTTCGAGGAGGGGTTAAAATGTGCCGCTGAAAGCCGCAACGCATAACGTTAAGTGAAAGTGCTGACCCCAGCAAGGTCAACATCGGTCGGTCGGCCTGTCTGGCTGTCTGGCTGGCTGTCTGTCTGTGTCACTGACACCGACACTGTGACAGGAGATGAGTGAGTAGTGAGAGATGACTAGAGCTAATCCAGCCCACGGGAGCACTGGCTCAAAAAACAACACAGCTCCATCGGGAGAATGTGTCATGTTCTGATCAGGGCCGGGGGGGGGGAAGGGGGGCCCATTGTCTCCCCTCTCTGCCAAGCTTTTGTGCTGCGTCCGATTCCCGAAATCTGTGCTGCTGGGTCGAGGGGCGGGGTGCACGGGGGCTTGGAGAGGGGAGAGATATTTTTCACACCGAGGCACAAAGCGCCGGAGCTCTGTGACTCACGGGCGGTGAGGAAAAAGGGGCTGACTAATCAGTGTTGAAGCAGCCATCATCACACCGTCTCGACAGTTACGGCTGCCAACAGGGGACGGCTCAGACTCGATGTACAGCGGCACCGCATCCGATCACCGCTTGATTTGTGATGATACTGTTGTTGAATCAGCCATCGCTCAGTGTGAGTGTGTGAGTGTGTTGAGTGCACACCAAAGGCAACGTGTCACTAATCGCTTCCATCTCTCATCTGGCAATATGGGTCAGATTTTTAGCAGGGCTTCACCGCATAGCTGAGTCCGCTAAAGAGCCCCTCTGGGGACTCGACTTCGCGGCCGTGCGCTAAGCTAGCTGGCTGCGGCGTGTGCGGCGTGTGGATAAAGAGTGTGAGATTAGCTGTGGTGTAACGGGCTGAGATGAAACCTAGATGTCACCCAGTGGTGGAAAGTATACATTTACTTAAGAATTGTACTTAAGTATACTTTTACTTTACTGGAGTATTTCAAATATTCAGTTATTTTACTTACTACCCCAATACATTTCATATTGTAATATTGTACTTTTACTCCACTAGGCTACAATTTACTGTAGTAAAAAGTTACTATAGTTAGACTACTTTGTAGTTTGGGATTATTATTACAAAACATACCAATTCAGCCCTATACATTTCGACCATTTGAAAATAGCCGAGCAAGCTAACAATGCGCTCGCGCGCGCGCGCGTGTGTGTGTGTGTGTGTGTGTGATGTCTAGAGAAGACAGACTATGCACCCACTGCACACAAAATGAAGTGGAAACTGAGCTACAGTTCCTAACCATCTGTCCACTGTACAAGACTCCAGAGACACAAGGAGAGTTTGAAAACATGACTAATGACAAAAAACTCCCATATCTGCTGGGCGAGGTATACAACAATGTACAAAGAGTAAGACAGCAGCCATATCCGTGAGCTGTTGTGATAGGAGAAGGATATCAAATAGAACACAACCACCTAAGGCTATTAATCATTGTGTGTATTTATTCAAGCACTATCTGCATCGAGTGACCGGTACATTGATTTATTGGATACTCTCTGTATATACTAGACCTGTACGCGCCCGTCGCAGTAGGCCACCGGCCTACTTGGGAACGATGCAACTTTGGAACCTAATGATATACGTTGTCATGTATGCGTGTGTGTGTGTGTGTGTGTGTGTGTGTGTGTGTGTGTGTGTGTGTGTGTGTGTGTGTGTGTGTGTGTGTGTGTGTGTGCGTGCGTGCATGCGTCTGAGGTCAGGGGTGCGTCCGCCACGAGACACGCTCAGCTTTCTCTGAGAGAAGTCTTCATCTATGACCTCATCATGGCAAAAAAATCCCCTCTCTCTCTCTCTCTCCTCCACCAGCTGAGCTGTTGAGCTGTGTGCATCTGCATTCCAACCCTCTGAACAGCTCCCACACTGTCTGTCTCAGAGTGCGGCGGCAGCCCAGGCCAGGCCAGGCAGGACGGAGCGGAGCACAGCCACCGTTGGAGGGAGGCGGAGGAGGAGCTGAGCTGAGCGGTGCATGCAGGGGAAAGTCTCGAGGAGGAGGAGAGAGGAGGTCAGAGACCTCACTGATCGCCTGGTGTGGGCCGCTTTGGGTGCCCTCACGAGAGAGAGGGAGGGAGTTAGCAAAGAAGAGGAGGATGGTGGGGGTGAGGGCAAAGACTGACGGCATCAAAAAGAGAGAGAGAGGCGGATGAAGGGGCACAGAAGGAGGGAGAGAGAGAGAGAGAGAGAAGTCAGTTATTTTCTCTCTCCAGGCATCGTTGCCTCGCTGCCTGACAGCTGCACCAAGGAGCAGCTATATAAGCCGCCAGGCATCTGTGCAAAGGGCAGGGCACGGGGTGGTAAGACCGGGAAGAGGGAGGAATGGAGTAGTGATTCTCAAGCTTTTTGAAGTTCAAAGACCCTCCGTTTGATATGGATTAGGCCACAGACCCCCATTCAATACCATATGGTATACCCAAATCTACACTGTAGTAAAATCCTCAGTGTTTATTTAACTCTGAGAGTGTACAAATAGGCTATGCAAAACACCCATATAAGCAAGATATTGGGGCTGCACTTCCTTCTCAGGTGTTGCCAATTATACAGTAGGTTGTCTTCCATATACAGTACATAGTGTAGCAGAGTCTTTACAGTGAGCGTACATTGCACAATAGCAGCACCCTGACTCTGTTTGACCAGAATGGAACAGAGCCTTCATTAGTATCATTGGTAACACCTGTGAAGGAAGTAGCCTATAGGGAAGGGGCCCACGTTCTTTCCAGAATGGCGTGTATGTGCAGAGCCAACACCGAGCACCATCTGCCCATCTGAGCAGCCATCAGCTGCGGGTGAAGCCCAAACTGAATTTCCCCCATGGGACAATTAAGGCCGGTCTCCCCTTTCCAATATTAATAGTAAAAAACAAAAAACAAAAAATATATATATAAGCCAGGAAGCAGGAAAGAGGTAATCATTTGTAAGGAAAAGTCATCAGAATGATGACACATGGTTCTGATAAACAAGTTGTAAGCAACCTGGCAGGAGGGGGGAGGGGGTCCTGCATTCAGTTTGCACAGCAGCCCACCACAGAGGAAATGAGGACTGTGCCCACTGCCTGCTATGACCACACACACACACACACACACACACACACACACACACACACACACACACACACACACACACACACACACACACACACACACACACACACCACTGCCTGCTGTGACCACAGCCTGCTGCCTCCTTCTCTCACATCCTCCCGCCTCCTCTCTGTCACTCGCTGCTGTGGTCTCACCCCGTTAAAACCACATTATAGCCATACATACACATATCCAGGACAGGACACACATGCATGTGCGCACGCATACACACTCACACACACTCACACACACACACACACACACACACACACTTAGGGCGGATGTGGAAGGTTTTCTGGAGAACCACAGGCTATACTGTATATGGGGCAGAGAAAACAAATGAGTCAAATATGCAGTCGTCATCCACTCGTCCTGTCTGCTGCATTCGCCTGCACATTAATTGTCGCTGTTTTATGTGCTATTGTGTGTGTGTGTGTGTGTGTGTGTGTGTGTGTGTGTGTGTGTGTGTGTGTGTGTGTGTGTGTGTGTGTGTGTGTGTGTGTGTGTGCGTGCGTGCGTGCGTGTGTGTGAGAGAGACCTAGCATGCATGCTTTCAGATCGATTCATGGATATTTCGCGATTTTTAATGCCACCATATTAAAATCGAATCGTAAAGTTCAGAATCGATTTCTTATTTCCTTTTTTTTTTCATATCAGAAAGACTGACGTTATATCTGGCTGCATTGAAGTGTATGATTGAACTTTTCATGGTCGAATTGTATCGAATCGCAATTGAAGAATCGTAATATAAGTGTAATATTTAATACCCTATCATATCAAATCGGGAGGTAAGGGAATTGTCCCACCGCTACACACACACACACACACACACACACACACACACACACACAGACACACACACACACACACACACACACACACACACACACACACACACACACACACACACACACACACACACACACACACACACACACACACACACACACACACACACGTCCTCGCCCCTGCTGCTGTTGCCTCCCTATACCTCCCTCTCCCTTCTCCTCTTACCCAGCTAGTAATGCGATGCTGCCATCCTCCTCCTCGGGGCCTAAATAGAGCTGGGTGAGAATGTAATAATGTGCTCATGATACATAACAAGTGTCCGTCCAGCACAGTGACATCAGCCTGTGGGAATCTGACTGCTGGCATCCTCCTGCCCCCCCATACCCCCGCCGCTGGTGCTGCTGGCATCACTACACACACACACACGCGCACGCACGCACGCACGCACACACACACACACACACACACACACACACACACACACACACACACACACACACACACACACACACACACACACACACACACAGCCACCGGAGATGTGCAGGCAGGGATGAGCTGCATGTCATGTGCCATGCCATGCCATGACGTTCTGTGTTGTGCTGTGCTGTGTCACAGCTATTTATGCTCAAAGTCATTGTAACAGAGAGGTCCTCTGCTACCTGTACTTTGCACGTGTCCATCGTAACCTTTATTGAATTGTATAATTGCATATAGCATATTATGAACACTTTGGTATTTGCACGGCGCAATTTGCACATTTTATTGTAGATTGCACAGTAAAGGAATGCATTCATGATTTTATTGTTGATTGCATTACGTTGATTACATTTAACTGAACATTTGGAGTTGTTTCCTGTCCAGCTGAGTTGGCTCGGCTACATGGCTAACGAGTTTCACCGCAGACAGACTGTTTGGTGGTAATCTGACAGTTTCACCGCAGACACTGTTTGGTGGTAATCTGACAGTTTCACCGCAGACAGACTGTTTGGTGGTAATCTGACAGTTTCACCGCAGACAGACTGTTTGGTGGTAATCTGACAGTTTCACCGCAGACAGACTGTTTGGTGGTAATCTGACTGAAGTGCAATATGTATAATGAGTGCGAATAGAGACCAATAGTCCAGGGGCCGAGCCCGGTTTTGGTACCACCTATAAAGGTATACAATGTATTTTTGTATTCCTACATGTCTCTATAGTTTATTATTTTGGTATGATACATCTTCCATTCAGTAGTTTATTGCCGTTGAATCTGTCCTAGCGACTATCTCTTCCTCACCTCTTCTCGGGAGACTATTGCTCATTTGTACGATCTGTAGCTTGCGTGGTACCCCATGCGAGTGCTGCAACAGGGGTTGCTGGCCCCTGTTGCCCTGCCAGTCTTTCCTGGAGGTCAGCTGTCTCTCCTGCATCACCAACCTTCCTCGGTTGCCATCCAGACTTTCCTGGAGGACACTGGTTGCCCAGGGAGTTCAGTTTGTAAATACATCAAAGATGCGATTATTCATTCATTCATTCATTCATTCATTCAAGTTTTATTTATTCTCGAAATTACACTGAGTAATTAAACTCATTTTCAGTGTCGTCGAGTAATACAATATCATATAAAAAACATCACAATACATCAGAAGATCAGGAAAAGGAAAACAAAAGGTATACATATGAATTACATAGGTTACAATTACAAATAGAAGCTAAGACACATTTCAAAGGATTTAAAACGACTCAGGGGTAAGGGGTATACCAATGTGGTTTGTAAGGTCATTCCATGTATTAGGGCCACAGAAGCCAAAAGCAGATCCAAGTTCAGAGTTAACTTTTAGTACCTTGAATTTGGGGAAATGACTTGATCTGGTGTGGTAGGGTTCAGAGTCCCATTTCAGAAATGATGAGTTGTATTTAGTACAATCTCCAAGATTGGCTTTATACAAGAACAGGTGCCAATGCAGAGAGGACCAGGATTATAATCCATCTATAATGGATAAGGCCTTGGCCTGGAAGAGAGGTCATCAGGTGGTCCCCAACCTTCTTAGAGTGTTTCGACCCTTAACCACAACTCTCTCTAAATTGCCGGGTTAGCAGTGATTGGCCAAATCACTGCCCTTCTCATCCAGGCATATAATATAATTGGGAAAATACGTTTAAAAAATAAGTTATAATATAATGTTCTAGAATTCAACAAGGTACACAAGTCCTTTAAAAGTTCATCGATTTTGAGGCTAAATGTAGAACCTGCAGCCAAGTGTCAGTAGAACAATGAAGGACTGGGTCGCCCGCTGGCCAAGTGGTCCAGGCGCATGCCACATATAGGCTCTGGCGTTGCGTGTTCAAGTCCCATTCATGACGACCTTTGCTGCATTTCTCTCCCTCCCTGCACTTCCCTGTCTGTCTTCAGTAATAATAATAATAATGACAAAAGGCACAAAAACACCAAAAACAAATCGTTTAAAAAAAGAACAATGGAGGACATCACTGCTCTTATCTTCTTTTGTTCATGTACGCATTTAATGTTATATTTTTTGTCAACTGTGTGTATTAAGTGTTGCATATACAATGTTGCAAGAACAGGTTCAGTAAAACCCGAAACTTAATATCACATCATAAATAATTATGTTTCTAACTGGTATGTTATAGATGTCTTGTCTCATCATGATGCTGTAAATACATCCACAGTCATTTTGTTCACACTGCTCATATTGCTCCCACTTGGACTGACACCGCAATCCTTATATTCCCTTTTTACTTCACTTATTTTTAGCTTAATGAATCTTACTCTTATATAATGTTCTTTCCCCCCCTCCTCCTCTCTTATCTATTATATCAAATTCCTTGTATGTGAATAATATACTTGGCCGACAAAACCGATTCTGATTTAGTTGTGTGTGGCACACTGACACCTCAGCACCTCTGTATGCCATGATATAATGTCTGTCGTCACCTCATCCATCAGCGCCGCGTGGCGCGCGGAGCAGCGGCCTGGCACTTCACCCCTTCACGCCGGGGCACGAGGGAACAGCTCTGTCAAAGTCATCAGCATGTGTGCATGTGTAACACCCAAGATTCGAACCCGAGTCTCCGACCAAACATCTACCGCACTCGGACAAGAGGGACCCCCCACCTTCCCCCGCCCACACACACGCACACGCACACGCACACACACCCCGGACAGGCGAGATATTCGGCGGATATGAGCTTCGTTTAGGGCTGCTCTGCTCCATTCACAACCCCTCCCTCCCTAAAGGAGCGAGCAAATGTACAACTGTACATGGATGCATATTAATGAGGGCAGCAAATGTTCACAAATATACTGGAGGAGTGGAAATGCAGGCATGCACGCACACACCGCATGCACACGCGCACACACAAACACACACACACACACACACACACACACACACACGCACGCACGCACGCACACACACACACACACACACACACACACACACACACACACACACACAGACACACACACACACACACACACACACACACACACAAACACACAAACACGCACACACATTCATGAGTTCCAGGTAATCATATGTTGCTGTTGATTACATCCGAGTCCGGTAAACGGGATGATTAGCTTTCCAACTGTGTGTGCGTGTGTGTGTGTGTGTGTGTGTGTATGTGTGACGTGTGTGTGTGTGTGTGTGTGTGTGTGTGTGTGTGTGTGTGTGTGTGTGTGTGTGTGTGTGTGTGTGTGTGTGTGTGTGTGTGTGTGTGTGTGTGTGTGTGTGTGTGTGTGTGTGTGTGTGTGTGTGTGTTGTATGTGCGCACTTCCATATCACCGTGGAAACTACCCATTGTTGCTCCTCGCCGGGGCAGGAAGCACCTTTCCCAACAAAAACACTCTCCAAAAAAAGGCTTGTCGCCCCAAGCAACCAGCACCATCAAATGATTCACGTGCACCAGTATCTGGTGCACAGACATTAATATGTGGGTTTCATTCATCACTTCTTCGCTATATTCATCTTTACCACTTGAACGCTAGTGTCCCTATTTGGGGGAAACATTCGCCAAAAATAGCAGGTGTTGTGAGCTTGTAGATCAGCAATTCTTGGTGTCGACATTTGGTGTAAAGGGGAGAAAAGAGCGGAGTTTAACTTAGGTCCAGTTTATATAGAGTACGTTTAACTTAGGTCCAGTTTATATAGAGAGTTTAAGGACACTTCGACACTAACTCTGGGGTATTACTGTATGCTGTATGCTGATGACGTGGCCTCTACTTGGAACTGAGCTGTTATTTCAGTATGTTTATAGGCCAACAGGCTTCTGATTATAAACATATAGAAATCAGTAGCCTAAGACATTTTCCCATCCCAGCATTTGCGCCTGTAAGCTTTGGGAGCAGGCATGGATGCACACACATGAACAGACAAAGAGTAATCTGGCCTGCGACCTTAAAACGAGTTTGACACCCTTGGCTTACACTCCCAGTCACGAGGGACTTAAACTGAGTACAACTATGAAACACTAATTAAATATTTGTAGACAACCTCCAGTATCAATTACAATCAAGCAGTTTGTAGAGGTGGGTGTAAGTGATATTTATGCTTGATATTGAGATTATAAACATCGCTGTAGAGTAGAGGGAGAACGCATGCAGGATACAAGATAAACACATTAAATTGGAAGGGATGAAATAAAGAGATGAGCAGATAAATCTGGAACGATATAGAATTGAAGCTCATAAATGGGTACTCTTTCCTTATTGGATGAAATCGGTGATAGCTAGAGAGGCATGATGTTACTGAACAAACACTATGATTACTCATAAGTAACATAACAAATAAATATAACTTACAGTCCCTTTAGGAATATCTAAAGTGCTAACAAATTGTTCCTGGGATAATAGAGCTATCAGATGAAGGGGAAGTCTTGGTGTGCGATGTTTTGCTGAAAACGGTAGTGACCTTGGTGTAAAAAACAAAGCCCCAGAGATATGTGGTATGTGGCACACAATGAACCCTGGCACCTTCTGAATGCTTCCAGGGAAGGGAAACTCCTTTCCTTAATTCTGGGAATATCCCTTAATTCTCTTCTCTCTAAGAACACGCAAGAGTATACACGTAGTTAAATGCTCAGACATTTCCATGTCCCCCCATTTGAAAAGATGTTATGCCGGGGTCGACCCCCATATAGTTTTCAAAAATAGGCTAGGGTTAAAGTAGTTGAAGGTTCAAGGTTCAAGTTTCAAGGTTCAAGGTTGTACTTTATTGTTACATCATTATTCATTACATAAGAGTAAAACATATTTTTGTTTGGTTTCCTTCAGACAATGCAGCATCATAGATAATAACAACAGCAATGCAACAAAGTGCAAACAAAGTGCAAACAAATTAAAGTTTTGTGTAAACAACTTGACAGTAGGGCAGTAGGCTATCTAACTGATTTAGGAAGGTGCAGTTCAAGCATAATACTGCAGAATACTCTGGAACAGAGGGCACGCTAAGATGCGACACATTGCCCACGACTCTGTCAGACCCTTACAAGGAAGGTTCTGGAGTTATGTGGCGTTGGGCCACCGTACCGGTGGACTGCATGGCTGTGAGCCAGTGGTCCAGTGAGAACACAGAACACAGAGAGAGAAGTCCCTTGCTGTCCCTCAGTGTTGTGGCCTTTGGGTGCCTGTCAGCCCCGGGAATAGCAGCTATGTGACCATGACTACACAGCACTATTTATGTGTGCTCTGCTGCCTGACATTGAGAGGCCTGGATTATGTGGCCCCACTACTGTAAATGACAAGGCCCTGACACACTCACATGCACGCAGACACGGGGGCATGTGAGTGTGTCAGGGGTAGTCGTGTGTATGTGTGTGTGTGTGTGTGTGTGTGTGTGTGTGTGTGTGTGTGTGTGTGTGTGTGTGTGTGTGTGTGTGTGTGTGTGTGTGTGTGTGTGTGTGTGTGTGTGTGTGTGTGTGTGTGTGTTTGCACACGCGTGCGTGCGTGTGTGTGTGGCTCCTGTACAACTGTACATGTAACTGTACAAGTAAAAAAGTTCTCCAGATCCATTTGCAAGTCAGCATCTATAGCAGTTCACTTAAGGGCAAAATATATAAATATATATATCTCTCCGTACAATACACATGGCAACCTGGCAACGGGATACTGTTAGCAGACTTTATTTTGTGCCCCCAACCCCCATGCGTGCCACCACCAGCAAAACATGAAATAAACAACAGAACAACGCAACACTGCACTGTTAAATCATACAGGCAGCCAAAGAATTCTGCCCAAGGCAGAATGTAAGTGGAAACATTCTCCACACCTATAGCAGTTCAGTTGAGGGCATGAGATGCTCACTGTATACACACATTTTACTGCACGCCTACACATTTAACATAGTTTGCAGCTTTCACACATGTGCTCATCAAACGAACCAGATATGTGCACGTCGTGGGCATGGATGGTTTCATAGTCCCATGCACACATTGGAGAAATGCTGAACTGGTGTATTTTTCTTCTCCCCAGTTGCTCAACAAATGGCATGAAGAAGCCTAATTCTTGGATAAAGTCTAGGTGCCACACCCGTGCGGTTCGGTGGAACATCTGTCTTCAACTACCTCTCTCTAGGGGTGCGTGTCTGTGTGCTATCTTGTTTGTTCAGTATATATAGAGTGTATGGGAATCCGACCCACAGACACCCGTCCAAACAAACAGTCCCATAGCAAACATGTAAGCACGTGTGTTTTCGCTGTGGATATTGGCGCGTAATGGCCTGGTTAACCCAGTCATAGCATCAAGGCATTACTCCACCATGCACCCACACACACAAACACACACGCGCATGCATGCACACGCACACAAATACACACACACACACACACACACACACACACAACACACACACACACACACACACACACACACACACACACACACACACACACACACAGAGTCAGCGTAACGACATCCGTGCAGGAGGTGACTTCAGTGTGTGAGTAACGTTGTGTTGGGTCCCAGCCTGCCTTTGAGTCCAGCTGGCCCCTTTTATTTTAGTTAGAAGTATAGCCTATACTCTCTGAGTCAAAGTGCATGCGTTGCACATGGCTGCATTGTTGCATCCTGCTGGTTCTCTTCGCTGCCTGCCATGCAGTGGTGGAAAAAGTAGGCCTATACTCACTTTTTTTACCTAAGTAAAAGTATATCAATGAAATCCTACAATACAGTACAAAATGTACTTAAAGTGCCAAAAGGAAAAGTACTAATTGTGCAGAATGTCCCATTTCAAGTTAAATGTTCTCAAAATAGCAGTTGCGACGCATTGTGAGCTTGTAGATCTGCTATTGTCAAATGAAGTGGTTAATACTTAATATATGTTTTGTAGGCCTAAAAATAATCAATCTATAAATAACTAGTTACTAATGTTTTCAAATAAATCGTAGTGGAGTAAAAGTATAATATTTGGACCCGAGATACGTAGTGGAGTACAGAAGTGAAATTATTGGAAATTGGAAGTACAAACACCTCAAAATTGTACTTAAGTACAGCAGTACTACTTAAGTAAATGTACTTAGTTACTTTCCTCCACTGCTGCCATGCGGTCTGTCTGACTCTGAGCTCTGAGGAGCGGCTCAGGCCTCAGATGTTACAGTCGGTGTGTGTGTGTGTGTGTGTGTGTGTGTGTGTGTGTGTGTGTGTGTGTGTGTGCGTGCGTGCGTACATGTGTGCATGTGTGTGTTTGAACATGGCATCTGTTGTCCTGTGTGAGTAATGGTGTGGTGTGTGTTGTGGCATGATGTGTTGTGGTTTAGAGATCAGGTGTCGTGTCTCCCCCTCGTTGGCCTCTACACGCTACACATCTGTTTCCCATGGCAACGCACGTAGGCTACATACATACTGTTAATGTAGCAGGTTTGTGCATAGCCTGGGGTCCTGGATTCAAACTTTTACCTGAGTAAAAGTACTAAAGTATTGGCATCAATACTTTAAATTATACTTAAAGTACCAAAAGTTAAAGTGCAGAATGTTCCCATGTTTATCAAGTAAACTATCTTTTGTATTGTGGAGTGCAAAGTAAGATATTTGTCTCTGAGATGTAGCGGAGTCGAAGAAATGATAGACGTAGAAGTAAAGGAAAAGTACCTTAAAAGTGTACTTGAGTAGAGTAGCCTTCCACCACCACAACCACCGTCACAGCCTCCATCACAGCACTGTAACACATGACACATCCATCACTAGTTTAAAAAGCAGGTGGCTTGCGCATCACTACAGCCTCGTTTGTACTTCGTGATACAATGAAGTGTAAATTACACTTAAGGCTGTCATCAGAGGTGTCATCAGAGCTAACCACTAATATGACTAATACTGCAGTTGATCTAATGTTCTGTAAAGTGCTCTAGGGGATGCCGGGGCTTAACAGCCAATGTTTCTTTTTTTAATTTAGTTCACACTATAAGAACAAAAAAAGAAACATCCTTCACGGCTTCTTCATATACACGGCTAATGAAATCACTTGGCCTAAATTGTATTTTATAAAAAGATAATTTCAGACTTATACAGTATGTGGCTCCTTCTCTGTGGAACACAATAGTAGGCTAATTTGTTGAAGCCAATCGCAACAAAAGGAAACACTATCAGGCGATACGGCATCATTCACACGTGAAATGACCAGAGGACAGGATACAGGTGCTTTGGTTAAAAAGCATGTGCTTGCGTGTCCGAGGACAAGAGCAAACACAAATATTATGTCAGCTATAACTACAGCCCCTGAATAGGCCAAAAGGACATGTTTATGTTATCATAACCAGATTGGCCATTTTAAAATACCAAACTAATATGAGGCCATATTCAGGAAATGAATCACATTCCTAAATTTGTACCTGACCTTACTGATTACAGTTGACGTTTACAACTATAAAACTATTATACTAACACCAAAACGGCACAATATGATAATCGGTGAATAAATAAATAAAAAGAAAACCTAAATGACAAAGCCATATTTTCTGAGAAAAAATAGGTTTTATTTCTTTCTGAGAAAAAACAAAGAACCAAAACATGTTTTTTGTTTTAAACAAGAAATCACTTCAAAACTGCAGGGCAGGTTGTTTTGAAAAGCCTGAACACTTGAACTTCACATTTTAATAACAGCTTAACATGGATCTCAGAGGAAAATTAAATGAAATATGACCACTGAGAAGATCAACTCACCCTCCCCTTTAACCATGATAAGACAACGATACAGAATATTGTCGCTGCTGGGAAGAAACCTCAAACAATATGTCCAAAACTGTTACTTTTCAGTTTCACGAGATGAAGACACCGTTTTGACCTTGTCTTGGCTAATGTTGATACTTTTGTGTGATGTTGTGGTATGAAGAAGTTGGACATTGATTTACGGAAAAACTTAAAATATGGAGATGCGAGGTTTCTGCCCTACAGCAACGATATATTGTATTGTGTTTGTGTTTCAGCCCAACACTTGCTACAATGCCTTGGCCAATCAAGGCTCCTGTTTAGGATATTTGACTCCCTTCTTTTTTAACGTTCATGGCAACACAGAAACACAGAAGCAGAATGCATGGTATTTTGTTGGTTACTAAATGACATACAGAATAGCCAGACAAAACAGACCTATGCGACGTGTTATAATAGCAGACAGAGACCTGTCAGCGTAACATTTGGGCAGGACACTATACAGTATGTTGAAGTCTAATCAATAAACTGATTGATCACAGTGCTTTTAAGCAGCTAATGAGTGCCACAATCAGAGCCAGTAATCAGATATCCACAGACAAATTTAATTGTTAAATGTTACCTAATTTTTTTGCCTTTCCTTTCATCAAAATAAATAGTCTAATATCAAATATAAAAATGCCAACTGTAACATTTCTTTCTTCTTACAAACTGACAGTGCATTTTGAGTCAACGGAAGCAGTTATCTGCATAAATACAGCAAAACATAAATAAATAAATTAAAAGAAGGATTGTATAAATAAATGTTTTACAGTACACTGAAAATAATGACGAACATTGTGCAGGAAAAAATATAAAATGCTGTTTGATGAAAAACAAACAAACAATAAACAAAACAGGACAGAACAGAACTGCTCCAAGTTGACTACTCTCTCTCTGTGATTGACAACTAGAGTTCTCATCGGCCCGAAATTTGAAGCCCGGCCCGGCCATAACTGGGTCAGCCCGAAGCTCGGCCCGGCCCTAAAAATTACCATAATGTTAGGCCCGAAGCCCGACAAAGAAAAAAAAGAACGCCACTTTAATGCATGGCCAGCGCTTTTCTTTCAGTGTGTTTCTGTGTGAGAGTGAGAACGGAGTTCAATGGACTTATCGCCGAAATAAAGGATTTATGTAGCTCACGTTAGACTGTTAATGTACCATTTCCATATCATTCTAATGGATTCCATTTCCAGTGGTGGTGAGTAGCTCCCCGTTTCCTCTGAAGTGAAGCTATGTCCAAGACCCCAAGTATCGTCCCCGTTCGGTGTCCAAAAGAACAAACATAGCCTACAAAGTTTACAAACCATCCACGCACCCGCTCATGGCGTGTCTCGACAGCTTAGAGATCCGTTATTTTAAATCGGGCACATATGGAGCGCCGCCGCCGCACTGAGGTTATAATACTAATCATTTTGTAAATCAAATAGCCTGTAGTCTTACTGTGGACTGTAACATTGGTGGTCATCATACACTACAGAATTATATGGATCGGTTGGTGACAACGTTGATTAGGCCTAATGATTAGGTTATTCATCGCAGCCAGCTGGGTTTAACGAGATGGCTCAGTGCAACTGTTTTCGTCATGTTGCAGTCTATCGTGTGATAATCCGATTGATTTATAAAACATTTAGCATTATGAACTGAAGCTCATTTGGTGCGCCGCAAACCAGGGGCCAGCCAGCGGTATAAACATTAAACAACCACCCCACCGTTCAATTCTCTCTGCCTGCACAGTCAGTAATCCATTCCAAGCCCCACTGCAGTAACGCTATCCTACACTCGCGGATCGCCAGTAATGTGATCCGACGCCCGGTTCGCGAGTGTAGGATAGCGTTACTGCAATCCAAGCCCCCCGCCTCCACTCCTCCGTCTTCCTCCTGTCACAAGTGAATCGCCATAGCGCAGCCCTCTTCATAATAAATACATACTTGTAGGCTATATAGCCTACACATTACACAAATAACAGAATTGCTGTTTTTATTATAATAACATTCTTGAAAAAGGAGAAAAATAAAAAATCACGGAAAATCACAGAGCCCGGCCCGAAAATGTCGGGCCGGGCCGGCCGGGTTCGGGCAGAAAATGAGAACTCTAGTGGCAACAACAACCATAACAACAACAACAACATCATAACATATCAAAGTATCCTGTTATGTCTGAAACTCCTGGTAGTTTTGAACATAGCCAAGAAGCAGCAACTGAGTCCAGACCTCTCCTCTCCTCTCTCTCTCTCTCCCTCCCACTCATCGATCATGTCCTAATCTTCACATCCAGTCCATCCTGTGGCCCAATCGGTATTCCAGTTTCGGGCGTGCTCGTTCCATAAAAGGCCACGCGGGGCGGGGGAGGCCTTGAAAGCCGGCCAGTTTGATCCGACGGGTCCGTCCATGGGTGGGTTAGGAGTGCCACACACTAGCAGGCAGGAGCACCTGCTGCTGTTCCCTTCTTCATGTAACCTTCCTTTGTTCCAGCAGCTCCACATCCTCTGAGTCTCTCTTCCTTCTAATTTGAGGTAGAATATCCACATCTGTACCTGAAATTAATCACAGACAAAACTAATGAGACAAGCTTTGTTTGATTGAGACTGTTGGGACACTTAAATTAGTGTGTGGTTGAATTTGATTTGAATACTTTGCGTTACTTTGCGTGTGCGCATGTGTGTTTGTGTGTGTGTGTGTGTGTGTGTGTGTGTGTGTGTACTCACCCCTCTCGGTGTTTCAGTGGTTGGGCGTTAACCCCAGTTTGACCTTCTCTTCACTTTCTACGTCGTACGCTCCCCGCTTATGAAACCTGTGAGCAAATGAAACACAATGGCTTGATTTAGACCATGAATTTACCCAAACGCAAAACCATATATGTGCTTGTGCGTGTGCGTGTGCATGTGTGCGTGTGTGTGTGTGTGTGTGTGTGTGTGTGTGTGTGTGTGTGTGTGTGTGTGTGTGTGTGTGTGTGTGTGTGTGTGTGCGTGCGTGCGTGCGTGCATTCGTTTATACAGTATGTGTGTGCGTTAGACTGACCTGAGCGCCAACAGCAGGCCGATGATGGTCAGACAGAGAGAAGAAAGGACCACGGCTACGACCGCCAGGGCGGTCGTTCTGTTGTAGCCCTCCTCGCTCCGCGATCGCAGCGTGGCAAACTCACACCGCGCCCCCGAATAATTGGGATGACATCTGAAGACACGCAGAGACAGACAAAGGGAGGATGGGTTACTCATCTTTTAACAATGGACATTATCACATTTGATGACGACAGATGAGATCATACAATCAATATGTGTAATGTGGGGGAGAGATCCGCTAATGGAACGGATGTGAAGATGACGGAAGCTAATGGGCTTAGAGCGGGTGGTTCTCAAAGTGGGGTCCGTGGTCCCCCAGGGGTCCTTGTAACTTCTGTTACTCTACCAAGTATCACACAAATCCCATGAGGAACTGTATACTTAAAAAACAAGAAATGGTATATCTACATGAAATCCAGGGAATCCCCAACGAAATGACTTAAATAGCATCAAAATCGGTTTAACCACCTTAGCTTAACCACACTTTATACAAATTCAAAAATAGACGATCTACAAGCTCACAACAGCTTGTAGATCTGCTATTTTTTAAACATCTTTTCAAATGGGGGGGGGGGTCCTTGACATGAAATCGTATGAGAGCCAGTGGTGTAGAGGACAGAAGCATGGATGAATAGGAGGTGGACTACTTACACACAGGCTGGGAAGTTGAGTTCCCGGTGAAACTGGCAGGTGCCGTGAATGCAGTAGTTCTTGTACTTCTTCAGACATGGATTCCTCTTCCTCCCTTTGCCCTTCCCTTTCCCCCTCTTCCTCCCATTTCCTGTCCCCTTCCTCTTCCCCTCTGTCTTTCCCGCGTCCAGAATGGGCGAAGGGTCATTGGGCTTACTTGACATAGCAACTGAAAACAACAAACAAACAAACAAACAAAAAAATGAATACATGTGATGTATAATAACGATAGCAATGTTATCCACGTGACCGAGATGTGAGTCATTTCAAAATATTATCTTCCAGTAGCAATGAACTGTGATTGATTTATGTTTTGACAAAATTATTATTTTTATGTTGATGAGTTAATATTTATGATATGGGTAGGTTGAAACTAAGTAAAAAAAAAAAGAGAGAGAGAGAATTAAAAGAAAATCTAAAACGACAAGTTAAAAAAATAAATGTCTCTTTCCTTATGACAGAGTTTATTTTCCTACATCATGTGCCTGATTTTGAACTATTGTCTGTTTGTTGTGCCTGCTTGTATGTCGATTTATATTGTGGGTGTGAATAATCAAGTGAAATTAAAGTAAAGTTTCGCCCCCAAAACAAACAATGTTGACGTACCTCGCGGTACTTCCACCTCGTAGTCTCCGGACAGACCGTAATCGTCTTCCTCGTCGCCATAGTCGTAATACTCTTCGTCCTCGTCCTCGTCGCCGTACTCCGCCGGCATGGCGACCCCCGTGCCGGCGTCGGGCTCTGTCCTGTCGTTGCGCGTGGTGTCCATCAGGGTGATGACGGCCGTGTGATGCTGCCTCTCTGTCTCATACCTGTCCACAGCCGCGCCGCTCGCCAGTCGAGACGCCACTGGAGGAGAAAAGACAGAAAAACTTTAGTATCGTCAAACCCCACGTGGTCGAGCGGAGTCCCTCAGGGCTCTATATGAGTGCATGTTCTGTTTTATGTTATTGTGGGGAAATCTTTTGCTGAAAATAGCCGAGCTCACAGTGAGCTTGTCGATCTGCTATTTGCTGGATGCTGGGGTATAAGTGGTTCAAGTTCAAATTTGTGATTGATTGATCGATTGAATACTTTATTTGCAAAAAAGTACAGAGGTACAATTATACAATAATGCTTAAAAGAATAACACAAAAAGCCCTGCGGGAGCTTGTTTACATTGTGGTCCTATGTATTCAATAAATCAAGTGGGGTCCAGGAAACCCCCAAAGGGTCCTTGAGGGAATTCCACTGGGGTATACCCCCAGGCTAAATGATTAATAGTTGACATTAACCAACTGAGCCCTTGCTGGTCTGTGCCTCTGACAGCATATAATGGTTTGATTCTATTTGTGCACTGCCAGAGTTTAATTAACATTGATGCCAATCTACAGTGTATAGATGGGATGCCAGATATATTAAATTGGGGTGTCCGTCCGTGGCCTAATGCATGGGAGGCCCTTCAAATAGGTTAAGGGTGAGAATCACAAGGCTATATAATAACGTATCAAAGTCCAACTGAAGAACAAACTCGAATATTGGTCATTATTCAGCTTATAAATAATTAATATAGGGGTGGAGTCAGGCGTGGACAAGTTGAAACATGCTCCTGAGTCCTGTCTGCCTCCAGGTGGGACGTCCAGTTCCAATGTGACTGAGAGGGGATCTTTTGGCTTAGGAAGCTGGACTTTGGCACATAATTATGTTACTATGTGCTCACACAAAAATCACATAGACAGACCGTTAGCTAATGTCGGGCAAGAATACAGGATAAAAATAAATGTATCCAGTTACATAAAGCATGTTCTAAAATAGAAGAGATGACCCCGTTAGCTCCTGAATAGAACTTCACATCATGAAAATCATCGTCGGCACGTTTGAGAAGGTCATGCCTGTGGTGGCATGGCTGGGTAGTTCACACTAATAAACAACAGTTATAGCCCCTATAGACTCGAGCCAGCCGTTCTACCAGGGCACAGTGTAGTGTGTGAAATAAATAACGAAGCGTCTTCGCATCATAAAGGCAGTCAGTCAGTGAATTGTGCTCACTATTAAGTCACTATATGAAAAGAAAACACGAGCTCTGCTTTTTAAGAACTTACCGAAGGCGTGGATGAGCAGGAGCGCAACTCTCAAAATCCTCATGTTGTTTGTCTTCTTTCAATAACTTCTGGGACTTCTGTGAGAAAACCAAAGTAGGGGGGAAAAAACCTGCTGGAT